>NC_138879.1:53079110-53640597 GCF_965194805.1 Balaenoptera borealis | reverse complement strand
AAAAATTAAGGTAGAATTTATTTGTGAAAATCGGGTTCGGTTTTTTAAGATTTTTTTCGACGTGGACCATTTTTAAAGTCGTTATTGAACTTGTTACAGTATTGCTTCTGTGTTTTTTGCGGGGGACGGGTTTTGGCCCCAAGGCATGCGGGATCTTAGCTCCCTGACCAGGGATCGAACCCTCACCCCCCTGCACTGGGAGGAGAAGTCTTAACCACTGGACACCAGGGAAGTCCCGAATTCAGTTTTTAAAAGGTCTTTGAAGACCCCAGCTGAAAACTACTCAAAAGTAGATCATAAGCTTTCCCCTTGGAACTGGGGCCCCTGAGCCCCCAGCCTCTCTCCTGGCCTCCGGCCGGCACGTGGGCTCTGCGGCTGCCCTTCCCCGCCCCCGCGCCCAGTACCCATGGCCGGTCCTCTGCGTCCCCAGCACCGTACTGTTGCTGAACCCGGTGGAGGTGCAGGCCGAGTTCCTCGCCGTGGCCGACAAGCTGAGCGCGCCTGGGCACTCCCCGCACAGCGCCTACACCACCCTCCTCCTGCACGCCTTCCAGGCCACCTTTGGGGCCCACTGCGACCTCCCAGGTCTGCACTGCCAGCTGCAGGTATGTGTCTGGGGCCCTGGGCTCAGCACCGCCCCTCCCGGCAGAGCACCTCTCTGCAAAGGCAGGGTCCCCTCTCCGGTCCCTCTCCGAGGCCCGGGTACATTGGCCTCCCTCGCCCCTAGTGACACGGCGGGGAAGTCGCTGGAGGTAACCCAGGTGGGTGGCACCCTAGACAGTGGGACTGGACATAGAGCCTCCAAATCCAGCGTGGGCTGGGTGGTACAGGACTGAGCTTTAGACTGAAGCTGGAAGCCCTGGGGTCTAGTCCGAGCTCTGTGACAGGTCAGCTGTGTGGCCCTGGGGAGCGCCCTCCCCTCTCTGGGCCACAGCGGTGAGCTCTGAAGTCCCTCCCAACTCTGCAGGGCTCTGGCTCTGGGCCCTTCTTTCTGACCACTTCTGGAGAATAGGGGCTGAGCAGGGAGGCCTGGCTCCCTGCTCAGCCGTGGGTGGTGGCAGGCAATGAGGCCGGGGACGGACTGGTCACCAGGAGCTCGAGAAGTCGGGCGGCCGAGCCGTGGTTCGGGAGCAAGCCTGCCTCTCCCTGGGTTTCAGTCCAAGACCCTGGCAGAGCTCGAGGACATCTTCACGGAGACAGCAGAAGCACAGGAACTGGCATCTGGCATCGGGGATGCAGCTGAGGCCCGGCAGTGGCTCAGGACCAAGCTGCAGGCGGTGGGGGAGAAAGCCGGCTTCCCTGGTGCCTTAGGTGAGGCTCTGGGGGTGGGGCCCATCTCCCCGTGTGGCCCCAGCAGCTCCCCAGGTGAGCAGCCCCGGTCGGCCTGGCGGTTCTGCTCCACACAATCATTTAGGGACCCAGGTTCTCTGACACCTCCTGGCTCCACCATCCCCGAGGGCGCAGTTCCCGTCTGCAGGGCTGGGCTGCCAAGATCGCCCCTGGGGCGGCCTGGGGGAGGAGGAAAAGAGTGCTGATCAAGGGCAAGGGGCTTCGTTTGCACAATGAAGACAACGTACCCCTTTGAGCCACCTTAGTCACATGGCCCACCTTGCCCCAGTGGGTCCGGGAAACGTCTATTATAGAAGAAGGGATGCCTGAGGAGATGGTGCCGTAGTGCTCCTGTTCGAACCAGAGGCACAGGGGCTGAGACTTGGCCACATTCATGCAGCTCACAAAAGGGCATGGCATTTACCTGGTGGGCTTGAGAGAAGCCCTCTGGCTGCGGGCCAGGCATCCCAGCTTCCAACTCAGCCTCGGCCCACTCGGCTGCATGTCCTGTACCGGTCCTCTCCCAACTCTGGCCTCTCCTCCGAGACGAGGGGTCTGGGCTGGCCGATCTCAAGGCCTCTACCCAGCCCTCACCTCCTGTCCCTCCCTCCCCCGTTCCTGCAGACACTGCAAAGCCTGGCAAGCTCCGTACCATCCCCATCCCTGTCGCCAGGTGCTACACCTACAGCTGGAGCCAGGACAGCTTTGGTAAGCAGCCCGCTGGGGCCCTCGTGGTGCCCACCCCCCAAACTGCCCGGGCTCTCTTCCTCTGCAGCTGCCCCTCACCCCACCCCCCTGCCAGCCCTCCCACCTGAGCAGGCTCTGAGCAGAGCAGGGGGCGGGGCTCTGGGCTGCCCTCTGCCCTCCTTCTGCCCTCTGCTCCCCAAGTTCCTTCTGTCTCAGTCTGTCACCCCGCCCAAGGGTGTGCAAGAGGGGTTCCAAGGGCTCGGACACCCAGACGGTGTCTCCCCTTGCTTCCCTGCAGACATCCTGCAGGAAATCCTGCTCAAGGAACAGGAGCTGCTCCAACCAGGAATCCTGGGGGACGATGAGGAGGAGGACGGGGAGGACGAGGAGGACTTGGAAACCGAGGGGCCTTGTGCCGAGAGGGACTCGCTGCTCTCCGGCGGCTCGGCAGCCTTCCACGACTCCACGCTGTCGCTTGCCTCATCCCAGGCCTCGGGACCCACCCTCTCCCGCCAGTTGCTGACCTCCTTTGTCGCGGGCCTCTCTGACGGCATGGATAGTGGCTACGTGGAGGACGGCGAGGAGAGCTCCTTCGAGTGGCCCAAGAGGCCTGGCAGCCAGGAGCGCCGGGGCCACCGCAGGCCCGGGCAGAAGTTCAACAGGATCTATAAACTCTTCAAGAGCACCAGCCAGCTCGTGCTGCGGAGGGACTCCCGGACCCTGGAGGGCAGCCCGGACAGCGCCCCGCCCCTGCGGCGGGCCGGCAGCCTCTGCAGCCCCTGCCGCCCCCTGGATGGCCCGGCGCTGCCCCCGTCCCGGGCCCAGCGCTCCCACTCCCTGCCCCAGCACAAGCTCGACCCCCAGCCGCCCGGCTGGCTCCTGGCCCCCGCCTCCTGTCACCGGCGCCGCTGCCCCTTCCTGAGCGGGGACGAGGACCCCAAGGCCTCCACGCTGCGAGTCGTGGTCTTCGGCTCCGATCGGATCTCGGGGAAGGTGGCCCGGGCGTACAGCAAACTGCGGTGAGAGCCGAAACAGGGCATCAGTCTGCCCCGGGCAGCAGGGGCGTGGTGCTGGCGGCGTCTGGGCTCGAGGACTGGGGTCCCAGAGGGGCCAAGGGCCTCCCTTCTCACCATCTTCTTCTCAGCAGGCGGCTGGAGAGCAACCGTCCGCTCCTCACACGGTTCTTCAAGCTTCAGTTCTTCTACGTGCCCATGAAGCGGAGCCGCGGGACCAGCGCCAGTGCCGGCCCAGCCCCTCGGAGCCAGACGCCGCCGCTCCCCACAGACCCCCCAAGGCACCCCGGCCCTGCGGTAGGTCCCCAGCCCTGGACCCAGCAGGGCGGCAAAGCGAGGAGGTGTAAGCAGGTCCCGGTCACCGGAAGGGGGCTGGTCGGAAGTCGCCAGCATCCCTGTGTTTAGGGGCCGCTGCCTCCTGCCTGGGCCTCCCTCCCGGGCGTGGTCCCTGCCCTGCACTTGGCCGGACGGTGGGCGGGGGCACGTTTTGCTGTGTGACACGGACTGAGAGTTGTCAGACCTCTCCAAGGGCGCAGAGAAGCCCAGGGTGGGGCTGCAGGTGCCACCCAGGGCCCCGAAGCTAGGGTGGCAGGCGTCCGGGTGGCTGGGAATGACTCTCGCCACCGCCCCAGGAGCTGGGTGCAGCCCCCTGGGAGGAAAGCACCAATGACATCTCCCACTACCTCGGCATGCTTGACCCCTGGTACGAGCGCAACGTGCTGGGCCTCATGCACCTGCCCCCTGAAGTCCTGTGCCAGGTAAGCGGCCCCTTTCCTGGGTGCAGGTGGAGGGCCCTGGCTGTGGTCACCCAGCCTCGCTTTGAAGGCCCTAGTTTGGGGGATCCAGCTTGCGGCCCCACTGGAGGACCAGGGCTCACTTGGGATCGAGCAAGGAGGGTGGGTGGAAGCAGGGCTGAGCTGAAGCCGGGGCTCGGGGGCCCAGGGAGGGGTCGCCGCACCGAGAGGGAGGGGTCACCACACTGAGAGGGAGGGGCCCCAGAGGGTCCAGTTGCCTTAGGCTTCAGCTCCCTTCCTCAACTCCCAGCTTTGTCCAGCTCGGCCGGGGCCTCCCTTGACCATTCTGTTTCCTGCTCCCGTCTCACCGTCCCCCTCCCTGGCCCTGTCTGCCTTGGGATCTCTCCTCTGTGTCTGCACCTCTGTCTCTCTTCCTCTCGTCCTCCCTTTCTCTCTCCCTCTCTGTCCCCCTGTCCCTCGGTCTCACCTCCCCCCCAACCCACAGCAGTCTCTGAAGGCTGAGTCCCGGCCCCTGGAGGGCTCTCCTGCCCAGCTGCCCATCCTGGCGGACATGCTGCTCTATTACTGCCGCTTCGCTGCCCGGCCGGTGCTGCTGCAGGTCTATCAGACCGAGGTAAGGCCTGCCCTGCCGCCTTGCGCCACCTCCTCCCCCCGACTAGCTGCAGGGCTGCTTCCACACCCGGGCAGCCAGCAGCCCTGTGCTGGAGGAGCCTGTGCTGGGGGCCCCTCCTGGAGGTCCACGCTGACGCCCACGCTCCTGCCCTCTCCAGCTGACCTTCATCACCGGGGAGAAGACGACAGAGATCTTCATCCACTCCCTGGAGCTGGGTCACTCCGCCGCCACACGCGCCATCAAGGCTTCGGGTGGGTGCTGCCTGAGCCCCAGTGGAGGCGGGGCTGGGGGGGGGGGTGTCACACCGGAGAGGGGGACCCTGGGGTGGCGGGGCGAGAGGGCGCCAGGAGGTGGGGCCCCTGGAGGTAGAGCTAGAGGGAGGTGGGCCGGGATCTGGGGCCCTGGGGAGGAGGGGTCCCAGGGCGGTGGGGCAGGGAGGCAGAGCCCGGGGTCTGTGAAGGGCACTGGAAGGAGAAGCAGAGGCTCTGTCTGTGTGTGGCACAGGTCCTGGCAGCAAGCGACTGGGCATCGATGGTGACCGGGAGGCCATCCCTCTAACACTACAGATTATTTACAGCAAGGTGAGACTGATGCTGGCCCCTTCCCTCCAGGATCTGCTCCCCATGCCGCCCCCCCAGAGCCAGCCTCCTGTGTTCCCCGGGCGGCCTTTAAGCTGGAAGGCCGCGGCGGGCTCTCCTGGATGCTGAGAGAAGGGGGAAGGAGAGGCGGTGGACCTCCCTCTCCCCTTCTGCCTCCAAAGCTGCCCCCGCCCCGGGTTCTCCCCACCGCTGAACGTGTTCAGTCAGCCCTTCCGAGAAGTGCTGGGGCCTGGCCTCAGGGCTGGGGGTGAGAACGGGGCAGAGCGAGGGACCGGCCAGGGACTGCTGTGCCCGGTGGGTGTGTGGGAGTAGGTTTGGTGTGAGGGGAGCTGCGGGGGGAGCCCATGAGCACACCCCGCCTCTGGGCCACGACAGGCCCACCTCCCGGACGGGCAGCCTCCTGCCTTCTTCCCTGCCTCCCTGCCTCCCTCCCTCCCTCCCTCAGCAATTTGAAAGATATTTATTGAGCACCTACTCATGTCAGGTTCTGTGCTGGGCCAGGCCCTCCCTCTTAACTTCTCTAGAGGAGGGAGACAGACAATAAACAAGGAAACAGAAAGTGCCCAAGGTAATATTAAAGAGTGGCAAGTGATGACAAGGCAACAAAAGGGCTGGTGGGATAGAGACAATGGGATTCTTTCCATGTAGTGGCCGAGGAGGTGGGCAGGGGCACCGACACTGGGTGCTGTGTTCCGGGTGTTCGTTAAACACCCACTGTGTCCCGGATGTTGTTCATGGCACAGGAGCGTTCACGAGAGTGAGCAAAGCTCTTACAGTCTGGAGGGGTTAGATGATCCCACAACATGTATAATTACAACTGTGACGAACAGATGAAGGAGAGGTAAAGGGTTCTGTGAGAACCCTTAAGGGGATTGTTCAACCCAGTGAGGAAAGTTAGGCAAGGTTCCTTGAGAAGGGCCATTGAGTCAGTGTTGGAAAGAAAACCAGGAGTTAGTTAAGTAAGAAAAGAAGAGAGACGTGCCCTCCAGGTAGAGATAATAGCATGTGCAAAGGCCCTGTGGTGAGAGAGAACATGAACATCCAAGGGCACTGAAGGAGGACCAGAGGGGCTGGAGCAGAGACAGTGAGGGGGGAAAGGATGATGAGGTGAAACTAAAGAAATTGGCAGGGCTGGAATGCCAAGGGCCTTGGTTCAATGAGAGGAGTTTTGTCCTTGTCCTAAGAGTAATGGGTATCCTGTGAAGGGCTTTCCGTTTGGGGTGTGGCAGGATCGGATTTAAGGTTTGGAAGCCCCCTGTGGTGGCTCTGTGGGGAATATCGGAGGGGACCCCAGGAGGTGTGGGAAAGCCAAGTCAGAGGCTCCCGTGGTTGTCCAGGAGAGAAACATGGGCAGCCTGCACTAGGGAGGAAAGAAATGGGGGTTATATGTGAATCACATGAGCAGCAGGGCTTAGGGATGGATTAGAAAAGGAGAGGCTCCAACTCCTGGATTTCAGCCTTCTGCAACTGGCCGGACCATTTTCTCAGAAGAAGCCCAGCTCCAGTGGGGGGAGTGGGTGTGGGGCATAGTGGGTTCGAGAGGGAAGGAGAGAGCAGAACAGGCAGTGGGAGGGTGGGCCTGAGCTCAGAGGTGAAATGTGGAGATGGGTGTATAGGTGGTCATGGAGAAAGGGCCATGGGTGAGGCTCCCTAAAGGAGAAAGTAGGAATAACAGAGCGGAGGCCCCAGGAGAAGCTCCTGAGACCTGCGTCCTGTGATGGGGGCAGAGGGGGGCGATCGCGCAAAGCAGAGGCCCCGGCCAGGCTGGCGGTGGGGAAGCCGGGAGCGTGCCGCCACGGACGCCCAGGAGAGGGGAGGAGGGAACAGGATGGCATTCTCCTGTAAGGTCAGGCAGGCCGAGGACTGAGAGTGCTTGTGGGTTTGGCAACGCGGAGGTCCCTGATGAAAGAGACGTTCAGACAAAGACCCAAAGAGGGGGCTCCGGCCCAGCTCTGCCTGGGACCCCCTGCCCGTGAGCCTGTCTCTCCCTCACTCGGGGTTCAGAAGATCCTTAGACCAACCCTTGAGATGTTCTCAGCACTCGCACCCTACGACCCAGTCGCCAGGCTGACCTGTGGTCCAAGCCAGTGACCTGATGCTCCTCCCTGGAGCCAGTAAGGTCTGTACAGGGGTCAAGGGGCTCTTGGTGAAGAAGCTGGCAGGCTCGGGTGAGCGAGAGCGAGCTTCCTGGGTGTGCTGGCTGCAGGCGGCGCCCCGTCGCTGGCCGGTCTGGAGCTGCTTCTTCAAAGAGGAGGCGGCAGGCCCCGGAGGGCGTGCCGCTGAGAGGGTCTGGCTTTGCTGCCTTCCCAGGGGGCCATCAGTGGACGCAGTCGCTGGAGTAACATGGAGAAGGTCTGCACCTCCGTCAACCTCAGCAAGGCCTGCCGGCAGCAGGAGGACCTAGGTGAGGGGGCAGGGGGGAGGGGAGGGGTGGGGCAGGGGGGAGGGGAGGGGTGGGGCAGGGGGTGGGGTACAGGTGGGGCAGGGGGAGGGGGACAGGGAGGTGGGGGGAGGGTCGGGTCGGGTAGGGGCAGGGGGAGGGGGAGGGGTGGGTGGGGCAGGGGAGGGGAGGGGCAGGGAGTGTGGGTTCCTCAGCCTGGCCTGAGCCACCCTTGCCCTTCAGACTGCAGCACGGAGGCCCTGACGCTAAACCTGACAGAAGTGGTGAAAAGGCAGAACCCTAAATCCAAGAAGGGCTTCAACCAGGTAAGAGCTTTCCTCTCCTCCCTGTCATCCCCTCGGGAGACTTACTGGGCATGTGTGTGCCCGCGTGTGCGTGTGTATGCGTATGTATGGGGGGGTGTCCGAGGGCTGCACTGGGGCCTGTGGGTGGGAGGAGAGGCAGGTGAAGGGTGTGCACACCTGTGGGGCTCCGTGGTGGCCGCTGGGGGAGCCCCGAGTCCAAGGCGGAGTGGCCTCTGTGTCAGGGAACCCGGGCTGTCACGGTGAGGACAGTGGGGTTTCTCCTCCCAGGACACTTGCTCCTTCCAGACTCAAGAAAGGGCAGAGGCTGGGGAGGAAGCAGGGCCCGATGGGGGGACCAGTCCCCTGCACGCCCATTGCGCCTGGAGAGCTGGCAGCCGAGCTCCTGCCCCACCCCCTGGACCCAGTCGGGCGGTTCCAAGGGAAGAAGCTGCCGAGGGCTGGCAGCTCTGGGGCCAGGGCTCCCGGGTGACCCGGGCCTTCCTTCTAGATTAGCATCTCGCAGATCAAAGTGGACAAGGTGCAGATTATCGGCTCTAACAGCTGCCCCTTTGCCGTGTGCCTGGACCAGGACGAGAGGAAGATCCTGCAGAGTGTGGTCAGGTAGGAAAGCAGGGGCCCCCAGCTCTGCTTCAGCACCCACCCAGAGGCCTGGAAGGAGCTGGAGGGATGGGAGGCCTGCCCTGACACCTGCCCTGCCCCACAGGTGTGAGGTCTCACCCTGCTACAAGCCGGAGAAGAGCAGCCTCTGCCCCCCACCCCAGAGGCCCTCCTACCTGCAGGCGCAGGCCGCACCCGACCTCTGCTCCCTGCTCTGTCTGCCCATCATGACTTTCAGTGGCGCTCTGCCCTAGCGGCCCGGCACCAGCCTGGACAGCAAGCCCGGGGGCAGCCTCCTCGGAGCCCCCTCCCTCTTGGAGGGCCTCGCTCCCCGGGGAGAACTGGACGACCCTGTGCTGGGTCAGGGTCCCGCTGTGGGCCCTGCAGCAGGCAGGGGGCAGGGGTTAGGGGGTTGATGGCGCCTCAGGGCTCCGTTTGGGAAAGAAACAGGCATTAGGGAGAGGGGCCTGGCCCTACAGCCCCTCAGATTCCTCAGGTAGAAAGGAGAAGGATGGGTGGGCTGGCCTCTGAAGGCCCTGCCCTCTGGTGTGGTCTAGGATCCTTTCTAGAAGAAAGATCTGAGGCTCTGGTGCTCTGGGGTGTGGTTTAGGCCTCCTCCCCCAACCCTTGGCCGGGCCCACCCCTTACTTTGTCAGGGGCTTGGGGAGCCCTTGGAGTCTGGAATTTCAGTCCCCCTACTCAGGGGTTCAGGTGGTAGAAACATAGATGCGACTTTTCTGACCTCAGTGCCGTCGCCCCCATCCCACACCCCTCTCTGTCTCACACACGCACACACACACAGGCACGCACGCACACACACACCCACACACACCCCTTCTCTCTCAAGTTCCCTGGATCTTCTAAAAAACAGCACTAACACTTGACCTGTCTGCTGTCAGGACTCAGAACAGACTCTCTCTGGAGCCTCTTTCTGGATCGAGATCCTTGGGAGACAGGACGAGCTTAGATTCAGTGGCGGCTCTTACCTTCTAGCTAAATGACCAGAAGGAAGTGAATTAGCTTCTTCAAGCCTCCCTTTCCTGAGCACTAAGATGGGGGGATATAAGACCTCCTTAAAAGGCTGAGACAAAATTGTGTGCAAAGCGCCTGGCTCAGCCGCAGGCTCATAGCAGGTGCTCAGTAAAGATCAGTGGCCTCGCCCTTTAAGCCCTGACTCACCTGTCTGGCAGGGGGTGGGGAGGCGATGCTCTTCATTCCCTCCTTTCTAATTCACTGACGAGGCAGGACCCAGACCGAGGGGGTAGGGAGCCCTCAGTTCTACCCTCTGAAGGAGGAATTGCCTTGGCCAGGGTGAGAGGAGGGCTGCACACGTGCCTTCACCTCCTCCTCTCCCGGGTTGGCCCCTGTGCCCCACTTCCCGTCTCACTCCATTGTGTGTGAAATCTTCCAGCCCCAAAGTTCACTGGCACCACTGCGCCTGGGCAGGTTCCCAGAGGAGTAGAGGATGGACAGCTGAGCTTGAGGAGCTTAGGGCCTGATTGGGGGAAAACGGCTGATACAACATGAGAGCCAAAATTTTTAACTGCCAGGTTGCAGTGGTTTGAGAAGCTGGAAGCTGATGTGGGCTAGGATGGTAGGCGGAGGGCGGGCCTGGGCCCGGGACTTGGACTCGTAGAGGTGGAGAAAGTAACCACAGAAGCAAGACAACTGTATTCTGCACAGAACCCCTCCATTCCCTCCTGCTCCGGCTTCATCTGGTCCAAAGGTTCTGGGCTTATAGGAGCCCATGAAACCCCAGCCCAGAGAACTCAGGACTTGAGAGAAATGGACAGAGTGTCTCTGACCGCATATCGTCACCCTTCTGCTGTCAAGGCCATCTGTCCTTGCTTCAGGCCCCGGACAGTGGTTGGCAATATACCTTCAATATTTTTTGTTGTGTGAGCTGGTTGTCCTACTATTGACAGATGTTCAAGAATAAGCGAGTGGAATTTAATATTATTGTCAAATAAAACTTGATTCCTCCTGGATTTCATGACTTACAGTTATTTTCCTGCCAGTTGGCTAGTTCATGTAAATCACTTCACATAGAGTGGAAATAAGATTCTTGGGGGGTTGTTTTGTTTATCTTTTTGTAATTTTCCTCTCCATCAAAAATACACTTGTGCCGAAATTTTCTGTGTAATCCTCATCGTGCCGCCGAGAGGAAGGGAAGTGAGATCCTTGCTGACCCTCCGGACCTGGGGCTGTTATTAGACTTGGCTCATAGGGAGGGAGAGAAAAGGAGGTGAAGGGATGGTGGAGGACACCTGTGACCTGGGAGAAGTAGGTAAGCACCAGGCTTCCAGCACAACCACGTGAGACGGAGGAAGAAGGAACCGTGAGAGGCTTTAGCTCTGTATCCGCTAGCTGTTGCAAACAGGAAAGCACACCTAATGCTCGATGGACTACATCTGTGATCATTTATTCTTGTTCGTACATCTACAGGACATCTAGGGATCAAGGTGGGGCTCAGACTGGCTTGGCTCCAAGCTGCAGGTTGGGTTCAGGTCTGCTCTATGGGTCCCTCGGGTACCTTGGGTCAGCATGTTAGCATAGGAGGGGTAAGCAGAGACATGTGATGCCTCCTAGGGCCTGAGCCTGGAACTGGCACAGTATCTCTTCTGCCAACATTCAGTTGGCCAAAATCGATGAAAGACATCAGCCCACAGAGTCAATAAACTCAGCAAACCTCACACAAGAGAAAAATAAAACTACATGAGAAGAGCACTTCACCTCTGATATTCTTTCCAAAACCCTATGACCCAAGACTAATAATGAGGAAAATGCCAGACAAACCCAGATTGTGGGACATTCTACAGGATAATCTGACCAGTACTCACTCCAGTGTCATGAAATACAAGGAAGGACTCAAAAATTCACAGACTGAAGGAGACCGAGGAAACCCGAAAACTAAGTGCAATGTGGGATCCTGAAACAGAAAGAGAATCTTAATGGAAAAACTGCTGAAATCCCAATAAAGTCTGGAGTTTAGTTTAAACACACACACACACACACACACACACACACACACACAGAGGTACCTCCTTGTCAAACTTCTGAGGGAAAAAAGGTAATGAGAAAATCTTAAAGACAGCCAGAGGAAAAAAATACACTTAATCTTCAAAGGAGCAACAACTAAACTGAGAGCTCCCTTCTCTACGGAAACAGTGGAAGCCAGAATACAATGAAATGACATACTTAAAGTGCTGAAAAGAAAAAAAACAAAACCTGTCAACTTAGAATTCTATACCTACAATTGTTCAATGATTTTTAAAAAATTATACACTGCTCACAAGAGAAATGCTTTAAATGTAAGAACACAGAAAGGCTGAAAGCAAAAGGATGGAAAGGATAACACCATGCAAACATGTCCCAAAAAGATGGTGGCATTACACCAGTATCAGACAAATATTTTAATGTCAGAAGCATTACAGAAGATAAAGAGGGACATTTTATAAATTTAAACTATAAAACAAAAATTGACAGAATTAACATCTCCACAACCATAGTGAAGGACTTTAACACATTTCTCTCAGGAGCTGATAGAACAAATAGACCAAAAAAAAAAAAAAATCAGTAGAGTTATAGAAGATCTGGACAACACAATTAACCAATTTGATCTCATTGAAATAGAACACTGCTCAACAACAATAGAATTCACATTGTTTTCAAGTACGAGTAGAATATCAAATTTCAAATGATTGAAATCAAACTGAGTATATTCCCTGACTACAATGAAATTAAATTATCAATAAGGTAAATTTTACTAGAAAATTCCAACTGCTTGTAAATCAGACACTACATCTCTAAATAATCCAGGGGTCAAGAAAGAAATAAAAGTGGAAACTAGAAAATATATTGAAGTGGTTGATAATGAGTGTATGTTATTGAAACTCTCAGGATGCTTAAGCAATACTTAGGAGAAAATTTATTGCCATAAAAAAGCATATCTTAGAGCAAAAGCTAAAAATCAGTTATTTACATTTACATCTCAGAAAGCTAGAGAAAGAATAGTAGATCAATCCTAAAGAAAGTAGAAGGAAGGAAGTGTAATAGCAGAAATCTATGAATTAGAAAACCAACATACTAATTGAAAACCCCCTAGCAAGACTGATGAGAGAGAGAACAAATTATCAATATCATGAATGAAAAAGAAGACATCTCTACAGATCCTATACACACTAAAAAGGTAATAAAGGGATATTATAGATTTACCAATACATTTGGTAATTTGGATAAAATGGAGAAATTTCTCAAAAATACAGTTTGCCCATCTGACAGAAGAAATGGATATCCCAAATAGGCTAATATAATTAAAGAAATTGAAACCATTATTTTCTTAAGCAGACTGGCAACCAATCATCTTTTTACTGTCTCCATAGTTACAAATTTTCCAGAATATCATATAGTTGGAGCCATACAGTATGCAGCTTTTTCAGATTGGCTTCTTTCACTTAGCAATATGCATTGAAGATTCCTCCATGTCTTCGTGGTTTCATAGCTCATTTCTTTTTGTTTGCTGAATGTTTCATTTTATTGATGTACCACAGTTTGTTTATTCGTTCACCTACTGAAGGACATCTTGGTTGATACCATTTTTTGGCAGTTCTGAATAAAACCTCCATAAACATTTGTGTGCTGCTTTTTGTTCGGACGTACGTACGTTTTCAACTCATTTGGGTAAATACCAAGGAGCACAACTGCTTGATCGTATGGTACAAATATATTTAGGTTTTTCTGTTTTGTTTTTTATATGCCAAACTGTCTTCCAATGTGGCTGGGCCCTTTTTTCATTCTTACCAGCAATGAATGAGCGTTCCTGTAGCTCCACATCCTTAGTAGCATTAGGTATTGTCAGTGCTATGGGTTTTATCCATTCTAATGGGTGTGTAGTGATATCTCATTGTTGTTTTAGCTTGCAGTGCCCTAAAGACTATGATGTTGAGCGTCTTTTCACGTGTTTATTTGCCGTATGTATATTTTCTTTGGTGAGGTGTCTGTTCAGATCTTTTGCCCTTTTTTTTTTCTTAACATCTTTATTGGAGTATAATTGCTTTACAGTGGTGTGGTTTTGCCTATGTTTTAACTGAGTTGTTTCCTTATTGAATTTTAAGAGTTTTTTGTATATTTTGGATACCAGTCCTTTATCGGATATGCGTTTTGCGAATATTTTCTGCCAATCCATGGCTTGTGTTTTCATTCTCCTAACAGTGCCTTTTACAGAGCAGATGGTCTTAATTTTAAAGAAGTCCGATTTGTCGATTTGGCAGCTTCCTCTGGGGCCCAGGCCATAGTGGTCTGGTACCATCCTCAGACGTCTTTCTATGGTCCCTGACATCCACGTCACGCCTCCTCCAGAGGGATGGCTCTCCCACAACCCCTGTGTCAAGGAACGCTTAGAGCCCCCTCAGTCTGCTCAAAGCAGAGGCATCAGAGAGTTTTCCAGCCCCTGCAGCTTCACCCACATGGGAGACGTGTGTGGACCTGGACTGCTTGGCACCTGCCCTGGGGCTTCAGACTTCCCTTCCCCCACTGTCACGCCCACCCCACCCTCGAGCACTGGGAGGTTAGCCGCTGCCCTGGGAAGAGGGCTTCTTGGTTTTCTTGGGGAAGAAGCTACTCCCTCCTTTACCCAAGTCTCTGAATCCCTCTTTTCACTCCCCTAACCCTAACCAGCAAAGCAGGGTAAAGGGAGCCGGCTCCCCTGGGAAAGAGTGCCCACCCCATCCCCCTGGGGCAAAGACAGGCAGCTGGCAGGCTAACCCCATCTGTGCCCTTTATTTCTCTCTGTCCCAGGCACCAGGCACACCTGTGTCCTGGGCCAGTCCACAGCCCCCAGGATCTCAGTCTGCCTGGGCTGCTATAACAAAATACCATAGAGTGGGTGGTTTAAACAAGAGACATTTACTTCTCATAATTCTGGAGGCTGGGAAGTCCAGGGTCGAGGTGCTGCCAGGTTTAGTGTCTAGTGAGAGCTCTCTTCCTGGGTTGCAGACGGCCGTCTCTCACTGCGTCTTCACAAGGTGGAGAGAGGAAGCTCTGGTGTCTCTACCTCTTATAAAGACGCTAATCCCATCATGGGGTCCCCACCCTCAGGACCTCATCTAAACCTAATTACCTCCCAGAGGTCCCACCTCCTAACACCATCACACTGGGGGTTCAACATAAGAATCTGGGGAGGACACAGACATTTAGTCCGTAATACCTGGCAATTCTGAGCATGTGGTCCCTGGAGAGGCGGCTGTGGTCACGGCAGCCACACGTCTGTGCCCCTCTCTGCACAGGGCGAGTGGGAAGAAACAGGACCCATTCGGGGAATCTCAGAAATTTAGAGCTGGAGGCCAAGCCTCGGGGTCATTGCAGCCTGACCAGAGAATGTCCCCTGAACATCAAGGTAGCACAAACCGAGATACTAGCAAACACTTATCGTGCACGGGCCCAGCACTGTCTACGTGCTTTACGTGCTTACGTCATCTCGCTTACGCTTCCCAACACTGTCCACGCGCTTTACGTGCTTACGTCATCTCACGGATGCCTCCCAAAGCCACCACTGTTACCGACCAGGGTTCCTGGACTCTTTAATCAATAGAAATTGATGAGAGGCCGGAGGAGGAATTCAGGCGAGTCTTTACTGGGACTCGTGCTGCAGCAGAAGGGAGCGAAAACAAGCAACAGGTGCCCTTGCTCACTCCCTGAGGTGGGGCGAGCTGGTCCCTTAAATGGGGTGAGGGGGGGTTGGGCCGGAGCGGTGGCTCAGGTGGTGTGCCCACCCCCTTGGTGGTGGCGTGTGCAGGGGTCATACGCAGGACCCTGCTTTTGCTCCCCGCCCCTCAGAAGTGGCAGTTGGGTTTTGACCTTTTTGTATCTTCTTGTTCATAATTTGCCTAAACTGCGCATGCGTGCAGGTATTTTTAGTCCCGTATAGTTTCTTTGTATTCTGTTGCTGGAGGAGACGTTTGTCCAGGTGCAAGCACTGCAGTAGAGGGTCCCAGGTCCCAGCCTGTCTCATCATGAGGTAGGTACTATTGTGCCCCATTTTACAGTTGGGGAAACTGAGACAGAGAAGCTAAGGAACTTGCCCAAGGTCACAGAGACAGTGAAAAGGGGAAGCCAGGACTCAGCCAGGCACCAGACTCCCTGCTCTTAACCCTGCTCTTAAGCTCTGCTGCTCCCTCAACCCCCTCATGTGAGCTGTGGGGAAACTGAGGCCCAGAAAAGTAAAGTTCACACAGATCTGAGGGGGATGGCTTCATCCTAATGGACTTCCAGAGGAGCCCTGCTGGTTTCACAGCTACCCTCTTCACACTCCCTGGGGATGGTGGCGGGCGGGGTGTGGAGAAGTGGAAGTGGGGGGGTGAAGGAGGAGAGTGAAGGGTTGGCGGGGCTCCAGGCAGGTCTGTGTGGCCACTGCTGGGGGGCGGGGTGGGGGAGTCAGGAAGGAAGCCCTTAGTGAATGAATGTCGCTTCAGCCCCCAAAGCTGGCCCTGGCCCCAAAAGGGTCCCCTGAGACCTCGGGAGAGAGGAAAGTGCGGGGAGGGAAGGGAGCAGAGCAGCCTTCCCCACGCCCAACCCCTCCCCCACCAAGGAAAGGGGCCTCTCTGAGCAAAACTGTAGCCGCAGGTCTACAGAAGCAAGACTGCCTGGGAAAGAAGCCGGAGAAAGCTAGGAAGGCTTTGCAAACACACTCTCCAACCCCTCGGGTTACAGATGGTCAAACTGAGACCCGGAGAGGAGGGGACGGAGCAGAGGCAGCTAGGAGCAGAGCCCGGCCAGGACGCTCTGTCTCCTGCCGGAGTGCGTGCGCATGCGTGTGCACAGGCCAGGCAATTTGCGCAGGTAATAAAGGATTGGGCTCTTCGGGTTTTCTCACTGATGTCCTGCTCCATCCTCAGCCTTCTAGGGGCGAATTTTATACAGACAAGCGCCTCCAGCTCCTCCTCCACACTCTGCGAAGCTTGCAGACCTGCCCTGGAGGAACCTGCCTTAGTAGGAAGGTAAAGGGGGGGGCGGTGCGAGGGTGCTGGGGCAGGGAAGGATGGTCTCCAGGCTGACCTGAGAACAGGGGGAGTAAGAGGATCCCAGGCCCTGCCCTCCAGGGCCACCCCAGGTTCTCTCTGCCCTTGACCCCATTTCAGAGGGGCCTGAGGGGCCTGAGGAGTTTGGAGGAGGCACAGGTGCAGAGGGAGGCCTGGGCAGAGAAGTTTTTCCTCACCAACTTGAAGGATGGCTTGTGCAAGAAGGAATGGTCTGGGTTTCTCTGTATCTTTCCCACCTTGATCCATGTAAATGTGTTACTAGTCCAGAAAATACGGACATTTAAATTTAAGAAAAGAATGTGGTTGGTCCTTAGGTACTGATAATGATTTCCAAGAAACAAAGCAAGCTGACAAACAATCTGTATAAATCACCCCAAGCTGTGGGCAATGGTGATCACTGTGAGGGGAGGGAAAGGAAACTGGGAAGGCGGAGGAGGAGGCTTGCTTTTTTATGCCATATACTGCTGTATAATGTTTGTTATTACCATGAAAATATATTTTTGAATTGCTTGAGCAATTTTTTAAACACTAAAGTTTAAAAAAATGTTGACAGTGTTTAAAATCAAAATTCCTTCTCCCCCCAAAATAAGAGCAGCTGAAAGGTGAGGGAATGGATAAAAACATAAATCAGCTTCCTACAAATGTCACCCCGTTAGCCCTAACTCTGCGTGCTCACACCAACAAAACCACACTGCTGGAAGTAAAGGGTGGAAAAATCCGATACATGTACTGTTCCTCACCAGACAGTACTAGTTGCTAACAAGGTCCCAGGTGATACCGATGCTGCTGGCCCAGGAACCGTGCTTTGCGAAACGCTGGTTTAGGGCATGATGTTGTTCTGCTGCCCTGGAGGGAATTCACTAGAAGCAGAGGTGCCCACCAGGTGAGCGCCAGCCTTGCCACTGCCTTGGTCTTCCTGCAATAGAGTTGAGAGCCAAGGAACACGGGCCAGGCTTCAGGCTGGCTCAGCCTGAAGGTCCTCCCTGTGGTCCTACAATGAACTCGCTGGACTCGGTGTTTCCTGGTTCAAGTCCCATCACCTGCCAGTTATACGAGCCTTTAAACTCAAGTTTACCCATCTCCATAATTGTCCTAACTCTTGAAGTGATTGTATAGATAAAGTAAAATGTGTTTCTGTAACAGCTATTTTCTGGTTTATTACCTCTCACTGCTTTCTGAGGATGGGTCCTACCAACCAGAGAACCATTTGTTTTTTGGTTGTTGTTAATGAGTTTGGGGTATAAAAACTGGGAGGCAAGGATTAGAATGGAGTTGAGGTGCTCTGAATGCACTTCAAGAGGACTTTGATATGTTTGTGAAAAAATCTGGGTGGGAGGAGCCAGGAGTTAGTGAGTTGGGGTCACGGGGAGAAAAGAGAAAGGAAAAAAAAAAAAACTCTACCAGTCCAACAGCATGGCCTGGAGGAGGGCGTCCGGACAACAGAAGTATCCACGGAAGATCTTTAAATAGCGTTAAGAGATGAGTAATAGCCACTTCTTTTCCATCCTCCTAATGTAATCATCAGTAAAATCTACATTGCTTATTAGGATTTTCTGAGAGTGAACTCCTTAGAAAACTCAAAGAGATGATGGGTTCTGCATCGGCTGCTGAATGCTCCCAGAGGGGACCCCTGCAGAAGATGGGGCTGGAGCAACGCACAGGTGGCCCTGGGTTTCCTGTATCCAAAACAAATAATTCTTCCCTGACTCCAGTACCCTGGCCCTCTAGAGGGCCCTGATCCCAGCACTCATCTCCCTACCACCACAGTTACAAGAGGATTTAATTTGTTTTAATTTGTTTAAAAATTTAAAGTTTCATTTGTTTAAACCTCTCAGCTGCTTAGTAATAGACCGGGAAATAAGTAAGACATATCTTTCTGAATAAAGGGGGCTGGAAAGAGGAATGAGGATGGAACAGATGCAGTGGATTGTCTGCAGGAAAGATAAGTAACTTGGCAGCTCCAAGGTGAATTAGTGAGCAGACTTCCAAACGCCCAGGCTGGGATAGAGGAACCTGGGAAGCTATCACAGGTGTGCCCAAAGGGGCCATAGATGTTGAGCCTCTGCTTCTGTATCTTGGGCGTTGATCACCCCAGAGTGGCTTTGCAACCATTAGCTAACCAGGTGATCTGGGAACCAGAGCAGTACGTGCAGGGAACCCTAACCCTCTCGAGTCTGATGCTTATGGATCATGTGGTCTTGTTGGGGGAAAGGGCTGTTCCTCAGAGACTGGTGCAGGTGGGAAACTTGGCAACAGACGGCCTGAAAAGCCCAGATAAAACAAACCCTAAGAAGAGGATCTGGAGGGACACGGCGTCACTGGGAACAATCAGAGGGGCAATGCCACCCCCTTGGTGATGGTAGGCGTGGTGCGCTGGGGGCAGGTGTGGGGTCTTGGTCCTTCCCCTGTCCACCTCCGTCACTCTCTCTTTGTCTCCTGGCTGGCTATCAGCTGCGTGCCCTCAAAATGAGGGTGCCTCAGCTCCTCCTTGCAGGGGACAGCTCCCAGGCTGTCCACGGTCACCAAGCAGCCACTTCCGTGGCTACCACACCCATGGTAGTTGCAGAGACATCAGCCGATGATAAGAGGAGCAGAGCAGCCACAAGAGGCTGACATCAACTTGTGATTTCCGACTCAGGCCAAAGCTGATAAGGAGAAGGGGCTGCCCGTGACGGCCACAGTGCTGGCTGCTGCTGAGTCCTGAACCTGCAAGGGCTGAGTTCTTGGTCCTTCATCCTGTCCTGGACTTATTCGCTTCACTCATTCATTCCCTCATTCCTTCGTTCATCCATTCATCCCTTTGTTTTATTTACTGAGCCAAACTGTCTCTTGACATTCTCTTATCCTGTGATGGATAGAATAATGAATAAGACCTAGCCTCTGCTTTCTCAGAACTTATAGGGGCAGGGATGCGGCAGACATGTGACCTAAGAATACAAAGATGCAAGGTAAAATGTGAGTTCAGTCACGTGAGTGGGACCGAAAAGAAGTAGCTATGGGAGGGAAGCTGAGCTCTAGAGCAAATGATTCAAATTTCTGGACTTTTTTCTTTTTTTCAAATGGCCTCTTCTACAGAAGGAAGGGATGGAACAGAGCCCATTCAGCCCTTGCAGAGAAAGGTCAGCGGCTTCTCCTTTGGTTGCAAAGGAGGAACCCAAGTGACAGAAACCCAATGCAAACAATCTTAATCAAAAAGGAGGGGGCATTTATTGGATCACATAGTGGAACAATTAAGAGAAGATCTAGGCATCAGGGTTTCAGGTACAGCTGAATCCAGGCATTCATGCTGTCTGCAATCTGCCTCTCTCCAGAGCCATTTAGGCATTAGGCCAAATCGGATGACAGCATAGAGTGTGTGAGTTTTTCAAAGGTCTAGAAATGTGTTGGAGATTCCCCAAAATATTGCTTGGCTTCAAAATATGAGAAAAAGAAAGAATATGACAAACCAGCAAACATGTCACCTTGGAGGTGATCTGCTCCCCAGCACTGCTGTCTCCTGATCATCAAGGTCAGCAGATGCTTTTTCGTGCTCTTCATCCATGTCCTCTCTGCAGTCTTGGACACCATTGACCATCAAGCCCTTGACACTGTCCCCACCCCCAGCTTCCATGGTACTCCACTTTTCCTCCTGACCTGTTTTTCCCTCTTCTGTACTGAAGGAAGGAAGATTAGGAGTGAGCCAGGAGAAGGGTTGGGAAGAGAATCCCACTGCACATGTGAAGGCCTGGAGGTGGGAGACGGCCTGGATCATTAAGGAACTGCAGTCGTTCTGGAAGGCATCAGAGCAAGGGAATAAAGCCTGAGGTTGGGGATCAAGGAAGGATCAGATCAAGAAGGGCCTTGCAAGTCATGCTAAGGAATTTGGCCATTCTCTTGAAGGTAATAGGGAGCTATTGAAGGTTGTAACAAGGTGTAACACGATCAGATTTGTGTTTCACTATCAGAAAGAGACCTTTGGCTATGAGGCAGAGGCAGGGAGACATCAGGCAGTTTTAATAATTTAGGAGAAAAATGGTGGTGACCTCATGACAGCCATGGGGGATGGGGAAAAAAATGGGACAATTCATGAGACAGTGACAAGACTTGGTGCTGTTTAGGTGTAACAGGTGAGGGAGGGGGAGGTGTGAAGAATGACACCCAGGTTTCTGATTCTGAGATGAGCAGCAGAGAAGTGGGTTTAGAGGGTGAAACGAGGAACTGGCTTTGCACCTGTTGAGTCGGAGGAGCTTGGGACCATCTGGCTGATGGTGTCCGGTGCGGGGGGGTTCTTGGTGTGTCTGGAGCTTGAGAAAGAAGTCAGGGCTCCCTGCATCGCTGCCCAGGCAGCACCAGCGGGGGGCCCATTGGAGGTGCCACCCTCACACCCAATCAGAATAAAGAACCTCCAGTGGCCAGTGGCTGACCACAGACACTTCTCTAGAAAGCAGCCTCGCAGCAGGATGTGCTCTGGGTGGAGCTTTGAGGGCCATGGGGAAGGGGAAGGAAGAGGAGGGGACAGAACCAGGCCTGTGCGACACTGGGCTTTTCTCTGCAGGTCTGGAGGCTGCAGACACCGGTCAGGGCTCGTCTAAGACATCAGCTGGTCCGGGGCTGGAGGCCTCCCCGGGCAGGACTGTGGACAGCTGAGCTGCAGCTGAGCCAAGGTAGGCGCTGGCTGGGGGTAGGGTCTCCAGGGAGGGAGCCGGGAGAGGCAGATCTGAGCAAAGCAGATAGAGGGTCCAGGAGGAGGGATGCTGGAAGGGGAGCCCGTGAGGGGCAAGACACCCCTGGCGCCTATGAACACACGCCCAGCCTTTCCGAGACGGGTTGCCCAGATGTGGTGGCTGCTATGACCGTTCTGCCAAGTTAAGATTATCCAACCCGGGCGGTCCAGTGGTTAGGACTCCGCGCTTCCGATGCAAGGGGCACGGGTTCGATCCCTGGTGAGGGAACTAAGATCCCACGTGCCTCGAGGTGCGGCCAAAAAAAAAATTAAAAAAAGATTATTCAATCCATTTTCACAAGAAGAAAGGACGCAGGACCCTGTGAGAAGACCTCTCCTTTTTTCTCCGAATCCTGTAAATGCCAGTAATAACAGGACTAATTATTCACACCTGGTGCTATAGAATACATTCATTAGCCCATTGGATTCTCACGGGCAATTGGAGGAAGCCTGGGTATGTTTATAATGCCCGTTTGTAGGTCAGGAGACTGAGGCAACTTACTTGCCAAAGACTGCAGAGTGGGTAAGCAAGGCACAGGGCTCAGAGAGAATCTTCTGGGTCCCCATCTGTGCCCCTCCTTGGACATTATCTGTCCATCTCTGTCCCGGGTCTTGGCCATTCTCTACACACACACACGTGGATCGAGCATCTTCTACGTGTGCAGCCAGTGCCAGAGTCCAACCAGAGCCGTGCCTCTGTCCTTGAGAAGCTGCCCGGCTGGTGTGGGGTTGAGACACGGCTGTCAGTGACTAACACAGACAGTAACAGGTGCTGGGGCCGCTGGCGAGGCGAGGTGTGCGCGCAGGTGGAGAGAGCCCCGCAGGTGTGGGATCAGGGAGGGCTCCACGCAAAGTGGCACCTGGGTCTTGAGGGAGACAGAGGGCTTGTGTGCAGAGATGCAGCGGCGGGCGTGCCAGTGAGGGGGGCAAGGTGCTCAAACCCAGAGTAGGAGAGTGGGTGTGAACAGCGAGAAAGAACAGCTAGAGATTCAGTTTGGCTGCTAACGCATGGGGTGTGTGGAGGACGTAGCAGCATGGGCCTGTCCTGTTTCTTTATTTAGCTCTAAGTAAGTGGCTTTTGAATATCATCTCATTGAGTCCTCACAGTAATCTTATGAGGTAGGTGCTAATATTAGGTCTCCTTTAAAGATAGGGAAACTGAGGCGCAAGGGCTCTAAGCAACATGTTGCCATAGCAACAGAGAGGCTTGGAACCCGGGCAGTCCAGCACCAAATGCTACCTGCCCGACCGCCCTGCCACTTTCCTCTGTTACCTCCTCGGCTCTCACGGTGGACCTGAATGCGAGGCTGGCTCGCGGCTTCCTGGTCTGCATCCAGGCCCTGTCACATTCCTCCCAGGCTCCCCCAGCCCCCCCCCCACCCCAGGAACAATGCTCTCCTCCTTCCCCCTCGAGCAGCCCTCTCGCATCCAGGTGTTTCCTTCCCAGCCAGAGGCAGACTCGGCGGAGGAAGTGGGCCTGCCCGGTCCTCAGGGGACAGCTGGGGAGCAGGGCCCTCGGGAATCTGGAAAGCCCAGCGGGCCTCGTGGGATGAGGGTTGACAGGGGCCCCCTCAGAACCCCAAGCTCTGCACTTCCACCCCCACTAATCACACGCTCTAAACCAAAGAACTGGGTGTGTCGTCCGGCAAGTCTGTCTCTACGGAGAGAAAAACTCAGAGTCTTGGAAATGGCATCTGCCCCAATATCCTGGGGGCGGCCGGCTGGCAACGCGGGTGGGAGGAGAGGGGAGTGGTTCAGCGGTGGGGGGGGTCCCTTCTCTCTGTGCCGGGGCGGTGGGCACAGGACAGGAGGGAGGCAGGGGTGTGGTCCTGGGAAACTCCGTGTCTTTCTTCCCAAGGGGTGGCTTCTTCTGTCTGAAGGGTCTGGCCCGGGAGCCAGCAATGGGGCAGGCAGGGGATCTTCCGAAGCTGGGATCTTCACGGCCGAACACTGACCCGGAGCCAGACCTGCTCAGTCCTGCTCTCTGCAGCCCTTCCTCCAGCCGGGAAGTCTTTCCCACAATCTCTTGCACAGAGAGAATGGGCAGCAGCAGCTGCGAACAGGGTCCCATCTGCTGCTTCCTGCCGCGTGTCACAGAACCGCCTCTGTGGCTCTGTGGCTGGTCCTGTGGCCTATTTCACCCCAAGGCAGTGAATAGCCATGTGTTTGCACCCGCCCTGAGGACTGTTCGTTGCTAATGTTCTGTGTTTAAGGAGGAATGTCCTCTGAATCCCAATTCATTCATTCACTCATTCATTCTTTGTTTCTGGTCTCGCCCCTCTGCTGGAAAGGGTCTAAGATTTTACCCTCCTTGTGACTAACAGGTTAGCGTGTCACAGTTTTAGGGATGCTGGCAGAAAACACGAGATTCTAGAGTCAGAGACCCAGGTGTTTATCACTCACGGTGCAACAGGCAGTGTGAGCGTCCTGCCCCCAAGTCCCCTGGGAGAGCGGGGAGGTGGCCCCAAGTGGATGCAGTGTGTCACGGCTGAGGAGCCCTGAGCTAAGGAAACCCCCAGTGTTCACGGTGGGCTGCGAGCAAACCTTCCATCTTTGCCCTGGAAGGAGACATTGTCTCTATCACACTGGTTGGCAAAGAGATCCACCCTTGGCCCTGGAGGAGATACTTGCTGTCTGTTCCAAGGCTGTTCACGATACAAACCTTCTTGACGAAATGATCTGGAACAAAAGCTCACCAGACAGGCACAAACCCGTGGAGGACTGTCTGCCAGCATCCTCCTACTGTCCCCTCGCTGACTGCACCCCAGCTGCACTGTCCCTTGAAAAACCTCGGGCACCTCCCTCCTCAGCGCTTGGGTGGCTGTTCCCTTCGTATGGAACATGTTTCCTGCAGACATTGCCTGGCTTGCTCCTTTCCTCCCACAGGCTTCTACTCAGATGTCACCTCCTTAGGGAGACCTTTTAAAATGGCACCCCCAACGCTGGAACCTCGCGATCCCCTTCTCAGCCATATTCCTATAGCACTTCTCAGCATCTTATATACAGCTTAATTATGGCATTTATTGTCTTCCCCCACTCCCACCCTCACTACATACCCTCAGGAGTGCGACCTTTATGAGTGCAGGTGTTTTTGTCTACTTTAACTTATTGCCGCATCCCCAGGAACTGGAACAGTGTCTCACACTTAGAAGGGGCTCAAAACATATTCGTTGCGTGAATGAATGAATCCATCCACTTATATGATCTTCAGCTGAAGACCTGGTTCTCTCTACCTTGAGTCTGTAGGACAGATAAGGCTCAATCACTATTGAGCAAATGAGACAAGCAACGAATAGCACTGGCCGGGGATGGGGGTGGGGGATGTATGAGAGGCTGCAGTGCCGTGACCGCGGGGCTGCTCCCAGGTGGCTGGGATTCGCCCCTTGGCCGCTTTCCGTGCTGCTTGTACCAGCTGCTGGGAATCTTCCCAACTATCCTGTGATGTCGCATTCTTGCTGTGACTGGGGGAGCTGGGAGAGGGCAGGGGCTTGGGAGCTGAGCTTGGACGTGCCGCTTGCCTGGTCAGCAGCACAAAAGCCACAGTCGGTCATCCGAGATGGAGCCGGAGGCCAGTGCCCCGCACAAGTGGCAGAGCAGCGTCCTTACCGCTGTGTCTGGGGCCCCCTTCCCGCGGGACCGCTGCCTCTTCCCCAGTATTCGGAACGTCAGCGTCACCTCTGTGTCCTGTGCCACTTGCCATAGCAACCATGCCGAACAGGCTTGATTCCATTCCGCAGCCTGAGAGCGGCCTGGGGACAGGGGCCCTGTCTTGTCTTCGTACAAGTGCTTGACATTCACGATGCAACGCATCAGGGGCTACGGAGAAGTAGAGGAGTGTACCGTAAATGCTTGTCGAATGACTCACATGGCACCTCGGGGCAACCGCAACGCCCAGCTTACATCAGGCGTGTCTGTAATTAACTCTTCTCTCTGAGAACTGGGACCTGGGCCACAGCGGACAGTCCCCAGCTTTACAATGGTTTGACCTAAGACTTTTCGACTTTACGATGGTGGGAAAGCAGCGTGCATTCAGTAGAAACCGTACTTCAAATTTTGATCTTTTCCCAGGCTGGCGATATGGGGTACGATACGCTGGGCAGGGCAGCTCCTAGCCGGCCACACGATCACAAGGATCAACAACTAATACACGTACAGCCATTCTGCACCCAGACGACCATTCTGTTTTTCACTTTCAGTAGAGTATTCAATCCATTACGTGAGATGGTCAACCCTTTATTATCAAGTAGGCTTTGCGTTAGAAGATTTTGCCCAACTGTAGGCTAATGGAAGAGTTCTGAGCAGGTTTAAGGTAGGCAGGGCCGAGCTGTGATGTTCTGTAAGGGTAGGTGTGTTCAATGCATTTTCGACTTACAATATTTTCAACATACAGTGGGTTTATTGGGATGTAACCCCATCATAAATCAAGAAAGATCTATATAGCTTGTGGGTTGCCAGCTTGTCTGCCTCAAAGAGCCCAGCAGGAAGCATGAACGATGCCACAGACCAGCTGACAGTGGTGGACGCAGTAGGAGGGGCGGGTGCATGGCCCTTCCAGGGGGGCAGCTGTAGTCCAAGCCCACTGATGGTTGCCACGTGGAATTATGGGCCCATTGTTTCCAGATCTTCCAGTTATTCCTTCTAAGTAAAAGCTGAGAATCTTGATTTTTATGTGAAATCTGACTTTTAAATGTGGGCTACAGAGTCAAATTTTCTAGAACCGTGGCTGCTTCTAGGGAAAGAGGATGCTTGCTTTTTCACTGTGTAGCATGTGTACCTTTCAGACATTTGCCATGGGCAGAGTTTTTAGCGTGGGCAGTGAATTCTAACAATATACCAGGCAGAGCAAGTCTCTGGTTCCCCGTGCAAATATTACCAAACACGTTTGGTCTGCCCGAGTTGCAGTGGGCCAAACGCTGAGATGCTGAGGTTGGCCGCAGAGAAAGGGTTTATTCATGAGGCAGCCAATCGAGGAGACGGGAGAACAAATCTCAGATCCGCCTTCCTGAAGGCGAGGGGGCGAGGGGTACTTATGAGATAAAGATGAGGCGTGGGGAGCATGGGGAAAGGTGATGCAGACAAGAAAAGGTGAGGTAATCATCGTTCTGTGCAGGTGCAGCTAAGCTACAGGCTTCTTCACGGGACGCATGCTCAGAAAATGGTGCCATTAGCATGTTCTGAGGGTGGAGGTATTGGGCCCCTGACGCCAAATGGTCACCAAGTGGACACTTGCGCCTGCCCAGATGGAGGGTCGGTGGTCTCAACGAGTCTTAATGGGCTCAAACTCAAACTGGACACAGCTTTGAGTTCCTAAAAGACTACTTGGGCAAACGTCTTATTGTTCAGTCTTCATGACACTTGCAAGACACGCAAGTTTTTGTAAATTAAAGCGAGCCTGATCAGCAAAGGCAGTTTATTATTTATTAATGGCTAACTGATAACTACCCTCGGTTTCTGTGAAATATGTGTGTCATCAAGCTTGCTGTGGGCATGGGGACCAGTGTGCCAGTCGTGGGCGGAGAACGTGGCGAGTAGGGCCACACTGCAGTCAGTGAGAAGTCACGGGCTGGTAGACCCCCAGCTCCTAAGGGCAAGGACTGTGTCTCACTTATTTACCTCTAAACGCTCAGGCCTGGCACAATTTCTGCCACGTGAACAGTGTTCCATAGATGCTGTTGGATTTACTCGGCAATCTCAGTCCCTCGAAACACTGCCAGGAGCTAGGAAGAGAGCCAGAGGGCCTCGGAGCAGCCCGAATAGACGTTCCAAGAGCATGGGAGTTCCACGCTCTTTTCATAGACCAGTTTCTCGGGCTTTGTCTCCGTATTTTACATACAAGACAATGCCGTGTGTTTGTCTGGCTTCCCAGCCTTCGGCAAATCGGCAGTCTGGTGAAAGAGCAGAGACAGCAGCAGGGCAGTCACCAACACAGAGGAGCCTTTGTTCCAATTTAAGAGAGGCATCCCCTCTGAACACACAAGATTACAGCAAGCGCCCTTTTGGATGGATTACAGAACCTCGCCCTTCCTGGCTGGGAGGGCCAGTGAGGCTGTGGGCCAGACGGCAGCCCCATCCACCCACTTTGTGCGAGGTGCAGTCCCCACTGCTGAAACAGGATTCATACCTGAGAAAGTAGGAGCCTTTCAGCGTAGGATGGAGGCTTCCTTCACCTACCGACAGCCCCTGAAATCCTCACTGTGTTACGGCGAGGTACGTGCAGTCAACTCCCATGAGATTCATCGAGAAAACCTCAGAGGCAAGTTTGGGTGCTTAAAAGGGCAAGGTTTATTTCCTGAGAAATTCACATCATCCTGAAGTGAAACAACTGAGATGTTGCTGCGTTTTGCCAGAATGACCTGGGTTCTGCTTGTTTCCATTTCCTGTCTGGTGCAGGCTTGACCCCTGAGGGCTCTGCCCTATACTGGTGTGGTCAGCAGCCCCAAAGGACAGGAAATAGATTACAGAGGGCCCCTGCAGAGGAACAGGGCGGTGGCACAGCGTATCCCCAGGACCTGCACAAATACATACAGGCACTGAATACATGGTTGATGAGTGAATAAGTGAGCAAATGAATGAATAGAAGAATGAAGGAGGCTTTCTGACAGCGATTGTTCAAGCTTCTTAGAATTTGCTTTCCATTAAACATCATCCCAGACCACCCCCAGCTTTACATAGTTAAGTCCTGAGAATACACTCCTCTTTTTTTTTAATATATTTATTTATTTATTTGGCTGAGCTGGGTCTTAGTTGCGGCACATGGGATTGCGGCATGTAGGCTCTTTTAGTTGCGGTATTTGGGCTCTTTTAGTTGCGGTATGTGGGCTCTAGTTCCCTGACCAGGAATCGAACCCGGACCCCCTGCATTGGGAGTGCAGAGTCTTAACCACTGGACCACCAGGGAAGTCCCTACTTCTCTTTTTTTTTTTTTATTGAAGTGTAGTTGATTTACAATATCGTGTAAGTTTCAGGTGTACAGCACAGCAATTCAACTATATATATTCTTTTTCATATTCTTTTCCCTTATAGGTTATTATATAATATTGAGTATAGTTCCCTGTGCTATGCAGTAGGTCCTTGTTGGTTATCTATTTTATACATAATAGTGTGTATATGTTAATCCCAGCCTCCTAATTTATCCCTCCCCCAACCCAACCTACACTTGTCTTTTAATCTATATCTTTGTGGTTTCTTTTCCTTTAAGGCTGCTCAGTGGTCATTATTAGCTGATTCCTCCCCGACAAAAGTTTGACTGTGTGTCTACTTTATTTTCCTCGGGCAGAGGGTGCTCTGTGAGGTTTGGAGCTGGGGAAGAATGTGTACGGAGGGAAGGGAGGGGGCCATGACTGGACACCCCAGGCTGAGATCTGAGTCCTAGCCCTGGTTCATCATTCTTTGGACATGTGACTTCAAATATTTCTCCAAAATATTTATTCACTGTCTCCTGGGTGCCGATACTGCCTTAGGCACTGGGCATGCTGCAGTGAGAAAGACACACTGGAACCCACTGTTTGTGGAGCTCGCATTCTAATGAAGAGCCCAGAAAACTACTCATTACATGGGAAAATTTCTGATCCTGATGAAAGCTATGAATAAAATAAAAGAGTGTGCTAGAGCATGACTGGGAAAGCTATTTCAGAAAGACTGGTCAAGGAAAGGCCTCTCTACGGAGGTGACATTTCAAATGAGACCTGAGTGTTGAGAAGGAGCCGGCTGTGAGGAAAGCTTGAGAGAAAGGTGTTGCAGGCAGAGGTGTGCAAAGGCCCTGAGGTAGGACTGAGCTTGGCAAGTTGGAGGAACACAAAGAGCTATGAGGTGAGATCCTGGTGAGCCAGAGGGAGAGCGGGCTGAGATGCAGCTGGAGAGGAGCACTGAGGCCAGATCGGGCAAGATTTAGGCGGGATGAGGAGTGTGGACTTTATGATAAGGTCTAAGGGAAGTCATTGGAGGGCTTCAATCAGGGGCTGAGTTGTAAGGGGAAGAGTGGGAGCTGGGAGACCCACTGGGGGCACTGCCGTAATTTGAACAAGAAATGATGGTGGCTTGGACCTGGTGGGGCGGTGGGGTTGGAGCAGAGGTTATCACCATCCTTCTTCACAACCACATAGCCGATAGAGGGGGACTTGAGAACACAACTTCTGGGGTCCCACTTGGGAAGCTTCTCTTTGTGTCCCTCCACCCCTGGATTTGGGGATCTGCCCTGTTCCCACTGCCTGTCCGCCTTGGGCGGGGGCTCTGTGTTGCCATTTTCCAGCTCCTCCCTATAGACTGGGAACACCCCAGGGTCTTCCACTCACAGTCGAACTTTCATGTTTGAAGTTTCATAGTTCATTTAGATTTCAGTGTCTAGTCTTGCCCACCAAAACATGCCACTGCGCATTTTTAGAGAGAACAAACATCATGAATGCCTGACACCTTCCTCTCCTGAGTGGAGTTTTAGTTCCCTGACCTGCATGCCCAGCCCTTGATCAAAATGTCATCATGAAATAGTCTGACATTCTAGCTGGTTCTTCTGGGTGTCCATCTCACAAAGAGAGGAGGAGACTGCAGCTCAGAGAGGCCCCCAGGGGGCCCCATGGGGATGGGGGTGCTGGGACTTGAGCCGGATTCCTCAGACTCCAGAAGTCACGCCCACAGCTCAGCATGGTCAGCCTTACAGCACAGCGGTCCCAGAGACCCAGGGAGGAAGAGAAGAGCAATTATTTTAATAGTTTTATTGTTTTTTCCCCACGATTATAAGTTACACGCACAGTGTAATTCAATGGCCGTGTCCTTGAGTGATGAGCTCACAGATGTCTATTTTATTATTATGCTTCCCAACTTACATACTTGTCAGCTCTCTCTTTTGTGTGCCCTCTGCCACATAATAAAAATAAAGTCAAACCTATTTCATATTAAGACATCAGATGTAGAAATGTATTAAAAATGAAAACCAGTGCCTATGGGTAAGTGATACCACTTATTTTTTATAGTTTAGTGTGTATCATTAAAAGATAAAGGACTCACACACATACACACCAGGGAAATCTGAATAAAAAGGTATCAATGTCAATATCCTGGTAATGATATTTGCACTGCAGTTTCACAAGGTGTTACCACAGTGGGAAACTGGGTAAAGCACACGTGAGATCTCTCTGTGTTATTTCTTACAACTGCATGTGAATCTACAGTTACCTCAACATTGAACGTTTAATTTAAAAAAAGACAACAGCTGTTATTTTTTTTCAAACAGAACTACAAAACTATTATCTCCCTCCACCCAAATTTCTGTGGTGTTCAAATTTCCAGTTGCTTCGAATGTCATAGTTTTTTGTAATAGTTTGAATTAGGATCGAAATAAGATTCACTTGGTTGATAATGTCTCCTAAATCCTGTTAATCTGTAGCCCCCGCTTCCTTTGGCTTTACGTCTCCCCTCCTCACCTTCACCCCATCTTCCCTGCAATTTATTTGTTAAAGAAAACAGAATGTTTGTCCTGTAGAGTTTCTCAAATGCTGGATTTTGCATCCTGGTAATATCTGTATTTCCTATAAATTGGTAATTAGATCTAGAGGCTTATTTGCATTTTGAGTATATAAAACATGCACAAGCTTAAAAAAATTAAAATGGTAAAAAAAGGGTATATACTAAAATGTCAATTACTTTTCCACTCCAGTTCCTCAGATGTTTTTCAAGAGGTAGCTGTGCCTTGTGTGTAAATGATCTGGTTTTTTAAAGATGTGAGAGCACCATTGAACAAACATGCCTTTTTCTTGGTAAATTCTAGAATTTGGTAAAAACCAACTAAGCACACAAGCACGTGATGCCAGTTACAAATTAAGATGTGGGTTTCTCTCTTTTTTTAATTTTTTTATATTTACATACGGTAAAATTGACTATTACTGCTATGCAGTTCTATGAGTTTTAACACATATATCGATTTTACCACAGTCAGGATACAGAGCAGATCCATCACCCCAAAAGTTCCCTCTTGCCCCTCTGTAGTCACCCCCTCTCCCTATCCCAAACCCTTAACAACCACTGACCTATTTTCTTTCTTTCTTTTTTGTAATAAATTTATTTATTTATTTATTTATTTATTTTTGGCTGCATTGGGTCTTCGTTGCTGCGCACGGGCTTTCTCTGGTTGCGGCGAGCGGGGGCTAGTCTTCGTTGCGGTGCACGGGCTTCTCATTGCGGTGGCTTCTCTCGTTGTGGAGCACGGGCTCTAGGCGCACAGGCTCAGTAGCTGTGGCGCACGGGCTTAGTTGCTCCGCAGCATGTGGGGTCTTCGCGGACCAGGGCTCAAACCCGTGTGCCCTGCATTGGCAGGCGGATTCGTAACCACTGTGCCACCAGGGAAGTCCCTAGCAGGCGGATTCTTAACTACTTCGCCACCAGGGAAGTCCCTTCTGTTGTATTTCTTTTTTTAGTAGCTATCCCAGTGGATGTGAAGTGCTTGCTCTATTTTTTTTAAACTATCCTCATTCGATTTTTGGTACCAAGGGTAGGCTGGCTTTTTCAGAGAATCTTTTCTTCTTTCTCTATTCTTTGGAACAGTAAACTCTATGCTGAGTAACATAAAAACTTGCTTCACTCTGTAGGTTTGAGAGAACTTATCAAAGGAACCATCGGAGCCAGATACCACTTTTTAAGAGCTAGTTATTTGATGGCTTTCTCTGTTTCCTCACTGGTTACTAATATAAGCAGTTTTTCTAACTCTTCTAGAGCCTTTTGAGTCATTTTTATTTTCCTAGAAAACTGTGTATGATACAGAGGGTTCAGACTTTCTTTATACAGGTAAATGTCATATGGGATGTTTATCATTCCTAATATTGTCTCTTTGTTTTCTCTTTCTCGATTAGCTTTCCCAAGTGTGTGTGTATGTGTGTATTTTTCTTTTCTTCAAAGAACAAGCTCTTGGATTCTTTCGGAGTTCCTCTGCTTTTCAGAAGCAGAAGTGTGTTGCTCCGGGAAGCAGACTTCGGGTGTCCCTCCCTCTGGGGTCACAGTGGGGCAGCCTGTGGTCGTGATTGAGGGCATGAGCTCTACAGCCAGATGGTCTGAGTTCAAGTGATCATTCCTTTACTTACTAGCTATTTGACCTTGAATCGTTATTTGTCTCTGTGCTTCAATTTCCCCATCTGTAGAATGGGGAGAAAATAGTGCCTACCTCATAAGGTTAATATTAAAGAGTTGATAGTTTTTAAGTGTTTAGGAGAGTGCCTGACACATAGCAAGCACCACAGAAGCACTTCTTAAATAAACCTAGACTCCCTCCCCTCCAGTTTGAGAGAAGCCTTGGTCCCCTGGGAGCCTCTCCGTTCCACAGATATACTTTGTACACTTCCCACCACTTACACTAACTGTCTCTTCTTTTGCAGAACCACCTCTTTGCAGGAAAACAACCACCTTACTTTCCATTCCGCTGCCTGAGATAATCACATCCTCCTCGCACTCACCCCAGGCCCCCATGGAGAGCTCAGGTCAGTATGGTCCGGGAGAGGGGGGTCTGGTGTACCTCGTTGCAGAGTGGGGAAGGCCCACCTGGCAGGTGAGGATGCCCCCAGGGCTGGCAGGACCACCTCTACCCAGCGGGGCTGAGAGACCCCCACTCAGCTCCCCAAATGCGAGAACATCTTGAGAGACGGACATCTACACGCTTGTACGAGCCCCAGCTGCCGGCAGATCACTGAGCTGGACACTGGGAGTAATGACAATAATAGCAATATATATTGCCAAACACTTGCATTTATTTAACAAAAATCTCTATGGCACTTACAATATATCAAGTAGTGGGAAAAGCGACTGACAAATATTAATTCGTTTAGTCTTCATAAAGACCCCATAAGATAGATATTATTATTACTTTCACTTTACAGAATATGGGAAAGTGAGAGAAGACAGGTATTGTCCCAAGGTCACATAGATATTATATGGTCAAATCAGGATCTGAACTCAGCAATCTAGCTCCAGCACCTGTGCTGTGAATGACTTCTCTACGGGTTGCCTCATGCAAAACATCAGAAGGATTCTGCGAGGTAGGGATATCAGTACAATTGTCCTCATTTTACTAAAAGGGAAACAGGCTCAGAGAGGTTAGGTAATTTGCTCAAAGCTACACAGCTAGTAAGTGGCAGATCCAGGATTGGAACCCACGTCTGGCTGATTCCAAAACCTAGACTCTTCTCCCTACACCATCCTGAGACAACAAGTAGAGATGACCCTTCCCCCAAGATGCGTATCAACTAATGTTCACCTGGCAAGTCAGAAACCACTCCTCTGGCCACCAGGCATAGACTCCAAGGCCGTTGAAGATCCCTGTCCCACGGAAGGGTAGGGGACACCCCGAGGCAGGCACAGCCACCAGCTTGTTATCATTCCCAAGACAGCACCCTTTCCACACCCCACTCACCCTCAGAGAGCCTCACCCAATCAGAAGAAGCTTCAGCCAGTGAATCACCCAATCAGAAGACGCTTCAACCAGTGAATCTTGGTGTCACAAGGTTCCTAGTTGTCTTTAACCAGCTGGAGTTTGGGCTGGGAGGATAAGGGTGGAGCCAGCACTGTGAAAATCTCCTACTGAACATTTCAAAACCAACTTACTTTGCACTCACTTGAATTACAACAATTAAGACACATCGGTATCGTGTTTTAGGAAGGGAGGTATACCGATAAAGGTTCTTTGGATACAAGCAATAGAAACCCATAGGGTTCATTTAATATTCAAAAATAAAAAGTGACTGAGCATTGAAGGAACAGCTGAAGCACCAGGCACCAGAAAGGGCAGGGAACAAGGTGGATCTGCCATCAGGACAGGAAGAGGAGGCTCTCTCCACTCCGGGCTGTCACCCACACAGAGGTCACCCAGAGGGAGAGAGAGTCCGTTGGCCAGCTTGGTCCCGTGCCACTCCAAGGCCAGGGCAAAGCAGGGCACCTGGGTCACAGTGTCACCAGGATTATAGTGAGCGGGGAAGGCTACAGGGCAAGAAAGACCACCAACATCCACCCCCCAAAGATGTGACAGATGACCCCCCCCGACCCAAAGTCCAGTGGGTGAGAGAAGCACCCGCAAATTAGGATGCTTGCCCTGGAAACTCCGAAAGGGAGTTTTTCCGTCAGGACCAGGGACTGCAGTTGTCCTGGCTGGCTTCCCAAATTAGAGTTGTTTTAAACTTTTCCCACCTTCCTACAGCCCTTAGAGTCCTCTCATCCTAGAGTCAAGAAGAGGGGCACCTGAAAAGTAAGACGTTTATTTTGAGGGCTGCAAAAGAGCAGTGTTTCAAGGGCACCAAAGGTATCGTTATTTTGCCACTCCTGCGAACAGGGGCAAGATTGCAAACCTTTTTAGAACCATCTGAGCCCACATGGGGGGAAGGTGGGAATCAGGCACGGGATGGAAGAAAGAGGAGTGTGAGCCGTGTTACTCCAGCCACTGGTGCCTCTGGCTGCTGAGCACATGATTTCGGTGAGCAGCTGAGATGCTGAGACAGGGCTGTCTGTTCACCAGGGGATTCTCAGACAAGTCCTCGCCCCTGGTAGGAAGGGCAGTCGGTAAGGTCCAGGTGGTCAGCGTGTAGGGGCCCCATGGGCTCCAGGAAAATGGAGCCCAGCTCAAAGGTCAAGGTCAGGAAAAGGTCATCCTCCAAAATGGAAACTAGTAAACACAACATATACCAAATGACATTCACCTGTACAGAGCTAAGCTGCCTCGGGTATTCTGAGTCTGAATTGGAACACAGGCAAACAAGCCATGTTCTTCTCAATTGTATTATGGCTCACCCGGCATGAGGTAGTGGGACCCCCCGGGTTAGTGATTTTATTGTGATTTTAAAGGGAAGGGACCAGAAAGAGTTCACTGGTGTGTTTCCATTTCCATTCCAGGGAGGGGGTTCTGATTCTGATGGCTGATACCCAGAGAGTGGAAAAGGACAGTTCTCCACAACATCCTAGTTTGAGGGAAACGTCCCTTGGGAATTATGAATTCAATCTCTCTGGTAGTAATTTTGTGTTCCCTGTAACCCTCTCATCTGGGTGGTTATGACCACCAGCTGGAGAAGGCTGAGGCAATTTTAAGTTTGATTCTTCCACCAACTTTCCCCATACTGATGCCATGGTCCTCTCTGGGCATGTTTGTCGGGGTTCTCCAGAGGAACAGAACCAGTAGGATGTATATACATATACAGAATGAGATTTATTATAAGGAATTGGCTTACGTGATTACGGAGGCTGACAAGTACCAAGACCTGCAGTCAGGACAGCCAATGGTGTAAATTCCATTCCAGAAGCCAGCAGGCTCGAGACTCAGGAAGAGCCAGTGTTTCAGTTCAAGTCCAAAGGCAGGGGAAAACCAATGTTCTAGCTGGAAGGCAGTCAAGCAGGAGGAATTCCCTCTTCCTTGGGGGAGGGTCAGCCTTTTGTTCTATTCAGGCCACCACTGATTGGATGGGGCCCACCCACATTAGGAAGGGCAATCTGCTTTACTTGATCTATCGATTTAAATATTAAACGCATTTAAAACACCATCACAGACACAATCAAAATAACATCTGGGCTTCCCTGGTGGCGCAGTGGTTGAGAGTCTGCCTGCCAATGCAGGGGACACGGGTTCGAGCCCTGGTCTGGGAGGATCCCTCATGCCGTGGAGCCGCTGGGCCCGTGAGCCACAATTGCTGAGCCTGCGCGTCTGGAGCCTGTGCTCCTCAACAGGAGAGGCCGCGGTGGTGAGAGGCCCGCGCACCGTAATGAAGAGTGGCCCCCGCTTGCTGCAACTAGAGAAAGCCCTAGCACAGAAACGAAGACCCAACACAGCCATAAATTAATTAATTAATTAATTAAAAAAAAATAACATCTGACCAAATATCTGGGTGCCCTGTTGCCCAGTCAAGTTGACACATAAAATTAACGATCACAAGAGGGTATGGGACAACTTCAAGAAAACAAAGACTGGTCTGCTTGAAAAAAATCTTAGGAGATTTTATTCCTGTCATGGCTGGACCCAAAGAGAGTCAGAGCACTGGTGTCTAGAAGGCTTACATTTCTAAACAAAGGTTATATCTTTTGCAAACAAGCTAACGGACAACAACAAAAATAATAGTAATAATAATAAACTTTCTCCAACTGTATTCTTTTAAATAAATTTATTTATTTTATTTATTTATTTTTGGCTGCGTTGGGGGTCTTCGTTGCTGCGCTTGGGCTTTCTCTAGTTGTGGCGAGCAGGGGCTACTCTTCGTTGCAGTGCGTGGGCTTCTCATTGCGGTGGCTTCTCTTCTTGCGGAGCACGGGCTCCAGGTGCGCGGGCTTCAGTAGTTGTGGCTGGCGGGCTCTAGAGTGCAGGCACAGTAGTTGTGGCGCACGGCCTTAGTTGCTCCGCGGTACGTGGGATCTTCCCGGACCAGGACTCGAACCCGTGTCCCCTGCATTGGCAGGTGGATTCTCAACCACTGTGCCACCAGGCAAGCCCCTAATTGTATTCTTTTAAATCTCCTCCCACCACCGTGAGAGCCAGGAGTATTGCCAGGGAGGGGCCATCCTGACCCTGTGACCTTCATTCTTAATTCAGGGATGATTGTCCTCTGTGAACTCTGAACATCTTGTCACTTCACAGCTTCTCTAACAGATCAGTTATTCATATGTCCAAACTTACCGCCTAAGACAGTAATTCTCACTGAATTAGATTAGTTCTGCAATCCTGTACATTAGATTCTCCTGGGGAGATATTTTTAAAAATTGATTATTGGGCCCCACCCTCAGATATCTGATTTATTTGGTTTGGGGTGGGCTCTGCATCGGTATTTTTTTAAAGCTTTCCAGGTGATTCTAATGTGAGCCAAGGTTGGGAAGTAGGGGAAAAGCAAACATCTAAGAGGGGCTTGGGGAGAGATTTGACTGTCTAGGATCGCAGGACAATGGAGAGCTGACATTGCCAAGTCCTGGGTCAGCTTTGAGTGGCCGGAAGTGGAAGAGCAAACCCTGAACTATGGGTGTCCTGCCACAGCAGGACCCTGTCAGCCTTTCTTCTCCCTTCCTTCCTCCCTATTGTCTCTTTAGCTGTAATAACATCTATCCTGGTTGGAGAGCTGGGAACCCTTTTTCAGGCAACTTTATCAGGGGCGTTTTTTTCTGCATTCAAGCCCCAGGCACACATAGGTAGACACATGCTCACAGTCTCACCTGGGTATCCCCTCTTCCCTTTCCCCAGTAAAGAGGTGAATGGTCACGAGTAAGATGACAGCTTTAGAGGAAGTGCATTCTGGCAAACAGAAAGCTCTCCTCCAACAAAAAGCTCTGTGACCTTGCGAAAATCGCCTCTCCCCTGTGAGTCTCATTTCCCCCTCTGGGAAATGGGAAGAGAGTCAGCCTCCGAGGTCTGACCTTCTGTGGTTGGAGAGGCGATATGGGGCGACTTTTAATCTAGATTCCACAAAACAGGGAGAACAGTGTTTGTTCTGCCAAATTCACAGGGCTCTGCTCAGAATCCAATGAGACAACACACCGGGGACACACTTTGTGTGTCCCTGACTCAGAGAACAGTGGCTGCCAAAACAGATGACCCCAGTGTCAGCAGATCAACGTAACAAATGCTTATTTCTTACTCATGTCACCACCCCATCTGGGCTACAGTCTTTCAGGGACATAGGCTTCTTTCCCCTCGGGGCACCATCATCTTCCACGTATATATTCCAAGCTCAGGGAGGAGGGTTTTATGGCCACGTCTGAAGGTGGCACATACCACCTCCACCACGTGCCATTGGCCAGAACTCAGTCACATGGCTCCTGTCAAACCGCAAGGGAGTCTGGGAAATGTAGTCTTCTCATCTGCCTGCGACAAAAATGAACTTGGTTTGATGAACACGTACCATTGTCTTGCTACGCCTACATAAGACTCTCTATGTGTATACCATTCAAGTGCTATTTATTTTATTATTATTTTTTAATGTATTTATTTATTTTTGGCTGCATTGGGTCTTTGTTGCTGCGCGTGGGCTTTCTCTAGTTGCGGCGAGCAGGAGCTACTACTCTTCGTTGCAGTGTGTGGGCTTCTCATTGCGGTGGCTTCTCTTGTTGCGCAGCACAGGCTCTAGGCGCTCCGGCTTCAGTAGTTGTGGTGCGTGGGCTCAGTAGTTGTGGCTCGTGGGCTCCAGAGCACAGGCTCAGTAGTTGTGGCGCACCGGCTTAGCTGCTTCGCGGCATGTGGGATCTTCCCGGACCAGGGCTCGAACCTGTGTCCCCTGCATTGGCAGGAGGATTCTTAACCACTGCGCCACCAGGGGGGCCCTCAAGTGCTATTTAAATGTTAGGTGTTAATAGTAATCTGGACACCTGATAGTTATATCCTATTTCTGGATGGAGAGGTGGATATTGAATGTTATTTATTTAGTGGTTGTTCTGGATCAAGAATGCTGTTAGACATTGCATATCATGTATAAACGACCCTGAGATACTTGAGGCACGAGAAATATTATTTCTTTGGCTTAATCAAATCAAATCCAGCTTCAAGCTCTTGTTTTCCAAGGTCAGTACAAATTCCAATGTCATTCACTTGCAGTACCCCCCTCCTCTCCTTGGGATCCTGTGAGAAGCCCAGGGGTTACAAAGTGTGGATGATGGGAAGTGTCAGTGGTCTTCAGTCCACTATGGCTGCAGCCCCCAGAACAGCTTGCATGGTCCATAAGGAGACAGGGGGCTCCTTTGGGGACATTCTTGTACTCTGGCAAAGGTGGCCCAGGAAACCACAGCAGTGGCACTCAAGCATACAGAGTTTAGTGCTTAGCTGCCCTCATCTGAGATCTTTGCCACCACCGGTCAGCTATGTCCCAGCCAACCCTGGTCTCCCTCTTTCCTGGGTCCCCATAACCCTCGTGCCCACACAGTCTTGGGAATCCAACCTTCCACCCTTGAATTGCCACTCCCCTCTTTAAATAAGCAGCAGCCTTCACCCCCATCCCTTGGAGACAATCCAGCTTGATTGTGTCAATCAGACAGCCAGGGGTCTCAAAGTCAAGGGGCCGGGGAGAGGATGTAAGTGAGGGAAACAAGGAGAGTGACCACTCTGAAGCCCTAGGGGAGCTGTGCCCTGTCTCAAGGGGCATCTGTTCCCCAGCCCCTGTCACTGTCACATGTAAAAAGAATGTATGCCCAGTGTCGACAGACTTTCAGGAGATGCCAGAAATCCGAACTTTTATGCAAAATCTCCTGATTTGTAAATGTTGGCAGCTAGTTCAATTTTTTTTTTTTTCCCAAGACACTCTACAAGCCCAAACAAGACACGTCTGCAAGCCAGATGTGACCAAAGCCTGAGAGTTTGTTCCAGCTGCCCAGACTTTTGGAAACAAAGTTTATTTGGGGTTGTCTCCCGGGGCTACTGGCAGAGTTTAACTTCTCCATTTTTCTCTGAAACATAAAAAGTTAACTCCCTCTGCAAAGCAGGAGAACCTAGGACTCAGAAGACAAAGGTTTGGCTGCCCTTCTAATGAGGGGGCAGGGAGGAAATCACAGTTATCACAGTTTTAAGTCTTTTGTGTAGTCCATGGCGAGGAGGTGGGCAGAAGAAGGGAGGGGAGAAGGAAGAAAGAAGGAAAGAAGAAATAGGACATAGCATTATTTTTTAATAACTCACCCTGCGTTAACTCATTTATTTTCATGCCAGGTGGAGCTGGGTAGATGGAAGGATGGCTTGTGACAGGACTTCTTGCCAGGCTAAATAATTTCTTTGCCAGTTTTGGGAGATGCTGCACTGCCCAACAGAGTGGCCGGGTGGGCAAGCGTGCGCTGTAACACCTGCCCACTTCCTGCCCGCTCTGAGCCTGAAGGAGACTCAGGATCAGACCTGGACCTGGTCTGGGCAGGGGGACAAGTGAGAGGCAGGAGGAAAGTGAGGGTTTCAGAGATGCTGGGTGGCCCCAGCAGACGTGCAAGGGCCCACGCCAGAGCCATGGAAGGGCCAGTCCCTGAGCACCAGGGCATGGGGTGCCTTGACCTAAACAAATTCTAACTCCTGGCCTGCAACCTGCTGGTTTTTTAGATTTGTCCTCTCTACCCTACCTATTTCCAAAGGAATCTGAGGCAATTAAGATATATGTTTAGTAGAACGTGAAGCAAGCGCACCCGAAAAGGAGCAAAGGAGAGAGGTCTCTGTCACTTGAGATAAGCTGATTTTTGAGACGGGGCCCCACTTTGGCTGTAAGTTTCCTGACCGCCAAGGCAAAAGGGGAACCTCTGAGGCGTGTGGTTTGTACTGTCTGACAACAAGAGACTGCACCCTCGCCTGTAAAAACATCCTCTTGGTTGGAGCTGATCATAAAGGGGAATTGATGGTGCAGGGAGTGTCTCCTGTACTTCCTGTGTTGGTCCAGATCCTCTAAGAAGCAGACAGCAAGACAAGATGAGACATGCAAGGCTTCACGTGGGGAAACACCTGCGGGACAGAAAATGGAGAGGGAGCTGTGAGGGCTGGGAGAGCGAGCGCCCAGACTGTGATGAAAATCTGACTCTGAAGGAAGGAGGAAGGGAGGAAGGGTTGGGTGGAAATGTGTTAGACTGACGGGTCTTGGGTTGGGGAATCCCTGAGCCAGAGTCAGCCACCAACAAAGGTTCCCGAGGAGGAGCTGGCTTTAGAATTCCTGCTGCTGTCCCTATTGGCTGGGAAGTGTGGCCTCGGCAGGAGGTGATGGATTTCGCAGCCCAACAGCACAAAGCTCCTTGGTTCCTTAAACTTGTTGTAGCGGGAGATCAGTGAGGTACTTTCCAAATGTCAGTTACTGATTCGTGTACCCACCTCCACCGCTCGGCAATGTCAATGCTCTGCTGTTAAAGAAAAAAATTATTTTGACACTTGTTAAACCCTAAAGAAGACTTTATTCAAGATTATTGCAGTAGAGGAGAGAGATGGGCCTCTGCTCTGAATAAGGCAAAGACAGCTGGGGATTTACAGCTAACAAACAGAGGGAGGGGTCAGTGGATGGAACATTCCTAAGAGGGGACCTCAGGGATGGGAGATTCTTACTAAACTGACCTAACAGGATGCTTGCTGGACGCAGGTCAAGGACTTACACATCAAAGGTGGGGAGTAGAGAACTTGATCAGATATCAGGGAGAGGGACTTCTATCGACTGACAGCAGGATTCTTGCTAAAACTGGGCTTGGAGACCAAAGACAGGACAGGGGCTACGCTGAGGGCCTAGTGGAGAACAGGGCTTCGAGGATCCTGAGTGAAGTTTGGTCAGGAAGAGAGTTCTTGTCACCTCCTGGTATTTGATGTTTCTTTAACTTGACTTTAAATTTTAGCTTCATACTAGTTGAGGAACTAGTTATATATTTTTTCTATACATTAAAATAAGTGCATAATTACTCAAATTTTAGAATCATTTGTGTACCATCTAAAATTGTCTCGCATGTCACTGGCAATATACGTACCATACTCTGGGGAATGTGGATTTTACAAAGAACACAGGAGTGCTGGTCGAAAGGCTGTATTGCAGTCCTGGCCGGGATGCAGGCTGCCAGCTCGAAGCTGATTACTTCCGGGCACCTCTTGAGGCTCGGAGAAGAGGCTAAAGACATTCTCAGGGAGAGTGGAGGTGGGAGCGAGGGTAAGGCCAGGGGCTCCTGGCCTCAAAGCTTCCCCACCCTGCTGCCCAGATGTGGATCTGGACCTCCAGCGGAGCGTGCACGCTGTGCTCCGAGAGCTCAGCGCCCAGGCCCCTGCCCTGCCGAGCAACCAAGGTAAGAGCCAGCAGCCATCGTCTGCTCTCTCTGCTTCCCCCACCCCAGCCCAGCCAACTCTGCCCACGTGTTCTCGGGAAAGCGCCCCAGCCTGGAGCTCACAGAATGAGGGGCTTCCAGCCAAGCCCCCGTCCTCCTGAAAATCCTTGGAGCCTGAAGGACCCAGAAGGCCTTCTCTGCCCCCTGGCTCAGCCCTCAGGGACTGTGACACAGCCCATCGGGGGTCTGCCGCCCTCTTTCTTAACCGCCTTCTCCAACTTGCCTTGCAAATAAAAGTCGCCTGGCACTCCAGGCCCGCATGACTCCCAGGAACGGGGCTTGGGGTGCTGAGCTGTAAACGTCGCTGCTCCGGAAGCCACGTGCACACACCTGTCCCCGCTAGCGTCCCGCCTCCCTCCCTTCTGCCCTGGGAATTCACTGCCCACGGGGGCTGCAGATCAGAGAAGCCCCCCGATGGGCGCGGAGCCCAGCACCTGGCAGTGGGGGCGGGGGTCAGACCTGGGACTCCAGGGCTCAGGGCCCTGCTCAGAGGGGTCTCCTCTCAGAGGCCCCCCCCACCCCATCCCGCCTGGCTGGGCTGGGCACCCCTTTCTCCTGACCCAGGCATGTGGAGATGGTCCCTGCACAAGAAGGTCGAGCGGGATCCTGGCAAGAGTCCGGCACTGGTCCGCATCCTGCTCAGAGAACTGGAGGTGAGTCCTCGGACTTCGGGCGGGTGGGGGGGCAGACGGGCACGAGAGGAAGAGGGGCCATTCCCGCTGGGCACTCGGGCCCATCCGCCCCGTGTCCCCACACACTTTGGTCTTTTGATTTCTACCGTATTTCTCCCTCTCCAGTACTTTGCTATAAGCAATTTTATCTTTACGTTGACTCCCACTCTTTGACCTGAGTTAACGTCTTTCAAAAAGGATCTCTACAACACAACCGTAAATAGAAATCCCGTATCACTGGACAGAAATGGAAAGTACCTGTAAATGTAAATGCCTAACTACTAAAAATTTTCACAGTTGTCCTCATAATTACCCTCCACACCACCCCGTGCTCTAGGTTTGGGAAATGCTGCCCTCAAGGGAGCCTCCAAGCTGGCGCCTCGCCTGTCGCTTTGCTGCCGGCTCCTCCCCAGAGACAGTGCCGCCCCTCCCCCCCCCCAGGGAGTTCCCTGCTCCCCTCCCCCACGCCCTCACACCTGGGCTCCCGCACCTGTGCGCCCTCCCCCCCGCCCGGCTCTTCTACCAGGGCAGGCTGTGGCCCTTTTCCACTCCCCTCGGCCTGCTGGGGCACTGCCTTCCACCCCATCTCCCGCTAGGGTGTGGCGAGACCCCTGCGACCCCCAGCCCCGTCCATGTCCTGTGATCTCCTGTTTTCCAGGCAGAAAGTGAGGACGCCCGGCATGTCATCATTCCCTTGCTGCACACTCTAATGTACGTGCTCACTAAGGTGAGCGGGGACTGAGGGTGAAGGGGTCGGGGTGACCCATGGGTGACGGGGCTGGACACTCAGGAGACAAGCGGTCTCTGCCTGGCGAGCGAGCCTAGAGGAGCTCTAGGAGCACCTGCCCCTCACTGGCTTCTCCCCATAGCCCTGCCCTCGCCCTGATACACGAAGAGATGACATTGGGGAGGTAGTGGCGGTAAATCTGCAACCCCGACAGAGCAGAAGGGCTGCGAGGGGAGTTGACTTGCTGGCAGAACAGGATGGGGATGAGTTTCCATCTTGATAAGCCTGAATGTGGTGTGCGGGGGGAGATGTCCTAGAGATGCTGGGAGAAGAGGCTGAAGGTGTAGATTTGGGAGGGAAGTGTGAGCCCAGGTCTGGCTGCTCTCCCCCCCGCCCCCCATCACCCCGCCCCACCCAGGACCCTTCGAGACCTAGGGCTCTGGGCACCCTGACTCCTCCCTGTCACCCAGGCCACGGGCATCACAGAGGAGCTCCACCGGAGAACCTATGCCTTTTGCACGAGATTGCTGACCCTGCCCGCCCCCTACTGCACCATCGCCCTGGACTGCGCCATAAGGCTGAAAACGGAGACGGCCGTCCCAGGTAAGAGCCGCTCCAGCTCCGCCCAAGGTCTTGCCTTCCTCTCCAGGATTCCAGGGAGCTCAAAAGCCCCAGCACCTTCTGGGAAAGTAGGGAATGGGGGTCAGAGACTCAGACGCTGGTTGGCTGAAGTGGTCTGCCCTGCAGGGACGCTGTACCAGAGGCTGGTCATTGCCGAGCAGAACCTGACGAGTGAGCTGTACCCCTACCGGGAGAGGTGAGTGGCCCCAGCCAGGGTGCTGCCCGCAGGACAGGTGAGGAGGCCGGATGCGGAGCAGCCCCTCCCACCCATGGCATTGGTCCAGCAGCGGGACGTCCTCAGGGTGGATGGGGCGTGTCCTTCCCTGGAGATCCCTGAAAGCAGTTAGGACTTTCTTCCTGGGCTGGATTCAGAGCTCGCCCGCTCACATGCAGAACGTGGACACGAGCACTGGGCCATTCTGCAGGTCCATGGTTCCACCTCCGTTCTGCCCTTGGCCATGGCGTTGCATCAAGCAGCCAGAGGCACCTCTAGAATATCAATAATTCAGGCCACAGTCACACCATGAGATCCGGGGTCTTTCATCTGTGCGTGTGTAAGACTGAGGACACGTCCACTGCTCGTGCTGGGGAGAGAGGCTGATGGAGTCGGGGGTGGAGCGGGGGGTGCGTAGCCTCCTCCCCTGCAGGTACCTCTGCTCACCTGGTACTGAAAGGTGTAGCTTGGGGCTCTGTGTTCGTGGAGGGTGCAGGGAGGGGAAGGGATCCAGAGGACTTGGCATTGGAGAGGTTGAAATGACAGTTGAGTACGGAAGAGAGGGTGGGCGAGGTTGGTTTTCTGGTGTGCTGAGGGTGATGAGAGAAGAAGGGGCTCACTTAGGCTTCAGAGCTCGTTTCAGCAGGCAGGATTTAGGGTCCCTCCTAGAGGGCTACGGGGTCAACGGGCCACGACGCTGAGGGAGGGAGCGGCATTTCAGCTGGAACTTACCTGACACGAGAGGGACCCAGAGGGACCAGCTGCCCCCCTGGAAGCGCTGTCCCTGCTCTTCTTTGCTGCAGTCCCCACCACTCCCTAGTGTTGTCCCCCAATAGAACTTTGAATTTGAGGCTCCCGTTTTTGGAGGAAGTGAATAACTTGCAGGGGTGGGGCTGGCGGGCGCTGCAAGGCTCTGAGGGTGCCCCTCCAGTGGCCCTTCTCCCCATGGTCCTCCTCATCAGCTCCCGGTCCCCCCACCTTTGCCCTCAGAGTGTTCCTCTTCGTGGATCCTGAGCTGGTGTCTCCCTCCGTGTGCAGCGCCCTGCTGCTGGAGATCGAGGCGGCCCAGGGGCAGCAGACACCAGAGGCCTGCATGCGCCACGTGGTCTCCCACGCCCTGCAGGCGGCGCTGGGGGAGGCCTGCGAGGCAGGCGTACTGCAAAGGAAGCTGCAGGTGAGGTCATTGCCCTGCCCCCCCTGCCACCCCCCACCCCCCGTACCAGTCCTCACTCCCCTCGGCTTCCCCCTTCTCCGGTTTCCATATCACCTTTTTCCCCAAACCAAAAATAAAGACACATTCACTAAGGAAAATTTGAAAAACAATGCAGAAGAGCCAAGAAAGAAAATAAAAATCACTCACACCCCTCTACCCACACACATTAGCTATTAACGTTTGGTATGTTTCCTGAATAATAACAACAGTGATCATCATAAGAGCCCCCGTCTATTGAACGTCTGCTGTGTTCCAGGCACCGTGTTAAACACTTTACAGGTATCACCTTAAAAAATTCTCACCACAACATTGTGAAATGGATGTACTTATCAAAACAAAGGCACAGAGAAGCCGATAACCTACCTGCGGTGACACAGATGGGAAGTGGCTGTGCCTGGATTTGAACCCAGGTCTATCTGACTTCAAGCCTATGTTCACTCGCCTTCCAGCCCCATCCGCAGCCCCACTCCTTTTTAACAATTGAGCTATCAGACTCTGTATACAGTTTACATACTGCCTCTCTATGTGCATATATATAATATCTGTTATTCCTTGCCACTGGAAATAGGCCATATGGAAATATTTTCCTTGGAAAACATGTGCTTCTGCTGGTGCAGAGAATTCTCTCTCGTGAATGTGCTGCTATTTCTTTTAACTATCCCCTGCTCCTGTTGCGGGCATTTAGTTTGCTTCCAACACTTGCCCGCTTATTTCCTCGCTTTTCTCTCTGACCCAGCCTCACCCCTGTCCACAGCCAAGACTGCGGCAGGTTGCGGATTCTCTGGCCGCGGTGGCCCCAGGTGCTGGATTTCCTGGGTCGGGGAGGATGCCAGGGTGGCCAGTCGGAGTCTGCACAGTAGGAGGAAAGGCGCCTGCCCTGCGGGAAGCGGGGTTGGAGGATCGCTCAGGGCTGTGGTGCCGTAGGAGGGGCCGGCTCCAGAACGGGGGCGTGCCCTCGAGGGGTCCACGATCCCCTGCCTGTCCTGCCCCAGGAAGTGGGTGTCTGTCCTTCCTCCAGCCCAAGTCTCAGACCCCGCTTTGCCCATCAAAATGCACTGGAGCCATTGCCCTTCCTGCTCTTGTTTCCATCTGGAACTCTCCACACCCTGAGCCCTAGGTCTTGGATCCTTCCTTTGATGGGTGTCTTTTATGTACGGCTGGGTTCCTCCTTAAACCGTGTTGGTCGTTTTCTGTCATTCCTTTTCTCTAAAAGGACCATCCACACCATTCCTTTGTGGTTGCCCACCTGCTTGGACCCACTGAGGGTTCTTGACTCCCTTCCCCCATGCCACCATCCAGGACATCCCTCCTTCCATAACAGCCCCCTGGGGGGCTCACAATACACAGACGCGTGATGGAGGAATGCCCCCCCCCACCCCGGACTCATACCTAAGCCCCAGGCTGCTTTTAGCACAAGCACCTATGGCCCCTAATGTGTCTCATGTGTCTGTCCTAATGTGGGCTACTGTCCCCTCTCCCCCCACTTGGCCGTGGCTCTCGGGAAGGGGGGAGGGTAGTTGCCTTCCTGACCAGAGTTTATCAGCTGACTCGGCAGCCCCTGTGTGGCCACCTGCGGCTCTGGAGATTGTTTCTGGCTCACCAAACAGCCCATGGTCAAGGCGCCATTTTGACAAAGTGTTGCAGGAAGGGGGACCGCTTCCAGGGCCCGAGAGTGGGCTCTTGTCTAACACTTGGAAATGAATTGTCCGAGGAGACACACGTGCTGACAGAGCAAGAGACTTTATTGGGAAGGGGTGCCCGGGCGGAGAGCAGCAGGGTAAGGGAACCCAGGAGAACTGCTCTGCCACGTGGCTTGCAGTCTCGGGTTTTGTGGTGATGGGGTTAGTTTCCGGGTTGTCTCTGGCCAATCATCTTGCTTGGTCCATAGTCTGACTCAGGGTCCTTCCTGTTGGTGTATCTCTCAGCCAAGGTGGATTCCAGTGCGAAGGATTCTGGGAGGTTGGTCGTCTCCTCCCTCTTTTGGCCCCTCCTGAATTCTCGGGACCTCCTGTTGTGAGACAGCTCAGGCAAGCAGTGATCAGCGTGCCTGGCCAAAGTGGGTGGGTTTGGTCAACAGTTCCCTAACATTTTAAGCGCATTGATGTTTGTTTCTCAGTGATGCAGGCATTAGAGGATCCCCAGCCTCACTCCATCCCCGAGTTGGATGTGGCTGGAGTTCAGGGGTTGGCTTGGGAGTGAGGCTGGGCTGGGTTTGAGGGCATCAGGAATGGGGTAGGATTGGGGGGTGCTGGGTCAAGAATGGGGTGGGGTTCAGGGCTGAAATTAATGGGTCTGATGCGTGCACTATTTCGCTATAGAAAAAAGAAATGCTGAAAGTGAAAGCTGTATTTTTTTAAGCATAGTCAAAATCTTATGCCCCCTCCGCCACCTCACTTTATCCGGAGCTCACGGCTCTGAGTCTCCATTGTTGTGAAAAGAGAATTGGTGGGGGAGGGACCAAAGAAGAGCCAGGAGAGACCCAGGGAATGCGTCACTCATCTGAAGTTAGAGACCCTCGGAAGCTTGGAGTTAAGGGGTCCTCAGTGGTCCCCTGGCAGCCCCCCTCCCCTTTTGGGTGCTGGGGCTCCTAGACCTCAGCCCGGCCTGGGGCTCCCCGCCTCCTGAGACCCCAGCCTCCTTATCTGGAATTCTGCTTTAGGGATGCCGTTCCCAGTCATACCTGCTGGCTCGAGGACCGGTGGGGCCTGGGAGAGGTGGCCCAGCCAACCACGGTCTGGTGGGTAGGCCTTATCTGGCCACCAGCCCACATCCTGTCTGTTGAGGGCCTGGTCCGAGGCCCAGGTAGGAGGCGGGGGGCGTAGATTGGTCTCCCCACGTGTCCACAGGATCTGACAAGGTCTCGAGACTGGGAGGTCCGCCTGGGACAACCCGGCTCTCGGACACTGCTCTGTGTTCTGGATGCTAGAGATGATGTCCAGGTGGGGCTGCCCCGTGGCAGGTACCCACATGGCTCGACCCTTCACTCCCTTTAGGCTTTTAGTCAAAAGTCACCTTTCAGTGAGGCTCCTCTGGTCACTATCTAAAACTTCAGCCCCTCCCCCAAATTGCACATCCTCCCTCCCTGCTTTATGTTCTTTTCATCACTTTACTGTTATTCATCATACTATAAATTTCACTTACCTTGTTTATTATTACACACACACACACACACACACAAAGAGATACACTATAATATAAGCTGCATGCAGACAGGAATTTTTGTCTGTTTTGTTTACTGCTGTACCCCAGCACTTAGAACAGTGCCTGGCACCTAGTGGGTACTTGATAACTATTTAATTAATTCACTTATAATCAATTTATAAAATGAAGCAACAAGACGAGATGGTCCCTGTGGCCCCTTCCAACTCTGATTCCTTGTCCCTCTCATTGCTCGTGTTCATTCAGCTGGTCATTCAGCAGATATTTATTGGAGCCCTAGCTAGTCAGAATGACCCACTCTCCCTTAGCCCAGGAAGTTAAGACCCTGCTCAGCAGACCCCTAGCACAAAAAAGAGATCAGAGCAAGCCCTGCTGTCCCTGCCCGTGTCACTCGTTTGGGCCCCGCATCCTCAGTCATGAGCTGGGATTAGCTGGTGGTGAGTGGGGGTGAGGGAACACAGCCAGAGAAGAGTGATCCAGGGGAGTTCTCACGGTGTCAGAGAGGTACCCATGGAGACGGGAGCCTTCGGTGCTGGAGAGCATGGTGAAACTCAGAGAGTGAGAAGCTCTTCAAAGCCTGTTTGCGTTAAGGAGAAAGGCTCAGCTTGGTGCTTTAACCTTAACCTCTTGAACGCTTGCTAATCTGCCTTTTTTTAAAAAAAAAGCAAGCTTCCAGCTCTAAAGCCTTGGCAGGCCATAGTACCTGACTAGAATTTAATAATAGAGTTTTGTGATCATTATATTCATCTTAGTTATTTTCTGTTTATGACAAGTGACACTAGCCGTTTTACTTAGAGCAGCAGTGTAAAATTTGCTTTTGGGATAATTTTGAACCAAAAAAGTGCAATGATTTAAAGAAAAATAATGATTTATAGGTGGTATGTCAAGGCAGTATAGGAGAGACATACGTTTAGGAAATATTCAACAAATATTTATTGAGCACTTACTATGTGCCAGCAGATGTTCTAGGTGTTGGGGATGCAGCTGTAAATGAAACAGACAAAACTGCTGCCTTCCTGGAGTTCACATCCGAGTGATGGCAGAACAGTGATCCAGATACTTAGTGACATTCCAAGGAGGGTGGGCGCCAGAGGCCATCCCTGGCCCCCTGGGTTCCCGACATTGCCGGGCACCAGCTGTCCCCCCACACCACGGTGTGAGGGGCCGAGGGGACCCCCAGCTGCAGGCGGCATCGGGCAACAGCTATGGCAGGGCAGGAGCGGAGCCCTGGACGTGGGAAGGCCTTCATGGGGAAGCTCCTGCCAGAGTCCCGGGCAGAGGGGAGGTGCCACTGGGCTGTCCGTGCACCTGCAGGCTTGGCGTTGGAGCAGGGGTGGGTGGGTGCAGAGCCGGCACTCAAGATCTGATGCTCCTCCCTGGCAGACCAGCTCCCGCCGCGCCCTGGAGCGCTATTTCCACGCCGTGGTGGCAGCCGTGGAGCAGATGGCCAGCGAGCCCAGCCCGAGCCGGGAGGGCCACCTGGAGAGGCTGGAGGAGATTTACTGCTCGCTGCTGGGGCCGGCGGAGGCCGCCAGGGGGCGCTGCGTCGGTAAGCGGCAGGCGCGGTGAGCTGCGGTCCGGGTACCCTGCAGGGGGCGCCAGAGACCGGCGCTGTACCCGCTCCGAGTCTGCGCGCGTGGCTGAAGCTGGGTGGGACACACAGCGGCTCCCAAGAGCTTGAAGGTCCCGGGCTAATTAGAAGGTGGGTAATTAGGGTCATGATAACAGCTGACACCTACTGGGCACCTACTATACCCCAGTTGCTGTTCTCAGCAGTTTACATATATTAAATCAATTAATCCTCACAGTAGACTACTTACGAGGTAGAAAGCATTAACCCCATTTTGCAGGTGAGAAAGCAGAGTTAGAAAGAGGCTATAAATCTTGCCCAAGATCACCCAGTTAGTAAGTAGCAGAGCTGAGATTCAAACCCAGGCTGTCTAGTTCTTAACCACTATACTATAGTAACCAAGGGATCCAGTGGTCCACAGATCCTCTAAACAGCATCCAAAATAGCATCTGAGTCCACATCACTTCCATCTGGTCTCACAGATTTTTATTCCAACGCTTCCTTTCTGCTTGCATTTTTATAAGACAATGCCATACACTGATGGGAAGCAAGCCCGTGTGTGTTGCAGAAACTCCAGAGAGCCCAGAGAAGTGTCTGGAACATATATTTTCTGGCTATTGGAGGACGGTTCTGATTTGTGTCCTGTTTCATGGCCGCTCAGAGCACCCATGGAGTTCGTCAGCCTGCACGCCCCGAACACACGGTGCACCCATAGGTACACAGCACTTGCCTGAGGACTGGAAACCATGGGCAGAGGCCAGTGTGCCAGCCCTCCCTGGGCTTGACCTCGGCAGCCCCAGGTGGGGTGGAGACTGCAGAAGTCAGGGTGAGGCAGGCAGGTTGGGCACCTACTTAAAACTTCCTCCATGTTAACCTCCTCTTATTTTGCTTTAATATTCTACACTGCCTCTGATTGCCACATGGAAATGTCTATTCATGAAGCCTCTCCCCTCCCAAAGCTGGGCCAAACCCTGGGGCAAATCTGGCTTTGCTCTCCTTGGGTACCACTTGCTAACTCAGCAGTAAATCTGCGTGGGCAGGACAAGACCAGTCTGGGCTGCCCCCACCATCCCAGACATCCAGGCACCTGCCTCCCGCCCAGACTTGCCCTGCGCACCTTAATGGCCAGCCAGCACCCGCGTTGAGCCCCTGCTGCTGGGAGGTAGCATGGGACAGTGGTTATGGGCACCGTGTCATGGGTAAAAGCATGGACTCTGTAGCCGGGCTGCCTGGGCTCAGATTCTGGCTCTGCCACTTACTGTGTGACCTCAGGCCAGTTACTTAACCTCTCTGTGCCCCTGACTCCTCCTCTATAGTGAAGATAATATTACCTGTGCCCCAGGGTCGCTGGTAGGACCTGGTGAGATGATAGCACTGTGGGCGTGGTGAGAACAGTAGTAAGTGTTCTGTGACCGTGGGTTGCTCTCCCCTAAGGAAGCTGGCAGCCTTGTTCAGGAGGGAGCTGTGCTATGTGGAAGTTAAATCCTAAGGCTACATGTTAGGTGTGCCCAGTGGGCAGCCAATAAGGTCTGGAGAGGGGATGACTCCCGGGCTGGAGTGTCAGGAAGGCTTCTGGAAGGAGGACAGGGGGGTTGGCTGGCCCTGGTCTCTCCCCTGGATGCAGGCTTCCTGCTGCCCTTCGTACTTGGCCGTGACTATTTTCAGCACCAGGAGCAAATGTTAATTGAGCATCTACTGTGTGCAGGCTCCTGGAGGAGGCCCTGAGAAATACGGAGGCCTTTCCCCTGGTCTGCATGTGGCCAGGATGTCTCTGAACAGTGGGAAAGGCAGCATGGCTGCAGCAGGGCTGGAGGAGGGAAAAAAGGTTGGGAATGATGCAGTGAGCTGGCTTCTGAAGGGTCCTAAAGGCCCAGCTAGGAAGTTTGCAGGAAACTGGGAGCCGCTAGCCATTCCTGGGCAGGTGTTAGGCCCTGGATGAGCTGATGGTGGCAGAGAGGCAGAGGAACTCGACAGGGCCAAATACGGGAGGGCGAGGGTCTCTGCCACCCACCCCCGTAGGCCCCACACAGGAGCTGGGGGTGGGGCGAGGGCAGAGGAGAATCCCACAGTCCTCTCCTCCGTGGCGGCCACAGCCTGCGCCTTCCTTCAGGTGACCGCCCCCAGGCCCAGCTGCCAAGCATCCCTCTGCCCAGCCCCCATATCACCTTCCACCTGTGGACCGATGAGGAGCAGCTCTGTAAGTGCGGTGCCTTTGACCCCCGCGGGGGGAGGGGGCTGGAAGTAGTGGTGCGTGCGTGTGTGCGTGTGTGTGTGTGTGTGTGTATGTCGGTGTGTGTGCAGGTGTCTTTGTGTGTCTGTGTATGTGTCTTTATGTTTGCATCTGTGTGTGCACTGTGTCTATCTCTATGTATATTTATTGTGTATCTGTGTGTATGTCTGCGTCTGTGTCTCTGTGTGTGCCTGTGTCTATCTTTGTGCGTCTGTGTGTCTGTCTTGTGTCTTTGTGTCTGCCTGTGTCTCTGTGTGTGCCTGCCTATGTGTATCTTTGTGCGTCTGTGTGTCTGTGTTGTGTCTTTGTGTCTGCCTGTGTCTCTGTGTGTGCCTGTGTCTATCTTTGTGTGTCTGTGTTGTGTCTTTGTGTGTCTGTGTATGTGTCTTTATGTTTGCGTCTGTGTGTGCACTGTGTGTGTCTATCTCTATGTATATTTATTGTGTTTCTGTGTGTATGTCTGCGTCTGAGTCTCTGTGTGTGCCTGTGTCTACCTTTGTGCGTCTGTGTGTGTGTGTTGTGTCTTTGTGTCTGCCTGTGTATCTGTGTGTGCCTGTGTGTATCTTTGTACGTCTGTGTGTCTGTGTTGTGTCTTTGTGTCTGCCTGTGTCTCTGTGTGTGCCTGTGTGTATCTTTGTGCGTCTGTGTGTGTCTGTGTTGTGTCTTTGTGTCTGCCTGTGTATCTGTGTGTATGTCTGCATCTGTGTCTCTGTGTGTGTCTGTGTGTGTCTGTGTTGTGTCTTTGTGTGTCTGTGTGTATCTGTGTTGTGTCTTTGTGTATCTTTGTGTGTCTGTGTTGTGTCTTTGTGTGTCTGTGTGTGTCTGTGTTGTGTCTTTGTGTGTCTGTGTGTGTCTGTGTTGTGTCTTTGTGCGTCTGTGTGTCTGTGTTGTGTCTTTGTGTGTCTGTGTTGTGTCTTTGTGTGTCTGTGTTGTGTCTTTGTGTGTCTGTGTGTGTCTGTGTTGTGTCTTTGTGTGTCTGTGTGTCTGTGTTGTGGCTTTGTGCGTCTGTGTGTCTGTGTTGTGGCTTTGTGTCCGCCTGTGTATCTGTGTGTGCTCCTTGTTCCCTGAGTTGTTTGCAGCATCTAAAAAGAGGATACATTTTCTCTATGTCAGAACACTCCGTGCATTAGCCACTGGCCACATGTGTCTAGAAAGTGTCACATGCCATGATGATGCCAACAGACAATACATGTCCCCAAGAAGGAGGCAGGCACAAAAAAGTTATGGTTTCCGGAGCAGGAGGGGGCCTTCTAGAGAGGCCCACTTGCCCACACTCCCCCTCCACCCTGATGTCTGTCCCCCAGTCCCCCTGGCTCTTCTCAAGGGAGGGGGGAAGATAGAGCGGCAGGTTGTGGTGGGAAGTGCCAGACTGGTGAACCGGGTTCAAGGCCTACACGTCCTTTCACGTGCTGGGTCACCCTAGACGGACTCAGTTCCCTGGGGGCCTCAGTTTCCTCATGAGCAATAAAATGAAGGTCGATCAGAAAAGCCAGGAGCTGATGCTCTGTTATCTGTGTCCCGGGGGAAACGGGGGGGGGGAGCTGGAGAATGGAGGTTGCTAAGGAGCAAATGTGGAGAAGAGGGCTCCAGAGTCAGGAGGCACTGCTTTAAGCTGATTTCTTTGCTACAGGACTTCTCAGAGCCTTTAAGATGTTTACTTGTGGCAGGAGTGTGTGGGGTTCTCAGTCTCTGTTGGCCACAGAACCTCTGTTCCTTCACGGAGCATCTCATGGGGCTTCTGTTCAGCTAACGGTGTGTGGGAAACACGGAACCACCGGCCTTGCCAGGGTGGGGCCCTGCCAGCCTCGCGTCCCCTCTCCGCCCTGACGGTCCCCTTTGTCTCCGCATCCCAGGGGAGGAACTGGTGCTCTTCCTGCGCCTGCGATCCCAGCTCCGCCTCAGTGCAGACTTGGAAGCCTTGGATCTGCAGGGATTCCTGCCAGACCAGGAGTTGGCCCGGGCGTCCGTGCTGTCCACCGACAGCGGCATCGAGCGGGACCTTCCTTGGGTGGCCGACGAGCCGCCCACACCCGGCAGCCCCGAGGTGGAGCGAGCCGTGCTGCGGCGCAAAGGGGGCATCAAGAAGCGGGTGTGGCCCCCGGACATCCTGATGCCCGGCAGCTGGGATGGGCCCCCGGGGCTGCACCGGAGGATTGGCAGGCCCAGCGGGGACGGGGAGCTGCTGCCTGGGGTCTCCCGGCTGCACACGGCACGCGTACTGGTGCTGGGGGACGACCGGATGCTGGGGCGCCTGGCCCGGGCCTACCACAGCCTCAGGTAGGGCCCCGAGGGGCACAGGTGGGCCCAGCCTGTGCTGGTGAAGGATGGAAGGGTGGGGGGGGGCTCAGGAGACCGAGGCCAGGGTGGGAGGGCAGAGGATGGTGCACAGTGCTCCCCCTGCCCTCGCACCCAGCTTCCTGCTTTACTGCACCCATTCTACAGATGAGAAAACAGAGGTTCAGAGAGAGTAGGTCAATTGCCCAGAGTCAAGAGATAATAAATAACAGAGCCAGGATGTGGAACCAAGTCTGTCTGAAGCCAAAACACCTGCCCTCATGCCTGTGCTCTGCTCCCCCTTGCCAGGAAACGAGAGACCCAGAAGTTCTGCCTCACCCCCAGACTCAGCCTGCAGCTCTACTACATCCCTGTGCTGGCACCTGAGGTGGCTGGATGGGGGGGGGGGCGGGGGACATGGGGGAAGAGATGGAAGGTGTCAGGAGCAGGAACTGGGGTCATTCTTCCTTAGGATGTGGTGCTGGGAGAGACCTGGAGGCCTTCTGTCCCAGAAGCCACAGATGTGGGCCCTGGGGGCTGCATGTGGCCAGAGAGAGATGCTCTCTCACTGGGAGCATCGTTTTGCTTTTCTAATGGAATTAATGGCAAGCTTCTCAAACGGGGCTCACACACACACACACACACACACACACACACACACACTCACCCACATACACACCACCCTTCCTGGGGGGCCAGGAATGAAGCCGCACTGGCAATTTTTCATTTCTGTTGCCCACTCTGCTTCTGATTGGAGAGCATTAAATTCAAGGCAATACTTGTCTCTCCCCTTTTAAGGCTGATGATCATTTTTCAGTGTCCCTGGCAGGCGTCCTCAGGGAAGGGGATTCCAGCTTCATCTCAGGTGTAAAACAAGTCTTCACATGGTGCAGAAATCGACGCCCCAAGAGGTTGAGTGATTTGGCCACATTCCCAAAGCTAGTTTGCCTGGGACTGGTACCTGGGGACCCTCCGGGTAGGAAGAGAGTGCCAGAGAGGGCCTGACAGGTCTGCCCTGTCCCCTTGTCCCTTTGTCCCCAGAAGCCCACAGCATCCAGGAGTTCAGAGCTCGGAGAGTTGGCTGCGTTCCTGGGCCGCGCAGACCCGTGGTACGAGAGTGTCGTCAACACCCTGTGCCCCGCCATCCGCAAGCTGGCAGAGATGGTAGGGCAGCGAGGGTAGGAGGGCAGGAGGGAGGGGGTAGGGGGTGTTTTCTTGACCCTTGACCTCAGGAGTCAGCCCAGGGAGCCCCATGAGGGGTGAGGCAGGAAGGGCTACAGAAGAGGAGCCCTAACCAGCTAGTGGCTGGAATTCACTTGGAGCGCATACCAGGCACCTACGGGAACGCTATGGAGAAGATAAAGTAAAACATTCTTAAGTGTGTAGGCCGATTATATGCCTTCTCTTGTGAGTTTCTTGTGCTATTTTCTCTCCAACTGCAACAGTTCATGCTTCCTGAGCACTGCCACATGCCAGGCACTGTTCTAAGCACTTATATGCAGCAGCCCTACCAACCAGGTACTCTTGTCTGTCTACAGGCGCTATTGCCACTGCATCCCCATTTTACAGACCAAGCAGCTGAGGCACAAAGAGATTAGGTCACTTGCCCAAAGTAACAGAAGGATTCCCGCTTGGAATCAGACAGCTTGATTCCAGAGCATGTTCTCTTGACCACAAGCCATAGTGCCAATCCCCTACCCCAGGCAGCAGTGGGGGGCAAGGAGAGCTCATCTTTTACTGATTTGAAAGGCCTTCCCTTTCTGCTGTCATATGTGCTGCAGACATTTCCCCCCACTTTTTTACTCACCTATCAATTTTGTCAGAGTGTTTTCTTTGACTTACAGAATTTCAATATTTTTACCCTTTATGGTTTTTGCCTTTGGAGCCATGCTTTGAAAGGCCTTCTCCACTCCAAGATTAAGTAAATATTTACTGATAATTTCTCTAACAATCTTATGGTCTCAATTTTTACATTTAAATAACCTCTCTGCCGTTAATTTTAGTATGTAATTTTATTTTTTCCAAGTGTTTAGCCAGTTGTCCTAAAGCTATTTATTGCATAAACCATCTTGCCCCATGGATTTGAAATGCCACTTTTATCATTTACTAAATTGTCACACATGCTTGAGTTGATTTCTGGATACCTATTCTTTCTGATTCATCTATTCATTTTTGTATAAATTAGCACTTTTTAATGTTAATATCTGGCACGGTACATCTACCCCATTACTCATTCAAAACTTTCCAGACTTAGATGTTTCTTTATCTTTCCAGATAAATTTTAGAATCCCTTTGTCAAGTTTTATTTTTAATTCCCTTGGGATCTCGATTGAAATTTGGAGAATTAACATCTTCAGCACATTATGTTACACTCTCTGGGGGTGAGGTATAACTCTTCACTTATTAAAGTCTTCTTGTATCTCCCTCAGGAGAGTTGTACAGTTTTCATCATATAGATTTTACCCATTTCCTGCTAAATTTATTCCTTATGTTTGATAGTTTTTTCTTATAGTTGTGGATTTTTCTCCCATTATATTTGGGTAGTAGTTACTGCTAGTATAAAAGGAAGTTATTGATTTTTACATAATTACTTTCTAACTGGCCACATTTTGCTTCATTGCCTGATTGATTAGGGCATCTTCTTATATTCTAATAAAGATATTGGAGGTAGGCATCTTTTCTGAATTATTACTTATCTGAAAATGTCTTTGCCTATATATGAAAGACTGTTTAGCTGGGTATTAAAATACCTTTTCCTCGAAACCTGGAAGATACAGGAGAAACATCTGATGCAGGGTCTCATTTATACTCTTTTGTTGGTAGCTTTTTTCCCTGCCAAGACACATGTAGGATTTTTATTTTCCCCTGCTCTCTTTCCCCTTATAATTAACAATTTATGTGGCCCTTACACTTACTCCAAAAGCAGTTCCACATGAAGAAATAGTGTGAACAATGGCAGCACTATTAGAATAAGTTCATAGTTCCTCAGTGTGAGCTTTTTGAAAGGAACAAGATTTCAATAGACCAGATGTGAAAGTTAGAAGAGATATTATAAGATTGGATATGGGTGAAATACTCTGAGCTTCTTTCCAACTCTGATACTATCAGACATTATATAGACATTCTGTTTACCTGAAAAACCCATTATGCTTTATAATCATATGGGGTTGGGGAAGGCCTGTAGGACATGGCGCTAGTCATTTCCCAATAGCATGTAAATATTAGCTCATGTGTTAATATATTCAGATGCCACAAGAACTCAAAGAGACATCAGATCATCTGGTTCCAGCTCTCATGCCCAAGGTTACCTGGCTAGTGAGTAGCTAATGCAAACTAGAACCCACTCCAGTCCCTCTCATCATTACTTACATTCTCAAGCATCTTGTCTACCCCAAGCACCCAGCACAGCGCCTTATACACAGAACTGCCCAATATGTCTGTGTGTGATTGAAATGAATCAGAGTCCCTGAGATGGGGATTTAGACAGGCATCTTTTGATTAGGAGCAGAAATTGGGTGGTGGGAAAGGCTTGGACTGTTGAAGGACCAGCTGGGTTAGTGTATCACAGAGGGCACATGGGGGCTTTGGAGTTTCTCTGTTAAGAAAGTGGTGGGAATTCCCTGGTAGTCCAGTGGTTAGGACTCGGCACTTTCAGTGCCGGAGCTCAGGTTCAATCCCTGGTCGGGGAACTAAGATCCTGCAAGCCATGCAGCATGGCCAAAAAAAAAAAAAAAAAAAAAGGAAGAAAGTGGCAGCTCCGACAGTAGGAAGAAGGAAGCTGGCTGAAGACAGTACCTCTCCCTCACTCACAGCCTCTCTCCCTGGACACATCCCAGACCGTAGACCCCTTCATCCTGGATGCCATCACGTACTATGTTCGCATGGGCACCCAACCCATCTATTTCCAGATCTACGCAGTCAAGGTAAGCTTCCCACCTGGGGCTCCAAGGAGACCATGGCAGCCTGCTGGACCCCAGGACCCCACAACCTAAATACCCTGGCTCCAGGGAAACAGGGGGCCAGGATGCAAGTCATAAACTCATCCAGACATTCTTGGTTGTTAACTTTCTCTTCTTACTCTCTGGATGAGTCAGATAATTATTAACTCCTAAGGCCTCAAGTTCAAGCAGAAGCAGGTCTTCTTCATGTGGAAGGTTCTCTCCCTTACCTCACATCCTCCCCTTCATCCTTGCCAACCCTCACGCCCTACAGCAAAACTGCCCTCACCTCTGCTCCTCTCAGCCCGATTGGGTGCTTCCCTGGGTGCCCCTGTGATGCCCTGGGCACCCCTCTGACACCTCACTGCCACTTTGTCATGTACCTGCAGATGCCTGTCCCTCCCCACCAAGACTCTGAGTCCCCTGAGATAAGAGACTGTCCTTTGTTTATCTTTGAATCTCCTGCTATTAACACCATAAAGTGTGTGTGTGTGTGAGTGTGTGTGTGTGTGTGTGTGTGTGTGTAAACCAAAGAGCGGGTCAGTGTGGGACTGGCTGGGTGCAGTGGGTGTAAAGTTAGAGCCAATGTGAGGTGGTAAGAAGTTCATGGCTTTGCCTCCTGGTCCCTCCACCTGCTCACTGTGTGATCGCGGGTACCTCTACCTCTCTAACATTCATTTTCCCCATCTTTAAAATGGGAATAGGGACTTCCCTGGTGGTCCAGTGGTTAAGACTCCGCGCTCCCAATGCAGGGGGCCCAGGTTCGATCCCTGATCAGGGGACTAGATCCCACACACATGCCGCAACTAAGAGTTCGCAGGCCGCAACTAAGAGTCGCAGGCCGCAACTAAAGATCCCGCGTGCCACAACTAAGACCCAGCGCAGCCTAAATAAAGACAGAAAGAAATATTAAAAAAAAAAAAAGAAAGAAAGAAAAGGTGGGGCCGTCTCAATTGGCACAAGCCTTTCTCCTTTCTGGAAGGCATGTGCAATGTAGGAGGTGGGGCAACCATTTAAAATAGGAATAGTAATCTTCACCACAGGGTTTCTGTGAGAATTCAAATGAGTAGAAAAATAAATTAAAAGATAGGGGAAGATAAGGGCAAGGAAGTCGGCACAGGGAAGATTTGAGGGCACTTGGATTAAAACCCCGCATCCCGGGCTGCGGGGGTTAGGGGGGAGCTGCCTCTGCTGGGGGCGGCCTCCTCCAACCTCCCTCCTCCCCGCCTCCCTCCAGATCTTCTTCAGTGACCTGAGCCAAGACCCTGCAGAGGACATCTTCCTCACCGAGCTCAAAGTCAAGATCCAAGACTCCAAGTTCCCCAGAGGTGAGCATCTGTCTCCCCTTTCCCAAAGCTTACCCTGACTCAGCTCCTCAAGCCCCGCTTCCAGAAAGTCCTCCCACCCCCCCCCAATGGTTCCCCCCAAGCCCCGTCCCACCTGTGCTGAACACCGGGGTGCTTTGCCCCCTCCCAGACTGAAGGGCAGCCTGGCCCCCCCGAGGAGCTGCCTTTCCATCCCGGGACAGATGCAGCTTCAGCTCCACCTCAGTGAGGTGGGGAACCAGGGCGGGAGGGACGGGGACCTCCTGCCTTCGTTCAGCCTCTTCTCGCTCCCTGCAGATAGTCTTTCACCCAGGAGGAGGGGCGTGGCCGAGGGCCCAGGCGCTGAGCTCTCCATCTGCTACCAGAAGGTCAGTGTGTGTGGCGTGGTCAGCAGGTGGCCCGGAGGCACAGCTGGAGGGAAGCAGATGTCAGGGGCGTCAGGGGGAGCAGATAGAGCCAGAGGAAACTTCTGCCCTTTTCTCGTGGCTGCCCCCGGAGTTTCCCAGCCTCCAGGGAGTTTTGCAGGGGTGGGCGGGTTACAGTTGGCCTTCCACACAGCCAAGGAGGCGATCTGACCTAAGGAACAAGGCGCTGTCCCCTTGCTCAAAAATACCCTCCTCGCTAGCTGACCCGATGTATGGGGGCGTAGTCCTTGGTCTGGAAGGCTGAAGGGCTCCCTGGGCTGAGTGTTCTGAGCCTGCGTCGTCTGGCTCCTCACTGGACATTAGTGACACGGCCAAGACTCAGGGCAGGGGCGGGAAGCGGGGGATGGGGGGAGGGGACAGAAGCGGGGCTGGTGATGTGGCGTTGTGAACCTTGTCCTGAGGACCCCCTTCTGTCCCTGCATCCCCCTCCCCAGGCCCTGCTCAGCCACCGCACCCGAGAGGTCACCGTCTCCCTGCGGGCCGCTGGGCTGGTCCTGAAGGCCCTTCCAGCCAGTGACACTGAAGGTGGGGAGCTGGGCACGCAGAGCAGAGGGAGGGAAGGGCACGCACGGGAAAGCTGGGGCGGCGAGGAGAGAGGGCGGAGAGAGAGGAGACGGGGTGAGCCAGGGGAAGGAGGCCTCCCTCCCTGTCCCTGGGATCACGGGACGTGGTCGAACTCCTACCCGTGCTGGGCCCGGAGCTGGGCGCCAGGCTGCCCGGGTGAGGACCCGCCTGGCCTTCAGGTTGGTCACCATCGAGCAGCACTGGGTGATGCTTCTGCTGCCGCCGGATGAGCCTGAGCTGGAAGGTGGAGGGACCACGCGGAGGGGTGTACCTGGCCTCGTGTACATGAAGGAGACGTGTGACTTTGGCAACAGCTCTAAGAGGCGGTCACAGAGCAGTGGGTCAGGAGCACAGATTCTAGAACCAGATGGGCAGGCTTCGAAGCCCAGCTTTGCCACGTTTCCATCTGTGTGACCTCGGGTTACTTGTGACCCCTCTACCTGTTTGTTCATTTCTAAAATAGAGACAAGATACTAACATATGTGCATGTAGTAAACTGTAGCGTCAGCCCTTATTGTTAAACTTTGATTTCTTCTGTTTCCTTTACAAAACTCCCACCCCACCCACCCTGGCTCTAACTCCTGAATCTCCTCCAAATTTTCCATCACACAGTCCTCTCCGAACTGTTCTTGGATCTCTAAGAACCCTCCTTCGTCGGCAGGGAGGGGTCAAGCCGGGCAGCAGTCACACAGTAATGATTTTTGACACATTATACACTGTGAGGAAAGTCAAGGAAATGCTCCCAACGTGTTGGGACAGATGCCCTCCATCTGTCTTACACACCATCCTGGGCTACGTGTTCCTGCCATTCTGAGCATGCCCAGTAGCTTCAGAAGAACTTCTTCCCATTGGAGACGGGTACAGGAGGAGGTGAAAGAAAGGATTTAGGTTGGTGATGGCTGCTATGCCTCAGGATATAGAAATGTGGATTCTCCAGGGGAGGGAGACGGATGATCTGGAGGGAACTGAGGCTTGGTGAGGACCAAGGTGGAGTCAGGAAGTAGGGGCTGAGCAGGGTGTGGGGAGGGGTTAAAAGGGGGCGGGGCGGTAGTCAAGGTGGGTTCATGTCCTTCTTAGGAGGTGGAATCTCAAGCTCCCCTACTTCCCTAGAGGCCCATTCACAGCCCCTCACCCACCATCTCATTCTTTCCAGTTTCAGGGCCCACCCACTGCCCCCCAACTGCTGCTCCCGATATAGACCACACATGCCTGAATATTAGCGTGACAGAGGTTGTCAAGAGTTCCAACTTGGCAGGAAGGTCCTTCTCTGTAAGTACTGGGTAGAGTGAGAACTGGGGAGATTCAAGCAGGGTAGGTGGCGGGGAGCCCAGGGGGAGGGTTTCAGCGAAGGGGGAATGGACTCTTCTGAGCCTTTGCTGTTGAAGTGGGTCTTCCTGTTGGAAACAATCCGCTTTCCAGTCAGTCTGTTTGAAATACTGAGCACCAACTGGCATAAGTAAGGCGCTGGAAGAGTTAAGGCCCCGCCCTCCGCCTCCACCTGGACCATCTGAGGACCTAAGACGTACCCAGATAGTACAAAATGCACCCGAGTTCTGGCGTCCCCTGCACACAGCAGCCAGACTCCCAAACAGCAATGGCCCAGCCTTTGACCATATCAAACCAGCTCTTTCAACCTCATCACCCTACCGCCACCCTTTGCCCTTTGCCCTTTGCCTTAACCCTTACTGATACTCTCAGAGAGAGTCCCTTATTGATACAGACATAGGACCCGCCCATTTTCTCCCTATCTGATGGCCTCTCTGGACTTCACTGCCCTACTCGGCTGGGCTTGGAGCCCATGATCATACCTGAACCAGTTCTCAAGACAGCCTCGACTTCCCCACATCGCCTGCCAGGCAGACACTATCTTTAGGTCAAGCCGCCTACTCGGTCTGATGCCCAGGTGTCTGAGTGCTTCCGCGATATCCTGCATCCATGCAGGTCAGGGCCGCTGCGCCGTCGTGACCCTCCACCTCGTCCCGATGCTTGGCATCACTCAACCCTTTCCTCTGGACTCTTTTTTCCTAAGCCAATTCCTTAAATAGCTACTGCTCTCCACCTCAGTCCGTGGCCCACTTCTTTTCTTATTCCCTGGACTCTCAAAACCACGTCCATGGCTTTAGTCCAAGTTGTTAAGGGTGCCCAAACCTTTATCTCCTGCTCTGACATTCATCCCTGAGTGTCTGACTCCTGCATTCAACTAAGTTAGCATGACTGGGTGTCCCATGACACCCCAAACTCAAGATATTCAAAACCAGAGCCAGTGCTTTCTAGTAGTTAAGAGCTCTCTAGAGCCAGACTGCCTGGGCTCAGATCTGGGCTCTGTCATTTACCAGCTACGTGACTTTAGGCAAGTCACTCCAGCTCTCTGTGCCTCAGTCTCATTATCTGGAAAACAGGGACAATAATGGTACCTACCTATCCAGTTGTTGTGAGGATTAAATGATGGTGACGTGTCAAGCTTCTAGAAGAGTGCTTGGCCAAGTCAGAGCTATATATGTATTAGCGGCTGTTTTTATTTCATCCCCTCCTCCCCTGTGTCCTGTCTCTCATTCAGCGGGACCATCATTAACCAGTCACGTGTCCCAGAAACCTTGGAATCAGCTCAGATGCCTCCTCTTTCTCACCTCCCGTGTCCACTGGTTTTCTCTCTCAAACACTCTCACACCTCTCCCTTCTTCTCTATCCTCCTCCTTGTGGTCCAGTGAGGTTGACCATCTGTCCCAATTTGCCAGGGACTAAGGGGTTTCCTGGGACGAATTGGTCACCCTTGGGCCAGACCTTCATCCACCCCCTTCTCCTGGACAAACTCTACAGCCTCCCAGCCGGTCTCCCCAATATCATTCCAGCGCTTCTCCAAGCCACCCTCCATACCTCTGCCTGCGTGATCTTTCTAAAATAGAACTCGGACACATGACTCTGTGCTTAAAATCCCTCGACCATTTCCTACTCTCCAGGGCAGAAGGGCAGAGAAACTTCAGTGTTGCATAGCTTGGTTCCTCTTTCTCTCCATCTGCAACTCTGGTCACCCCTGCATGCACTTTACACGGGGGTATCTGTGATACTGAACCAAACCTGGGTCCTCTCGCCTGCACTCAGCAAAGCCAATACACTGACACTGGGTCGCGGCAAAGGAAAGTGCAGTGTTTATTGCAGAGTGCCAAGCAAGGAGTCCAGGGCAGCTGGTGCTCAAAACCACCAAAGTCCCCGATGGGTTTCAGCAAAGCACTTTTAAAGGCCAGGTGAGGGAAGGGTGTCCCAGTGTATGTGATCAGCTGGTGCACAGTTCTCTGATTGGCTGATGGCGAGGTAACAGGGTGGTGTCACAGGGGTTAACATTATCAATCCTTAGGCACCAGTAGGTCTGGGGGCTACCTTCTAATGATCATCAAGTAGTTAATTTCTTCCGTTTGGTGGTGGTTTTAGCATCTGTAAAACAACTCAGGAAATGTGCATCAGATACTGTTATCTAGGTACTTCAGAGAGGAGCTACAGCAGAGGATGTGGGGGAGGGGGTCTGTCCAGGGAAGGTCCCATAGTGTCCTGCTCGGTTACAGTTGGAAGTGTACTGGCAGACCTTCCTCTGTGCCTTTGTTCATGCGCTTTGCTTGGCCTGAAACCCCCTTCCTCCCTTTCTCTTCCCCATCTTCCTTTCATAACCCCTATTTCTCTTTCAAGATGAAACTCAGGTGTTATCTCCCCCAGGAGGCCCTTCCCTCCACCTCCTCCACCCCACTACCCATTTCCCACTCCCCGGAGAGCTAGGGACCCCACCTCTGTGCTCCCCCAGAGCCCTGGGGACACAGCCACTGAAGCATTTGCAAAACTGTCAATGACGTGATCTCGTGGCTCAGGCCCTATCTCCGTCTTTCCAGCACTCACTGTGGGAATGGCCCACAGCAGAAGCTGGCTAGACGTTCCCTGATCATCTGACCCAGCCTCCACCTATGCAGGATCTCACCTCTAACCAGAGTTCATTGTTCCTGGGGCAGCCTATGCACTGGAGGAGCGCTCTGACGGGCTGAGAGCTTTGTATTGAGCTGAGATCTTGCAACAGGACAGCTGTGTATTTGAGCTTCAGGTTCCAGGGTGGACCCATTTACCTTTATGTATTTCCTCTTTCAAAGTCAGTTCCTTACCACGGTTTCTATTTTTAATGACCTCTTTAAATAACCTGGTTGTGAGCTTTTTGAAAATCTAAACTTACCACCCTGGCGAGTTCCCTTTTACCTCTGCACTGTCTTGCAACCTACAAGGTAGTTGCTAGTATTACCGTATTTTTTTCTCAGTAGGGGAGAAACAAAAGCACAGAGTGATTAAGAATCATGTCCGAGGTCACACGGCTAATAAGTGGCAGAGCCAGGATGAGAAACCCGGTGGTCTGGGTGTAGAGTCTCCCGGGAGATTCTTACACACTCTGCCCATAGACTCCTGGCAGCCAAGCCCACCTTCCACCCCACAAAAGTCCAGCAGAAATGCCTGGACATGCTTGACCCCCCAGGTTGAGGCTCTGTTTGTCCCTCTGCTGTTTGACAGCAGGAAAGTGGATCAGCCCTGCCTACAATAGGGAGCTTATGAAAAATGCCCAGGCCGGGGCTGGACTCCAGACCACTTAGATCAGAATTTCTAATTTTATGTTTTGGAAAGGTGACTCCAGGGTTGAGAATACTTGAATGAGATGCAGTTTAAGGCTCTAGAAACTCCAGTGCTCTGTGGTGGTGAATCATGCAAAGCTGCTGTCCACATGTGCTATGGGCCAGTGACCGGAAAGGCCCTCAGTGCCCCACCTGGAGCCCAGGATGCTCTACATTCTCTGTCCGGGGGAGGGGTCTCTCGGGAGCAGCCCCCTCAGGTCACGGGTTGGAGGTCTGCCTCGGGGCTGCTTTCCTCTGCTACTGGTACTTTCTGGAGAAGCTGCGCAGGGCTGTGGGTGTGAAAGGTGGGAACACCTTGACCCGGGTTCCCCGTGCAGAGGATGTAACTAGCCCCATGGTACAAACTGGTACAGGCTTAGTCTGAGTCATGGGGATAGGTGGCTGTTTTCCAGACCCTCTGTCTCTGCCCCAGGGAAATAATTTTGTACGCAATCCAACACTGAGTACAGGGGTCAGGACTTATAAAAACCCTGAAGTATCCCCAAATTCCATACATAACATGCCTGTCAAATAGAAGGTGCTCAGGTCACTTCAGCACCTGGCAAGCTCTAGCTGTAACATCCCAGGTTGTGTTTGAAATTAAGGACAACAGGTGGGAAAAAGAACTGCGGAAATGATGGGAGAGCCAAGGACCAGGGCAGCCTAGAAGCATCTTATGCAGGCTCGTCACTACTCAGGGTCACTTGCAAGAAGAGAGGCGGGACCCTTGTGTACTGAACTGAAACACACACGACTCCAGGCTAGGAGGTGTTGGCTGGGCCATCTGTTACCAAGGTGATGCCCCCCAAGCTGTCTCTGTTGCAGACGGTGACAAACACCTTCCGGACGGCTAACATCCAGATCCAAAGCCAGGACCAGAGGCTGCTGACACTGTTGCTGGACAAGGACAGTTGCCGCATGTACAGGGACGTGGCCAGGTGAGGCTGGGCTCCGTGCCCCTGGGCAAAGCTTCCCAGCTGCCGGCCCCGCCCCTGCTCTTGCCTGAACGCCTTGTCGGGGTGGATCGTGGGCCAGGCAGGTATCCCTGATGGGTGTGGACTCAGGTGATGACTTAAATCCAGGAAGAAGAGCAAATGACGGCTGACCCTGGGCAGTAGCTGAGATTAAGTTTTCCCGAGATTCTACAAATGCTCAGCCTGCAGGCCTCCTGATCCAACCCCCCGTGCTGGCACTGGCCCCCCAACACAGGCTGCCCTTCTGTGGCAGCTACGACCCAGTTAACACGACACTTACTGGTGTCCCCCGGGGAGGTGTATTTGGGTCAGGCAGGCACACAGGGTGACCCATTCAGGCGTCTCCTCCTCTCCGCGCGTTCGCCCCAGGCTCAGGGTGCTCTTTCTCGTTCTGACTCTTCCTCTTCCCTCTGCGGAGCCCCCTTGTCTAGACCCGACAATAAAGGGGCTACGTTTAAAATGCCCAGGCAGATCTGACCCCTGAGATGGGTCTCCTGAGCTGGCCTCTCTCCGCCCACAGGTTCGAGGTTGCTCCCTGCCCAGAGCCGTGTTCTGGGGCCCAGAAATCCAAGGTGCTGGGGCTCAGCTCACACCAGGAGGAGATGGAAAGAACCAAAGCCAAGGCCAAGCCCCTTCTAATGCCCATCAACACGTTCTCTGGCATCGTCCAGTGAGCCCAAAGGGGCTGCAGAATCGCTGAGTCTGAGAGCAGCGGGCCCGAGAGGAAGGATACACTACCCCACCCGCCCCAAACACTCACACCAACGTCTAGAACAAGGCTCCCTGGGGCGGCTTCCAGCCACACCTAAAAGCCAGCAAGTCCCAGGAGCACAGGGAGCTGGCCGTGGCGGGTGCAACGGAGCAGGGCCCACACGAAGGGCCGAGGAGGCCCTGGCCAAGCCGTGCATCCAAAGCCCAGCTCCTTGCGCCTGTGTCCACTCCTTCGTTGATTTCCAATCCCTGCCTCTCCCACTCAAGCTCCCCACCCAGCCCTTAAAACCAAGGTGAGAGCTGCTGTCCCGTGGCCTGGGGCCCCGTGGCCTGGGGCAAACAGGACGTGGGCAGTGGCAGCCCCTCCCGCCCAGTCTGTTCCCTTCCCTCTAGCGGGCCACTGCCCACCTCGCCCACTCCCAGGCAGGCGTCTCTCCCGGTTGAGAGGAAATGTCAGATCAATAAATGCACACTACAGTCTTTCTGCTCTCATCTATATCGAGCAATACTTGTGTTTTAGTAGAGAGCAGAGGCACTGCGTAGTCTAACGTAATGACTCTGCTTAGGCCCAGGTAAGAGCTTGGTGAAACATTCACTGGTGTGTTCCGTCCACCTGCCCGGCCCCCTCCTCGTTCGCGTTCACTGAGGGCCTCCTGACCAGAGATGTCCCCAGAACGGAGGGGGGAATGCAGGGTCATTTCAGAGGAGCCAGAGGTTAAAGACATCCAAATTCTTGGCTTTTGAGTTCAGATGTTAAGTCCAGATGTTATCCAGATGTTAAGTCCATACCTATCACCTGGGCAATCCCAGGGGATGGTGGCAGTGGGATGGAAGAGTCCCTTCCAATTTTGGGACCCAAGAGTGGAGAGGTAGGCACTTCCCTTTTGGCCTTATTGCCCTGGGAGTGGGGGCAGGTCTCAGAGCACATTCTCAGAGCCTAGGGGCATGGTGTAAGAGGGGCTGCCTGGGGGCCTAGGCAGATGGGCCCAAGAGCAAGCTTAAAGAGAGTCCCAGCACCTCTGTGGGCACAGGAAGGAGGTACGGTTTTCCCCAGGTAGTTGAAAGCAAACAAGCCCAAGGTAAGAGGTGCAGCCATGAGTGGCTACAGGGACCACAGGACCTGAAGCCTGGATGTGGACCGCAGGCACCTTGATGGACACTACGTGGTGAAATCCCTGCCCCTCAGTGGCGATCCACCCTGGACAGGTGAAGACCGAGAATTTGATGGATGTGCGGTCCTCCACCGAAGCTGCCCCCGCGGAGCCCAGGGAGGAGAGGGACTAGGGACAGCCCTGAATGTAACTGAGGTGGTTTTAAACGGGAAATGACTGATATCACTGAATTCGAGTGAGTTTATCTGAACATGGCTAGATTTTCTTTTTCTGTCATTGGGGTTATGTAAATTGATTCATATCAATTTGGGCAACAAGTACTAGGTTCTTGAAACAAACAGCTGCAGGGTTTACCAGCTGTTAGAGTTAGGTGAGGGCTCTGGGCCTTCTCCCCCAACAATCTCTCCACCAGCTTACAAAGAAAGTACGTCATAGACCAAATTCTGCTGCACACTCAGATATGCATTGGCAAGTAGCCCTCCTCATCCCCACCCCCAGTCAAATTAGGTGCTCCGAACAAACCTTGCTTGAAACATTCACGCAAGGACACTGGGTGGCTGGACGCTGGGCCATCTCAAAGTAAAGTCTTCCCTTCCAAAGGGTCTGGACTGCTGGAATCTCCGGATTCTTAATCCTGTTCACCAAGGGAGGAAATGCCTCCAAAAGTTATAAACAATCTATGTGACTTGGACACCACGAATTTCACCAATGAAATTTTGCCAATATCTCTTGGGATAATTAATGAATCCACTTCCATTGATCTGAGATCATTAATGTGCTTATATTCACTGCCTCTGGAGCGTGACTTTTGGATGAAATGTTAGCTAACCACCTCTGGCGTGTGTATTCCCCAAATGGACAACTAGGCACTCTCAGGTGTAGATTAAAACGATCCAGTACATGCGTAACGTTGGCCGGGGGTGGGCTTGAGGGTGGGTGCTGGACGAGGCTGCCTGGAGGAGATGCCACCTCGAGACCACCCTCAGCTCTCAGTCCCTCTCTGGGGATTGTCTCCACTGAAGAAAACCGTGTCACCTAAGGTCGTGCCTCTTCCAGAGGCAGCTCACATCCAGTCAAACAGTTCTAGGCCCTGGGGACAAAAATAGCACCTTGATTCCAATGGAGACAGACAATCAACAAGATAGAGCCGTGAAACAGAAACCGGTAGTGTGTCTGACAGCGATGCGTACCACGGAGGAAAATAAGCAGGGAAGGGGAGAGTGTGAGTCTGGGCGTGGGGTGGGGGGCGGTGGTTTGTCAGCGAGGGTAGACAGGGACGGTCCCTGAGGGAAACAGGGTCGTCCTTGATCAGGGGGCCCATGAGTAAAGACCTAAAGAACACGCGGCAGGGGGGCATATCATGAATTCCACTCTCTCTCCTCCCCAGCCAAGTTTTACTTGCCTGAAGCAGTTCAGGGATCTAACTCAGCACCGTGGGCTACGCGGGGGCCCTGGGGGTGACCTCGAGCGCACCCTGCAGGCCTCAGCCCGCGACCCTCCCGCACCTGCGCACATCTGGCAGGTGCGGCGGCGAAGGCCGTGGGGCGTGGCAGGTGCGGCCCGCAGGTGCGCCGGCCCCGCCCCTTAGGGGCGGTGCCCTCCGGGCGGGGCCACTTCCGGGCCGGTGGCCGGACGTGGGGTGGGGGCGGCCGTTGACCCGGTGACCGCGGCGCCGCCGGAGGCTGGAGGTGCCGTGCGGCTCGCTCCCCGCCTCCCTTCAGGGGACATGACGCCGCGCCCGCCCCGCGCCCCGCCGCGCCCTCCGCCCGCCCGGGTCTGACGGAGCCGGGCAGCCATGAGCGCCAACCCCCAGTGGGACATCAGCAGGGCGCTGGGGGTGGCCAGGTTCTTCCATCTGGTGTGCGGGGTCCGGGATGCCTGCGTGACCCCGTTCCTGACCCTCTACCTGCGGCAGCTGGGCTTGGCCGCGCCCTGGGTGGGCATCCTAATGGGAACCAAGCACCTGATCTCAGCCTTCTGGGCTCCCTTCTGTGCCTTCCTGGCCAAAAGCTACCAGAAGCGGAGGGTGCTTCTGATAGGCTCGCTGCTCGGCTCGGTGGGAGCCAGCCTGTTGATGGTCCTGGTGCCGCCCTTGGACAGAGACCCAGGGTACCGCTCGTGTAATGGAAGCCACAGTGTGACCGCCACGGTCCCACCACCGGGGGTCGCACTCACTGTGAACGTCACCTCCGCCCCAGAGCCAGCGCCCAGCCTCCCAGCCGAGAGGAGTACTGGGGTCGCCCCAGCCGATGGCTTCAGAGGAGGGCCTGGGGAAAGTGGCCAAGAACCTTTCAGCCGTCTGCCCAGCTCCTTTGTGGGCTCCATCCAAGGAACCAGGACCACATCCCGAGTTCTCCTCCATCCTATTACTTCAAGAGTGAAAGATACTCCCCAGGAAGGTGCTTTTAGGGTGGTCAGCCCTGCCCTCCCTTTGCTTGCTGGGGGTATGGCGTTGGCAAGTCCGGCCAACCAGTCGGCAGCCAAGGGGATGGCGGGGGCCCTCGACCTCTCCTTGGAAGGGTTGCGGTGGACTTTCATCCTCTCCCTGGGCTCCATGGTGTTCTGGGAGCTGCTGACATCCCCTCTGGAGCAGGTGGCAGATGACAGCCTTTATGAATACCTGGATTTTGTGGACGCCACTGACCGCTACAGAAGCCTGTGGATCTGGAGGCTGCTGGGCATGTCGGCAGGCGTGTGTGGCATCTCAGCCTTGGTGGGGCAGCTGGACTGCTTCCTGACGACAAATGGCCCCCGGGGTGTAGTGCACTTCTACGGCTACTCACTGGTCAGCACCCTGGCTTTACTGGTGAGCATTGCCTTTCCCGTCCCCGTCTGCAGGCGGTGGGAGCCCAGCTACAAAATGGTCAAAGCCCTGTCTCTCGTAGGCGGTGACCCCCGCCTCATCACCCTCGCCCTCACTGTCTTCTTGATAGGAACCGCCACCAGCACCGTGCAGAACTTCCTGTTCTGGCACATGAAAGACCACGAGAGCAGCGAGCTGGTCATGGGCTTCTCAGTGGCCCTGGGCTGGCTGGGGGAAATTCTACTTCATCCTCTCAAAACTCCATTGCTTAGGAAGCTGTCCAGGGTGGGCACGGTGGGGCTGGGGCTGGGCTGCCTGGCGGGGCAGCTGCTGTATTTCTCTTTCCTCTGGAGCTGGTGGTCCGTCCTCCCCGCTCAGATCTTGAGCGCCATCAGCCACGGGGCTCTGTGGTGGGCAGTCGGGGCCTCCATAGAGCATCTGGCCACTCCCGGAACAGAGAGACCTCTGAGTGCCATGTTCCGAAGCCACTTTTACGGGGGCGGGGCCAGCCTGGGCAGCTTCATGGGGGGCTTCGTGGTGATGCGCTTCAGCTTAGCTGTGCTCTACCGGGCCTGCTGCGTGGTCCTGTTGCTCTGGCTGGCCTTGTTCCTGTTCATGCAGCCCAGACTGCCCCAAGAGCGGAAAATCAACTACTCTAAGCTGCTGGCCGTGGAGGCCAGTGACACGAGTGACTCTGAGCAGGGGACCGAACGGGACTGGCTTGTGAAGGCCATGAGGGACGAACACTCAGACTGGAGGGGCTGAGAGACAGTCAGGATGCGGTGATCTGGGAAGGAGCCAAAGGGACGGACAGCACGTAGCCTGCTGAGGGCAAACCCCACGAGTCCTGCCAGGATGGCAGGGAGCCTGGGGAGAGAGAAGCACGTCTGTGCCAAAGCCCCACGGGATCATCTCATCGCATGATTTTCTTTACTTTTGTAGTAAAAGGAGATTTAACTTTTGGCTGTTCAGTCTTTTTAAAATAATGGAGCAAGAATACATTTGCTAAAAAACAAAAAATTTCCCTTTGTGGTCGCTCTTTTTTGGCGTATGCGGTTTGCAAGAGCTTTGCGTGGTGCTGTTGATTTCAGTCACGGCTGAACTGCTCAGGTGAAACTGACGGGGCTGGGAAGGCGATGGAACTGCAGGACTCAGTCGGCGGAGGGGGCAGCAGGCTTCGATGAGTCATGTACATTCCTGTGGATCCTAAGGCTTGAGCCCGAGCCTGTAAAAGCCATGCCGTGGGCAGGTAAGGATGGTAATGAGAACCAAAACTCTTCTCTCTGTCTCTCTCTCTCTCTCCACTGATATACAGGTGCCCACACTCACACCCAGGTAGTTAAGTCTCCAAGAAGAGAAAATGATGGGAAGTGTAATGTGTGTTGGGGGGGGATAGGGGGTGGAAGTGAGTAGGTTTTCATTCTTACTCTCAGACGTGTGCGTCACCAAAATAAGATCCTTAGACTCGTCTTCCATACTTAGATGAGAGCAAGAGCCATTTCACGTCCTTTGGACTCCCATTTTGCAGGCTCCACCTCTCAAGAGCACACGGAGACTTTTTGCATCTGCTTCGTGAGGGTGCGGCAGCCTCCTTAGGGCTAGGATGCTAGTACCTGTGCCATTGGACCTCCCACAACAAACCTATGAATAAATCAAAGTTGTTCACTGCATTTTACAAGCAAGAAAACAGAGTCTCAGAAAAGTCACACATTGGGTCACTGGCGGAAACACCTCCAGGGCCCTGATCTCCTTCCCGCAGATCTGGTGCATTTTCCGCTATGCCAGTAGTTCCCAAGGCTGGATTCAGACACCAGCCACAAATTCGGGGGTCCCCAGGGCCACCCTCACTTCTGACCAACTGTCTACAAATTTGGGGTTCCCACTTTCCCCCTCAGGTTCAATAATTCACTAGAATGACTCACAGAACCTATGAAAGTACTACACAAATGATTACAGTTTTATTATAGCCAAAAGAGACAAACCAGAACCAGCCAAAAGAAGAGACACATAGAGTGAGGTCTGGAGGGTCCCGAACATGAAGCGGCCACGTCCTCTCTCCACGGGGTCAGAATCCACCACCTCTGAGCCACGGATGTGTGCAAATACACGGAGCATCGCCATCCCGGGAGACTCTGGCATCCGTGGTTTCCATTACATCAGCATGGTTCATTGAGTCATTGGTCTGTGACTCAATCTTCAGCCCCTGTCCCCTTCCCAGAAGTCAGGCTGTTGTCACAGGGCTCAAAGCCCCAAACTTCTATTTAATCACGTGGTTGCTCTTTCTGGCACAGCAGTTCCCTTCCCAGTTATCTCATTAGCATTAGGGTCCCTCACTAGTTACTTCATTAACATAAACCAGGGGCCCTCCTGGAGTCACGCATCAGCATAAACACGGGTGTGGTCCAGAGAGACCCACCAAAAATAACAAAGACACTCTTATAACTCAGGAAATTCCAAGGATTTAGAGGCTGCCTTCCAGGAACCAGGGACAAGGGGCAACCAGCAGGCCCAACAGAAAACATATACACACACAGAACAAGACAAGACAAGCTGAATGTCAAGTGAGAAGTTCAAACAGTGTTTCAGGAAGTGTGGGGCAGGCGTGATGGTTGAATGCTGGGAGAAAACCTCATGGAGATGATGAAATAGGCCTGCATATTGAAGGAAGGATCGGGTCACAAAGACTTAGACCTCAGAGGTGTGACTTTTACGCTAGTAACCAGCCACTAGATCAGTTCAGCATCATAAAGTTAAAAGCAAATGAAATCCTTAGCTCGCAGCCTCGTGGCTATCAGAGATACTGAGTTCTAACACATCTTAGTTCCGGCTAAGAGGAAAGTAAATATTGGATGAGCCATTAACCTTTCTGTTCAGCCTTACTTAAACCTTCATTTCCCAGGTGAGTTTGCAGAACACTTGATCCTAGCAGGGAGGGGGGTGGGGGCACTAAAAAAGAATTCTGTGCCAAACAATTTAAGAAATTATGTAAATGATGTCACCTCTTAGAAACTTACAATACATATTAGCAAAGAAAGACTCTGGAAAGCCCTATAGCCAACAAATTTGTTTAACTTTGTTGGCCCTGTAATTCCCCTGACATAACACGTATCACAACTTTCTTCCAGGTACACAAATCACTATCTTGCAGAACTAGTGTTCCCTAGAAGAAGCTTGGAAAACACCAATGTTGGTAGTTTTCTGTGTGACCTTTTCGACTCAGGAACAAATCTGGGCTCCCATACCCAGATTGGCAAGAATCGAGGGTATCCGTGCTACAAAGCTATCTCATTAAGTCAGAGCATCCACTCATTTTACAGGTGAAGCAACTAAGGCTCAGGAGGTTAAAATTCAAAACCAGATCTGTTTGAGCCCACCTGCTCAAGCTGTATGTTGAAACTGGCTCAGATAAGTGGAGAGGCTATTCTACAAGGGTAGCGGGTGATGACCAGGCAGGGGCATGGCGGGGACAAGACACTAAACTTGCTTGTGGATTTTGTATGAGGAGTTGTGGAAAATAGGTTGGAGACATGGGTTGGAGTCAGATTGTGGACACCCTCAATATCACCCTAAGGGAAAGGGAATTCACACAGGTTGAACCATGCCCACCCCCTCTGTGCCTGACACCTGCACATGTCACGCTCATAATTCTCACCACACAAATGCTCATTTTACAGCAGGGAAAACTGAGGCTCAGAGAGGTTAACCGACTTAGCTGCTCAGGGTCATGACTATTTGGATGGTGGAACATAGATTGAACCCAGTCTCATGGTCCTTCCTCTGAATATTCACGCTGCTTCCTGGAAGTGAAGATTTTACCAGCCAGTTGAGAGGCACTGAAAGTTTAGACTGTCTCTTGCGGGTTGCACTGTGAACAATGGGTCTGGGCTGCGGGAGCTCCGTCAGGGCTGGGACGTCTGTTTTGGACAGACCATTGCAATTGTCTGGGCAGGAAGGGGGCTGCATCTCAGAAGCATGTGATGATCTAATGATGTGACAATGTATGTGCCACAGATTGAATCGTGTCCCCTCCAAACTCATATGTTGAAGCCCTAACTGCCAATGTGATGGTATTTGGAGATAGGGCCTTTGGGAGGTAATTAGGGTTAAATGAGGTCATAGGGTGGGGCCCTAATCCGATGGGATTGGTGTCTTTATAAGAGGAAAAGGAGACACCTGAGAGCTCTCTCTCCCTCTCCCTCCCTCCCTCCATCTCTCCCTCCTTCTTTCTTTCTCTCTCTCTCTCCCTCTCTCTCCACCAGTGCAAGAAGAAAGGCCATGTGAGGACACATGGAGAAGGCCACTGTCTACAAGCCAGGAAGAGAGGCCTCACCAGAAATTGAATTCGCCAGCAATTTGACCATGGACTTCTAGCCTCCAGAATTGTGAGAAAATAAATGTCTGTAGTTTAAACCACCCAGCCCATGGTATTTTATTATGGCAGCCAGAGAAGACTAATGCAGTATGCAAAGGAGTTTCAGAGATGGAAACAACAATATAGCCCTTGGTTATTGATCGACTAATGATGTGGAGGTTAGGGAAGAACGAGGTATCATGGATCACAGAAGATTTTGCAATTTTGAACCCATGTGATGAGGGAAAAAGTCTGTAGAAATGGCAGAGTCCAGAATGACAGAAAACCAGTGCCTATATCATAAAATGAAAGACAATACAGAAGAAACATTACTCCTAAGCCTGCTAGGTCCCTTCCACAATGGATGACTGTCACCGAGACCAGGGATATGGCTGTTTGGTGATACTTGTGATGTGGGGCAGAGCAGAAGACATTTCCAAAATCAGAGGGCTTTTCCAGAGCAATGTTCAGGAAACCTGACTCTCTTTTCAAGTCTGGTTGGGAAATAGCTTGGAGACATGAGTTTGGACTGGACTGCAGTTCCCCTGGACCCTGGGAGCCTGTGATCTGTGATGGGAGGGTGATGTCGTGAGGTGTCTTCTGTTACAGAAGTGAAGCTTAAGATGTGACCCCTAGGGCAAACACTTATCCTTCCAAGGTCTCACCTTCCAAGTCTGATAAACAAGGGCCTTGGCCTCCATGATCTTCCAAATTGTGCCGTTTGACTGGACATGATCTCCTCCTTTGAGCCTCGGCCCTTCTCATCCAGCAGAACGGCATGGCGTCCTGGAACCCGAGGGATGCACTGAATGAATGTTTATTTCCTTCCCTGAACCTGGCACTGAGCCCCTGGTCTGCTGTGCAGCGTGGCCACGTGGAGCCCTAAGTCCCAGCCCTAGACTGACCCTCTGCCCTCAAAACCAGGGCTCCAGAGGAGTGATGGGATGAACCCGAGGGGCGGTCCCTGGGGGCTGGAATTGCGAGCCTGTGGGTGGGGGTCTGCGGTGGAAGGGGGAGGCCCAGGCAGGCACCTTCAGCGCAGGGAACTCCCTCCTAGCAGCATCCGAATTCCACCTCTGCACACGTCAACCATCATAGGCTGCAACCTTGGACTCCTGCATCCCCTCTACCCTGTGCCCGGGATGAGGGCATCCTCTCGGGCCAGAGAGGCCATTTTCTACCTCCACATGGAGTGCGAGGGCCATAAGCTGAGGGCCGTGAGCTGGGACCGCGGAGAACAAACCAGGACAGGAAGGAAGGGAGTCAGCCCGCAATTCAGAAGTGTTCCACCAGGGGGCACCAAACACACGGGGAAACACCCGCCTGGCTTCCTTTGGCAAACATGGGCCCAGGCCCTTCCCAAAGCTCCAGTTCAGGGTGAGGCCAGCTCCCTGAGGACCCTTTAGATCTTGAAGCTGGGAACTACAGGAAAAAAAAAAAAACAAGGATCAGGTGCCACTGTTGAGCTGGCTTTGAGTGAGAGATAGGACACCTCCAGGAGAAGGACTTCGGAGAGGTGACGGCTGCGGGGTTTGCAGTGGACTTGGCAGGTAAGAGACACAAGTACCAGCGGCCCTGCCAGCTCAGAACAGCTGCTGGTATTTCTTCCTGAGGAGACAAGCTACCCTTATGCTGCTTTGGTCTTGGTCAGGTTGGGTGGGAGTCCCTGTAAGTGTGAAAGAAACAGAACAAAAGACTGCATGTACCACTTGAAGATCCCAGGGCTGATGGCCATATGGGATCACAGCCTTGATAGGAATAATATCAGCTTCACAGGTCCTCACCTCCTGCTCCTCAGCCTCCATCCCTCCAACCCTGGCTGTCCCTCGAGTCTCACCTGTTTATATCTGGATGCCTGCAGTGAGGGCCTCACCAGCGTTTACCAATTACTCTGCTTTCACCAGCCCTCACCCCCTACCGATGGAAAAAGATGGGAGGATTTGTCACCTTTGGGAAAAACCTGAGACCCTCTGATACCACCAAGATACAACCTCTTCCTTTCCCTCCGGAAGCAGGTGGCATCGACAAACTGCCTCTTTCTATTGTTCTTGGCAAGATATATTAAAATCTGTGTGCCCTTTTCCCAGAAAAGAGACTAGACTTCCAGTAAGGAGAGAATCTTTTTTTTTTAAATTAATTTATTAATTTATTTATTTTTGGCTGTGTTGAGTCTTCATTGCTGCACGCGGGCTTTCTCTAGTTGCCGTGAGCAGGGGCTACTCTTTGTTGCGGTGCGTTGGCTTCTCATTGCCGTGGCTTCTCTAGTTGTGGAGCACGGGCTCTAGGCTCGCAGGCTTCAGTAGTTGTGGCACGCGGGCTCAGTAGTTGTGGCATGCGGGCTTAGTTGCTCCGTGGCATGTGGGATCTTCTCAGAGCAGGGCTTGAACCCATATCCCCTGCATTGGCAGGCGGATTCTTAACCACTGCGCCACCAGGGAAGTCCCAGGAGAGAATCTTTTGCTTGGAGGTTGTAGAGGCTTTCAAGGTTTCCATTGGAGAATAGTGAGATGCTTGCCCTCAGTGGGGTGAATTAGGTGAGAGAGCTATGGTTGGGTGGTGTCACTACTGAACTTGCCATAAATAATGGCCACGCGGGGCCACCATTTCTAAGGAAAGTTGTGAGAGGGATCTCAATGCCTTCCCCCCTCACAACAGCTGCCACCATGCCAGTTGTGGGCAGCAAACATACTTGGCTGTGTCTGTCCCAGGGGCTGGTGAGCCAGACCAACTCGGGGGCTCAGGACATTTAAAGAAATACTGTCTTCCACAGAGAGGGTAATATCTGAATATGCTTGGCATTTTCTTAGATAGAGACTAAAGAAGCATCTAGAAAACAAAACCATTTTTTAAAATGAACTCTTCTGTGTTACTTGGTGCCCAGAAATCTTTGCCTTACTACAATCAAAGGAATCTAAGCAAGGTGACCTGGGAGAGGAGAGAAGAGATACCGGGTACCATTACTACATCCAAACTGGGGCCCACCACCAGCATCATGACGTCCACCGATGGAAACATGATGGGGTTTACAGGTGGAGGACAAAGTTTGCAAACAGGCACCTGTAGCATCAAAGCATACAATCAACAGAGCAAAAGGCAACCTATGGAATGGGAGAGAATATTTGCAAATCCTACATCAGACAAGAGGTTAATATCCAGTATAAAGAACGAACTCCTACAACTTAACAACAAAAAACAAACAACCCAATTATAAATATAGGCAAAGGACTTGAATAGACATTTCTCCTAAGAGTATATACAAATGGCCAACAAACACATGAAAAGATGCTCCACGTCTATAATCATTAGGGAAATGCAAACCGAAACCATGATGAGATACCCATTGTGGATGGTTGCTATCAAAAAAACAAAAACAAAAAAACAAAAGACCAGAAACAAAAGAACCAGAAAATAACAGGTGTTGACAAAGATATGGAGAAATTGGAACCCTTGTACACTGTTAGAGGAAACGAAAAATCCTGCCTTTTTCTAAACATACATCTCATGAGGAAGCCTGTAACTTAGCTGCACCTGCACCGGCGCAGAAGGACGACTGCCTCACATTTTTCTTATTTCCAATCCCCTTTCCCCACACTCCCCACACCTCAGACCACCCTGTTTCTTTATCTCATAAATACCTCGAGGCCCTTGCCTTCAAGGAGGTGGAGCTGAGATCAGTTCTCCCGTCTTCCGGCCTTGTGAATAAACCCTTTCTCTGGTGCAAACCTCAGCGTCTCAGCGTTTGGCTCGCTGCACGTCGGACAAACAAACCTGGCTTGGAGACAACATGAGGTACCTACAGTGGTCAAACTCATACAGACAGTAAGTAGAATGGTTGTTACCAGGGCTGGGGGCAGGGGGAAATGGGAGGTGGTGTTTATGGGTATAGGGTTTTAGTTTTCCAAGATGAAAGAGTCTGGAGGTTGGTTGCACAACCGTGTGAATGGATTTAACGCTACTGAACTGTATACTTACAAATGTTTGAGATGGTCAATTTTATGTTTTACCACAATTAAAAAAAAATTTTTTTTAAAAAGAGGCAGGTCGGGGCTTCCCTGGTGGCGCAGTGGTTAAGAATTCCCCTGTCAATGCAGGGGACACGGGTTCGAGCCCTAGTCCGGGAAGATCCCACATGCCGCGGAGCAACTAAGCCCGTGCACCACAACTACTGAGCCTGCGCTCTAGAGGCCGTGAGCCACAACTACTGAAGGCCTTGCGCCTAGAGCCTGTGCTCTGCAACAGGAGAAGCCACCACAGTGAGAAGCCCACGCACAGCAATGAAGAGTAGCCCCTGCTCGCGGCAACTAGAGAAAGCCTGCGCGCAGCAACGAAGACCCAACACAGCCAAAAATAAATAAATAAAATAAATTAAAAAAAATAATAATAAAGAGGTAGGTCTAATGGAGGAAGGCTCTGTCTCTTCCTGAGTTTAGCTCTTGGAGCTGAGGGTTCAAGGGTAGGGAGTAGGCGTCCCAGCTCTGCACCTTTAGCGCTAAGAGAGCTTGAGTTTCCACTGGGGGTGGGGGTGGATATTGCCTCCTTCCTTCAGCAAAGAAGCTGCTACTTTGTTCTCCAGCTACCAAAAGACTTAGCAAGGCCCAAGCAATTGTAGGGCCAGGAGGGCCATTCTTCTCCACGCTGAGAGCACTTTGAACCGTTTGGGAAATGAAAGGATTTCAGGGGACTCACAGCCCGGCTACACTTATCTCCAGGGCTGTGAGCCAGGATCATGCCTTGCATTTTCAAAAGTATTTTCCTTCCAAGATATTCAATTTGTCGTCTGTGACCTTTGGTTCCAACTATAATTTTAGCCAAGGTTAAATCAAAGCGTTTGAAGCTCACAGCTCATATTTCCACAATATACTTTGTAAAGTGTTCTGTCTGGTGTCCTGTCTTTTTTCTTTTTTAAAAAATTTTTTATTTTATATTGGACTATAGTTGATTTACAATGTTGTGTTAGTTTCAGATGTTCAGCAAAGTGATTCAGTTACATGTACACATATATCTATTCTTTTTCAGATCCTTTTCCCATATAGGTTATTACAGAGTATTGAGTAGAGTTCGCTGTGCTATACAGCAGGTCCTTGTTGCTTATCTATTTCATAATAATGTGTATATGTTAATCCCAACCTCTTAATTTATCTCTCCCCTGCCACCTCTCCCCTTTGGTAACCATAAGTTTGTTTTCTGAGTCTGTGAGTTTGTTTCTGATATGTAAATAAGTTCATTTGTGTCCCTTTTTTTAAGATTCCACATATAAGTGATATCGTATGATATATGTCTTTCTCTGTCTGACTGGCTTCACTTAGTATGATAATCTCTAGCTCCATCCATGTTGCTGCAAATGACATGATTTCATTCCTTTTCATGGCTGAGTAATACTCCATTGTATATATGTACCACAACTTCTTTATCTGTTCTTCTGTTGATGGACATTTAGGTTGCTTTCATGTCTTGGCTATTGTAAATAGTGCTACAATGAGCACTGGGGTGCATGTAACTTTTTGAATTATGGTTTTCTGTGGATATATCCCCAGGAGTGGGATTGCTAGAACATATAGTAGCTCTATTTTTAGTATTTTAAGGAACCTCCATACTGTTATCCATAGTGGCTGTATCAATTTACATTCCCACCAACAGTGTAGGAGAGTCCCCTTTCCTCCACACCCTCTCCAGCATTTATTGTTTGTAGACTTTTTGACGATAGCCATCCTGACCGGTGTGAAGTGATACCTCATTGTAGTTTTGATTTGCATTTCCCTAATAATCCTGTCTTTTTTCTTCTTGTTCTGTAGGAATGTCTTCTACATTATAGATATTCATCCTTTGTTGATTTTCATGCAGAAAATATCTCTGTTCAGTCTGTCACCATCTATTAACTTTGGTATCCTTTTCTGAACAGGAAGCCTTGATTTGTGATGTAATCAAACTTAAAATTTTTTTCCCCTTACAATTTGTTTTGAGGATCGTATTTAAGAATCTACTACCCCTGACTACCAGGTTACAAAGATATGTCTTACATTTTTCAATGTTAGATCCACAGTTTTAGTCTCTCACATTAAGGTCTTTAATCCATTTGGGGTTTCCTTCACATATGCTTAAGATAGGGACCCACCTTTATATTTCTCCATCTAGCCAATTGTTAAAATACCATATATTAAACAGCCCACCTTTTCCTCCACTGATTTATGGTACTGCCTCTGTATACCTAGACATGCCTTTGAGTTCTCTGTTTAGTTTCTTTAATCTATTTATTCCTGCACAATGTCACACTGTTTTTAGCACTTGGCTTTGTAATATGTCTCAGTATTCAGTGTGTCCTTCCTCTTTGCTCTTCTTTTTCAAGTTTTATTTCCCCTTATAAATTTGGAGTTAGTTTGCACCATCTCCGCCCAAAGTCTGGAACTTTTATTGGAATTACATTGAATTTGTACATTAATTTGGAGGAATTTGGCATCTTTACAATTGCTAAGTCACGTTATCCATGAATATGGTATATCTCTCCATTTGTTCAGGTCTTTTTTATATCCTTTAATAAAGTTTTAAATTTTACTTCAAAAAGATCTTATGTAGTTTTCATTATATAAGATCATAAATACTTGATAGTTTCTGATGCTATTGTGAAAGGTAATTTTACTTTCTCTTGTATTTTCAATTGGTATTGACTACTGCTGTCAAAACAAACCCTATTGGTTATTGTATGCTGGGCACCATCTCCAGTTATCTTGCCGAACCCTCTTTTTAGTTCTCTGTCTCTTGACTCAGTTGGGTTTGCTATGTAAAAGAGCATATCATCTGCAACTAATATCAGTTTTGTCTTTACCCTGTTGACACTTGAACATTTTGTTGTCAGTGGTGATGGTGGTGATGAGGTTCATTGTCTTGGTTAGTGAGGACTTCTAATGCCATATTGAATAGTTATGGTTAAATAACCATATTTGTTTTGTTCCAGACCTTGAAAAGAAAGTATCTAAAGGTTTAAGTATGCTGTTTGCTGAAGGTTTTATTAAGTTAAAGAAATTCCCCCTTTTCCCTAGTTTTCATAACATTTCATCATAAACTATGTCAAGAATTTCCTGCATGTATGGAGAAGATGAAGTGATTTTTCTTCTCTACTCCATTTGTGTGATGAATTTTACATCAATATATCAATACTTTGGATTTTTAACTAACCATGAAATCTTAGATAACCCCTATTTGATCCTGATAAATTATGTTTTTAAAAACACACCATTGGATTTGACTGGCCAATATTTAATTGATTAGTTAATTATTTAATTAATTTTGCATTAATGTTCACTTTGTTTTCTTTCCTTTCACTTTCCTTAATCAGTTTTGTCATTATGGTTATACTAGCCTCTAAAATAAGTAAAGCAGCTTTCCCTCTCTCTTATATTTTCTATTGTATGGAACAACTTGTATAAGACAAACCTCAATAAATGGTAAAAACTGGTTGTGCTTGAAGGTCAGTAGAACAGGGGTTTTTTTGTACATACAAGTGTTTATACACTTAGTTTTCTATTTGGTCATATGAAATTTTACATTTTTCTAGAAATTTATCCTTTTTACCCAAGTTTTCAGATGCATTGGTGTATAATTATTGAGGCAGAAACTTCTGCTTGCCTACCCAATATCCATTCTTCTCTCTTCTTCACCCAAATCGTGTTCCTGGCGGCAATTGTGTTCAAGTAAAATGCATAGCTTTCTAGATACCCTTGCAGGTGGGGAAAGCAAAAACTTTCCCAGACACAGGTTCCACCTCCTACATAAGCTTCATCCCCTCCTCTTCCCCTTTCCTTAGAGGAGAAACAGCCATCTTGCAGCCATAAGGCAACAAGCATGAGCAAGAAAATCCCACACCCGGCTGAACACAGTCCTTTTTGCTTAGTTATTCTTTTCTGAAGTTTGCATTTCGTGTTTCTAAGGGACCTGTGTTTGGTCTTGTTAATTTTATCCACTGTTTTTGCTCTCTCTTTTCATTTGTGCCGTTATTTTTGTTATTTCCTTCATTCTTGTTTCTGTGGGCTCACTATGTTGCTCTTTTTTATTTCTAACTTCTTGAGTTACACAGTAACATCTTTTGTCTTCAGTATTTCTTGTTTTCCAATAAATGTACTCCATGTTTTAATTTCCCTTATGTACTGCTTTAGTACAAATTTGGACATTGTAATTCAGCACAAACCTTGGCATTGTAATTCAGTTCTAAGTATTTCATAATTTCCCTTGTCATTTCCTCTTTAGCCCAAAGGTGATTCAAATTTTTTTCCTAGGAATATGGGATTTTTAAGAGTTCTCCTTTTATTAAATTCTAACGTTATTTCAGTATGGTTGGAAAATGTAACCAATGTCGTTCTTTGTAATTTGTGGAGATTTTCTTTGTTGGCTAGGTATAAAGAGCTATATGTGTACACATATTTTAGCTCAAGATTATTAGCTGTGTTAGTCAAATATTCTATCCTGCCTAGTTTTGATCTGCTTGATGTATCATATTCTGAACGAGTTGTGATATAATCTCCCAATATAATTGTTGATATATTCATTTCCCTCATTTTTTTCATGTTTTGTTTTATTTATTTATTGAAGTATAGTTGATGTACATACAATATTATATGTTACAGATATACAATATAGTGATTCACAATTTTTAAAGGTTATACTCCATTTATAGTTATTATAAAATATGGCTATATTCCCCATGTTGTACAATATATCCTTGTAGTTTATTTTATACATAATAGTTTGTACCTCTTAATCCCCTACTCCCATATTGCCCCTCCCCCTTTCCTCATTTTAGCTGTTTGTTGTTTTATATATTTTGAGGATACATTGCTGGGCATGTATATGTTTATGATTGTTATTTCTTCTTTTTTTTTCCTTTGGCCATGCTGCATGGCTTGCGGGATCTCAGTTCCCCGACCAGGGATTGAACCTGGGTCACGGCAGTGAAAGCCCAGAATCCTAACCACTAGGCCACCAGGGAACTCCCTGGTGTTTCTTCTTGATTTATTATTCCTTAGTAGCATATAACATCTCTAATTATTTATCACCTTAAATTCATTTTTTTTCTTTAATGTTAAAATTGCTACCATGGAGTTCTTTTTTTAATGTGCCAGGATTTTTTAACCATTTATTTTCCAATTTTGCTTAAATGATCTCTTACTAAAAAATATATTATTGCATGTTGTTTTTAGAGTGCATCAGAGTCTCTATATTTTGATTTGTGAGTTTAATTCATCCTCATTTATATTTATTAATGTTATGTTAGGACTTCTTTCTGCTATCTCATTTTGTGTTTTCTATTTAATATACTTTCTTTCTACTCCTTTCCATCTTTGGAATGGTTCAAAATGTCCTTCCTTCAGTTGAAAAGTTTGGATTTTCTACTTTCCATTGGCAAGATCAAATTATTCTGTAGAAAATAATATATTCCATTTATACTCTTCTCATGGTTAACCTTAGCTTATTATGACCCTTACTTATGTTTATTCTTTCCCCTGTCAGCTTCTTTTTATTTATTTATTTATTTATTTATGGCTGTGTTGTGTCTTCGTTTCTGTGCAAGGGCTTTCTCTAGTTGTGGCAAGCGGGGGCCATTTATTTATTTATTTATGGCTGTGTTGTGTCTTCGTTTCTGTGCGAGGGCTTTCTCTAGTTGTGGCAAGTGGGGGCCACTCTTCATCGCAGTGCGTGGGCCTCTCACTATCGCGGCCTCTCTTGTTGGGAGCACAGGCTCCAGACACGCAGGCTCAGTAATTGTGGCTCACGGGCCCAGTTGCTCCGCGGCATGTGGGATCTTCCCAGACCAGGGCTCGAACCCGTTTGCCCTGCATTGGCAGGCAGATTCTCAACCTCTGCGCCACCAGGGAAGCCCCTGTCAGCTTCTTAAGCTTAACAAATCTCTATGTTTCCTTAAATAGGACAAGTTCCCTAGCATAATTTCAGCACCCTCCACTTTTTCCTCCCTCCATCAGTTCCGCAAGCCCCTTCCCCAGCCACGTTTCTAGTATACAGCTTTATTTCTGAATTATCTGGTTTTTATATTTATTTATTTAATATATATAATAATTCATTTTTACAATATATATATATTCCCACCAGGGGAGAAGCATTGTTAATTTAAGTAATGTTACCCTTTTCTAAGGTATGTTCTCCTCTTTACTTTGCATATCTCATTGCTTTATCCTGGATTCATTTCCCATCTTCCTGAGGTACTTTTTTAAAAAATGCTTTCAAGGGAGATCAACTTCTAGAACAGTGAAGTGAGGGTCTTGGTGAACCACTCTCCCATAAAAACAACAAAAACACTGGCAATACAACTAAAGTCAACCATTTCAGAACTCTAGAAATGTACCAAAGCCACTGCCTGAACCGAAAATTATCTATCCAAGAGAAACTACTGAACTTCAACAAGACAGTGGTGTCCAGCCCACAGTCCCTCCCCAGCTTGGTGGGTCAGTAGCCATGAAAAGTTAGCAGTCTCAAAGCTGATGGAGAAGTCTGATTTCTCTTGGAGTTCTGTTAAAAGCCCATTCCTAGAGCATAGTCAATATTTTTTCCAAGTTAGAAGCTACCTGAAAAATCTCCATTCCCAAGGTGTTATGGCTATTTGATTTGACTCACAGCTGGGGGTGGCGGGGGAGGGCAGGTGGTATCCCTAGGGCATTACCAAAAACAACAGCAATCTTCTAATAATATCTCAGCTGCCTAAGGTTGTGATTTTGGTTGGAGCAAACAGAAGCCTGACCAACAACAACAAAAGTTTTAAAGTAAGCCCTGGAGAACTAGAAAACCACAGGGAACTTTGAAAAGCTTCACCATATTCCTAGGGATCTAGAAGGCTGTGCACATGCACATGGTTAGGAAAGGCCTTTGGAAAAAGGCTGCAGGCACTCACCTCTGACTGACCTTTAGGCCCTGTGTACTCAGGAAGTGAAAGCTAAGTCTGTTCTGTTAACTGCCTGAAGTTTGAATGTGTGTCTTCAGACACAGATCTCCTTGTCAAAGGGTGGAAGACATATAAGCAAGGCATTTAGCGAAATCTTTAGACCGATCATTGGCTTACCACTAAATTATACTGAACCAGGAGTGAACCCTAGGAAACCAGACTTTAAAATACGAAGTTAAAAAAATGGGGGGGGGGGGGCGTAACAGAGAACTCAAGTGCTATACACTTCAGGGAATACAGAATCTATAGAATTAATTGAGGAAAGTCACTAACAAATAAGCAGCAACTAGAAAAACAATAACCAAAAAACAGCAACAACAACAAATCTGGGGAGAAAGAATCTGATTTCAAGTTGTTACAATATATTATTTTAAATATCTAATTTCTGACAAAAATTTACAAGACATGCAAAGAAACAGAAAAATATGCCACGTAATAGTAAAGTAAACAGCCAGCAGAAAATATCCCTGAGGGGGCACAAATGTTTAATTTAGTAGACAAAGACTTTAAACCAGCTACTACAAATACGTTTAAAGACCTAAAGAATACCATGCCTAAAGAATTAAAGTATGACAACAATGTCTCACCAAATAGAGAATATCAACAGCAACAACAAAAACAGAAATTACAAAAAAGAATCAAATAGGGCTTCCCTGGTGGCACAGTGGTTGAGAATCTGCCTGCCAATGCAGGGGACACGGGTTCGAGCCCTGGTCTGGGAAGATCCCACATGCCGCGGAGCAACTGGGCCCGTGAGCCACAATTACTGAGCCTGCGCGTCTGGAGCCTGTGCTCCGCAACAAGAGAGGCCGCGATAGTGAGAGGCCCGCGCACCGCGATGAAGAGTGGCCCCCGCTTGCCACAACTGGAGGAAGCCCTCGCACAGAAACGAAGACCCAACAAAGATAAATAAATACATAAATAATAATTAAAGGTGCTAATAATTAAAAAAAAAAAAAGAATCAAATAGAAATTCTGGAGTTAAAAAGCATAGTTACTGAAATGAAAAATTTGCTAAAGGGTCTCAATAGCAAATCTGGGCTGTAAGAAGAAAGAATCAGCAACTTGAAGGTAGGTTAATAGAAATTATCCAATCTAAGGAATAAAAATGAACAGAGCCTCAGAGACCTATAGGATATCATTAAGCATAGTAACATACACATAATAGGAGTCCCAGAAGGAGAAGAGAAAAATAAAGAAAAAAAAAAGAATATTTTTAAACATAATGACTAAAATCTTCCCAAATTTGATGAAAAAAATTAGTTTTGTTGTACTATGTCTAGGTGTGGTTGATTTTTGGGGTTTTTTTTTGTTTTTTGGGTTTTGTTTGTTTTTTGTTTTCTCCTTCTTAGATATGAACTTTTTTCAATTTGAGGTCTCTTCTGGAAATTCTTGGTCATTTTTCTCTTCAAATATTTCATCCCTCTCCATTTTTTTCTTCTTATAAAATTTCCATTATTACTTTAGATTTTCTATTTTTTACTTCAATCCTCTGTATCTTAGCTTATTCTCCGTCTCTTTCTGATGCCTTCTGGGAGAGTTGCTAAAAATGGTCTTCCACCTACTAATTGTTCTTTGTCTATAGGCATCTGCTCTTCAATGCCTCCATTAAGTACTTCAGTCAGTTTTCATATCCAGTATGTCCTTTGAATTCGTTCATCTTTTATGCTTGCTTCTAGCTTCATGTTTCTGACATCTTCCCTCCTCTCTCTGAGGATATTTGTTATGTTTATTTTAAATGTTTATTCCTTTAATCCATTCATTCTGTTTCCCTTGGTACAGGTTCTTCTGTCTGTTCCCTTTCTTTTATAACAGTTACCCTCCTCAGAGATCCCATTATTTTCCCCTCTGAACTCATGTGTCCTTGGAACCACCAATGACCTTGGCTTGGCGGTGTGTACTTGGGCAGTCAGAGAGTCTCTGTGTTGCTGTCTGAAAGCAACCACTCCCCCTTCCCTCTCCCAACCAGGCAATATTCTTTCTCAGTAAATCTTCCAGGACCTCCTCCCCAGACATTGCTCTTTTCCAGGGGCTACCTCCCTCTTGCAACTCTCTGTCCCTTGAAAGAGGGAACATTTAGGTGTGTCCAGCCTGGGTGCCCCTGTATCTGCTCCAAGGCTGCCTCCCCCTCACCTCACTGCTCCGGGCTGGTATCACATTGGCACTGGGCTAATGTTATTTTCTTACCAAACAGTGGAAATAGGGTGTGCAGTGATCTTCCCAGCAATGTAAAGGAGAGAAATGGCATGGTCCGAGCCCCCCCAACTTTTTTTTTTTTTTTTTTTTGGTATCTGGCCCTCTTCTGCTCTAGACTACCATTAGAGAGAGAGAGAGAAAGAGAAAGAAATCCAACCACTTTCTGTTTCCCTAGGGTTTTCTTCTTAGTTTTTATGTTCAGTTCTGGTATCCCTCAACCTCCCTCCCATCTCTGCAGCATCTCAGGACAGGAGCAAAGAACCTCTCCTGGTTTGCAATCTTGTGGGAAACCTGAAGTCAGCCTCATGTGTTGTGGCTGAAGATGAATTTTAATCTCCAAGCCTCCATTCTTTTCTTCTCTGTAATGAGAAGTTTGGAATAGATGATCTCAAGTTGTCCTAGCTCTAAAATTCTGTGATTCCATGCAGTACACGCAGAGGCGGCAGGTAAGAGACATTGAGTTATTTTAAGACCACACAGTTTCCAAGGTGATATAGAGACATAATGGGGGGGACACCCAACGAGAGAGAGTTATTAACGAAAATGAATGTCGAGTTAGAGGGTGGAATGTCAATCAAATTTCAAGGAATGAGAAGGGGAGGATATTGACAGAGAAAGAGAAAGATGTCACAAGAGAAAGGGAAAAACCACTGATTGGAAAAAGGTTTGGAGGAGAATCAGCAAGTGTTGAGAATGACAAATGTGATTAACCCACCATGGGAGCAGATGCCATCTTTTCTTTCTAATTTATTAGGAAATATTTCTGACTTACCAATAGTGCACAGAATTAACATAATGAACACTTGTGTGCCCAGTGCCCAATCTAAAATATTACTCATGACCAACATATAGCAACCTCCTCTCCACCATCACCAAGATGTAGTAGCCATTATCCTAATTCAATGTTTATCATTCTCAGTAGTTCTTTATACTTTTACTTCATATATGTATGCAAGACAATATTTTGTCTTTGAAAAATCAGTTTTCATGTTTGAAGACAGAAGTATGATGACTATGTATTGAAATACTTGTTTGAGGTTAAAAAAAAAAAAAAGTCAGTGCTGAAGGAGTCCCAGGAGAGGGGAATAATAAAATAGATGGAATAACTTGGATCAGAGCATGAGAAACTTCTTTCTGCTCATTAGGTCTGTCCAAGGTGATGACGCAGTGACTGGCAGAAGCTCCCATAGCTGGACTGACAGCGTTGGTCCTCTTCCTGATGGAGAGAGCCATACTCTTAGAACATCAAGATCAGAAGGAAAGGGATGGTTTCAGCTGCTGCCTAGCAGAGCCGTTCATTTGGACCAGTGGGAGTTCACTTCTCAGAAACACCAGCATTGGGAAATAAGGCATCAGAACACAGCAGGGAATCATTTACCATTTCAGGGACAAGCCCAGGAGCAGGCTGAGGTTTGGGGCCAGGCGCCAAGGTCAGAGTTGGCTCATGACTAGTCATTGAGATGAATACAACCAAGGTTCTGCCTCATCCTTTCCCTGTAAGAGGCCCTTGAAACTGCCTCTGAAGAGGCCTGTCATCCTCAGCCTCAGCAGACTGCCAAAAGGGAATAAGAACCATTCTGTGAAAAGATGGCTGGGGTCAGGGAGGCCACTGGCTTTGCATGATCCTACTAGTGACAACCCAACTGGGCCATCTGTAGACAACCCAAACCTGCTGGTTACATCACTCAGCCCTAAACCCTGCTGCAGCAAACAGATTAAAAATGCACTCCCATCGACACTAAGTATAATTTGCATCTACACTAAATATAATTTGGGGGAAAAAAAAAAGTGAGAGGATTTTTGTAAACACACTTTTGAAATTTTTGTCTATAAATAACTCATTTAATTCGCAATTTGCTTTGATTTTTCTCCAAAAATCTGTGCATAATTGGGAATTTTTGAGACATGAGGAAATCAAATCCACAGATTACTTTCAAATGTGTGAAACACTGTATGAATGCTAAAATTAACACTTCATGAAGTTGGAATACTGTGTTTGTGTGCATTTAATTAAACATTTATTCTTTATTTTGTGGTTTTCTTTCTGTGTTCTAGAGCCAACAATCATTTCCAGGCTTCAAACATTGTTGCAAGCTCTTGAAAAGCTCATAGACCCTGGGCCCTGGGCCCACAGGGCCTGGAGGATAGACAACCCAGTTGGGGAGATTTTTTGGGAGGTGCCTGGGTCTGTGGGCCCTGATTGGCTCCTTTGTCCCAACTCCCTACTCCTCCCCACTCACGGTCACCTTGTGGTGGTAGTAAGGGCAGCGTCCTGAAGACAACATTCTCAGATGTAGTCACCAGAGTTTATTTCCTATTTTCTCCTCCAATCACCGTAAGATTGGGAACCTTGTTTTGTTCACTGCTGTATCCCCATCCTAGAGTAGTGTCAGGCACATCACAGGTACTCAACATAAGTATTTGTTGAATGCATGCTCATTTCTGGGAAATGGGATTGGATGGTGGATCAATAGGGATCAATAGGGCTCCAGCTGTATCAATTTTGTTTGAATGATGGACAATGAGAATATATTCACTCATTACCCTTCTAATTCAAAAATAACATATTTTCACAATGAGATATCACTTCATACCCAACAGGATAGCTTCTTTCAAAAAAACCCAGAAATAACAGGTATTGGTAAGGATGTGGAGAAATTGTAACTCTTGTGCTTTGTTGGTGGGGATGTTATATGGTACAGCCGATATGGAAAACAGTATGATGGTTCCTCAAAACTGAAAATAGAACTACCATATCAATCATTCCAGCAATCCCTCTTCTGGGTATATATCCAAAGGAAATGAAATTAGTACCTCAAAGAGATATCCATACTCTTATGCTAATTGCAGCACAAACACAGTAGTCAAGATATGGAAACAACCTAAGTGTCCGTCAGCCAATGAATGGATATAGAAAATGTGGTGTATATATGAACAATGGAATATTATTCAGCCTTCAAAAAGGAAGGAGATCCTGCCATTTGCAACAACATGGGTGAACCTCGAGGACACTATGCCACATGAAGCAAGCCAGACACCAAAAGATAAAAACAGCATGATCTAACTGATACATGGAACCTAAAAAGGTTGAATACAAAGGAGCAGAGAGTAGAATGGTGGTTCGAGCAGTGGGGATCTGAGGGGAATTGGGAGATGTTGGTCTAAAGGTACAAAGTTGCAGTTGTGTGGGATGAATAAGTCTAGAGATCTAGCGTACAGCATGACGACTATAGTTAATAATACTGTACTGAATGCTGGAAATTTGCTAAGAGAGTAGATTTCAGGTGCTCTCACCAAACACACAAAAATGGTAACTATGTGAGGTAGCTATGTTAATTAGCTTGACTGTGGTTATCATTTTCACTATGTAGATGTATATCAAATCATCATGTTGTACTCCTTAAGTATATATGATTCTTACTTGAAAAATAAAATAAATTTGTATATATTTTTCTTTTTCCAAATAATTAGCTACTTACCCTAATACCATTTGTTTAATAATCCACACTTTCTCCACTGGTTGAATGCCACATTAGCGTATAATGCATACTTATATAAACTTGGGTCTATTTCTGGGCTTTCTATTCTGATTCAGTGTAGCAAGAATCACAAACTGTGGCACTGTGGGCTCAACAGACCTCCAGATGTGTGTTCCAACTTGTTTTGGTTTTGGCCAGAGGTGTTTTTTAAGCCTGTAAATTTTAATACCTTTAGGGCAGTGGTCCCTAACCTTTTTGGCACCAGGGACCGGTTTCGTGGAAGACAATTTTTCCACAGACGGCAACGCGAGCGATGGGGAGGGGCAGATGGGGATGGGGTCCTCGCCCACCTCCTGCCTGCGGCGCAGCCCAGATCCTAACAGGCCGCGGAGGTGCTAGTCCGTGGCCCAGGGGCTGGGGACCCCTGCTTTAGGGGGTCTAGAGAGTCAGTTCTGTCTTAGACCAAGTTACTCGCCCAAGCTCTTAGGTTATTGAGTTTTTTCTGTCTGGAGTGACACTAGCAACATTAATATTTTATCTTTATAACATATTTTAGTATGGAGCAGTGGACATTCTCTCTTGATATTCTTCTTTTTCAATATTTAAGTGCTCTAATTCTCCAAATAATTTAGACATTATTTTGTCAGCTTCTGGGGAAAAAAAATCTCTCTGGGATTTTGATTGCAAGTACATCAAGTTCCTAAATCCATTTGGACAGAATTTACCTCTTTACAATATTGAGTCATTATTCAGAAATGTAAGTCTCTATACTCAGTTCTTTTATATCACTGAGTAAAAATTTAAAATTTTCTTTTTGAAGATCCTGCATATTTCTCGCTAAATTTATTTATTTCTAAGAATTTCTTTTGTTGCTGCCAATATGGATGGATATTTTTTTCTCATTTTTTTTCAAGATTACAAAAATAACATGTGGCCATTGTACAAAAAGAAATTAAACAATATAGGAATATAAAGAACCATCACCCCACCCCCTTGTCATTCTGTCCCCAGAAATATGGTGCTATCCTTCTAGGGCTGTGCTTAACTATACACACCCCGCAGGCACACATGCATGCACGCGTGCGCACACACACACACACACACACACACACACACACACAGACTACATATTCTGTTCTGCATCTTGCATTTGTCACATAGCAATTTATCACAGAAACCTCTCCATGTCCATGCATATAAATCAACCTCAATCTTCTTATAAATAGCATAGAATTACATTAAATTCTAATTGTTTTTCACTAATTAACCATTCTCTTGGATTTTCACAGTACATGATCACAGCATCTGCCATTATGAAAAAAAGAAAAAGGAAAAAAAAAAACAAAAAACTTTTTTTTGTCTTTTTGCAATAGCCAGAGCAACCAAAACAATGTCAAATGATTGTAGTGACAGAAGAAAACCTGTCATGTCTCTAACTTTAACAAAAATGTCTTTAATGTAAATTTTAATGTTATCTGGTGGGTTCAGATATTTTTTAGCATGTTGATAAAGTGTCTTTGTGTACTAATAATTTGGAATTTTAAAAATCAGGATGGATGTTGAATTTTTCAATGCATTGTTGGCATATATCCCAATGATCATAAGTCTTTTCTCCTGAGACACATTGATAGAATTAATTTTATTAATAGACTTCCTAATATTAAACCATTTTTGTATTCATGGTCCTGGTGAATTATTCTTTTAACATTACACTAAATTAAATTTGATAATGTTTTCATTAAGATTTTCTTTTTTTTTAAATTGAAGTATAGTTGATTTACAAGGATTTTCATACTTGAGATTGTGACTAGCCTGTTTTTTTCTTTCTTTGTCTATAATTAGTTTTTCTATAAAGCTCTGCTTTCAGCTTACTTCCAAACATTCTTTTAATTCTCAAAAGAAGTACAGCACGAACTGGTTTGATGCTCCTGGGAACACAGCTAAACCACATCGCTAGCCCCTTGCAACATAACTAGTCATGTGACCGGTTCCCACCAGAGGTCAGTGAATGGACATGGCAATGGGTTTGTTAAGAGCAGAAGGGCCTTTGCTTTCTTTCTTTCCCTTCCGTAGCGACCTTGGAGGTCATGGAGCTGAGAGATGGAAGGGGCTTACACTTTTCACTGCTTGGAAGAGAATCTCCCAGGAGAGCTGCCCCACTGAGAAAATCCACTTTGGACCTTGGTAAGCTATTGAGACTTGAGGTTGTTTGTTACAACAACTAACATCAACATAGTTGACCAATACAAGGAATTTCCATAACGTCCATTTTGAAATGTATTTAATATAGTTTATCTGTGTGATTCCACTTACATGGAATCTAAGACATGGAAAATAACAGACAAAAAGTGGTTTCCTCACACCCAGTACTCTGTGTGTACCTAGCACTGTGCTGGTCTATATGGCAGGAAATATTTTTTGAGACATTAACCTAGATCTTTTTTCCTCCTGATATTTTTCCCCCTCTCCCTTTTCAAGCAGATAATTGTCTCAGAGGGAGGATGGGACAGGATAGAAAACAGAAAATATTATGCCTATTGGTTCCCGACAACCTAAATCCATCAGATTTTCCTAGATGCCTCCGAGGCAAATATCAAGATGGAAAAGTGGAGGTAGGCGGTGAAGGGTGGTAAGAAAGCTGGGCTCACCCAAGGAGGGAAGAGGAGAGGAGTGGGGGAGAGCACAGACTTCTGTGAATCCCAGACAGCCCTGCATCTTGACCCACAGCTCTGGAAAAGGCAGTGAGACCCCAGGGAGGGATGGTGGGTGATGGGGATGAAGATTCTCATGACTTTCCCACAAGGTACAGAAGCAACAGAAACGCTACACGGGCACGTACACCGGCAGGAGAAGAAGATGCCTTAGCAGCTGCCTGTATGCACCAACCTGGCCCTGGACCACCCGATTCGTAGATGCAACCAAGGACGTGTCAAAATACCAGGGCAAGCAGGTGATTCGAGAAACAGAGAGCCTCCTCCTCAAGGACGGGCATTACACACACACCCTCTTGGGGGAAAAGGGAGGGAAACCCCCGTTGTGCCAAACTCTAGGGATTAAAAAGGAGAGGGTCTGTTTCTTGCGGGTGCTCCCGACGGAGAACCCTCTCGGGTGGAGGCGCTGAGGGTGGAGTGGGATGGTGAGGGGGTGGCTGAGTGCGGTGGGGGCCGTCATGCTGCCTCTGCAGATCCCGCCGGACTGGCTCTGGAGGCGAGACTTGGGGGAGGGAATGGGAAAGGGCGGGGTGGGCCGCGCCCCGCCACGTCTCCTCCTCCTCCCCGGCCGGGATTGAGGGCGGGCTCGGGCGGCCAGCAGGGGGCGCCAGAGGACAGGCACTGCCTCGCGGAGGACTTGCCGGGCTTGGGACGCTGCCCCGCCCGAGACCCCCGCCCCACCCCGGCTCCGCATCCCAGACCCGGAAGGGACCCGGGCCGCGCGGCCGGTGTGCGCGGGGGAAGCAGAGAGAACCCAGCGGAGCCCGGAAGCCTGTGCCCGGCAGCGGCGGGCTCGAGGTCACGGCTGTTACCTCCGGGCGGGGGCCCCGGGGTGTCCGCCTCGCACACAGGGTCTCAGATTTAGACGCTGGACCTCGCGCCAGATGAGCTGATGCACGATGCCCTGATGGGATCAAGGAAGGCAGGCGTCAGAAAGCAGACATGTAAAATATCTGACATTTATGTTAACACATTTCAGCATTTCTTCCTATTTTAATACTCCGCCAACCTCAAAACATGGCACTGGACCTGAGACTCTTACCCTACGAGGGGCCTCGTCCTGGGCCTCCTCCGTCTCTCCGGGGCACGGCCTCTTTGGTCCCCAGGCTTATCGCCTATCTGCACCCCGCCCCAGCCCCCTCCCAACACATACACCCCTACACATCCTTCGCCCACTACTTGTCTCTCAACTTCCTCCCACAGGCCCATGCGCCTCTGTCCACCCCTACCCCGGCCTCAGCTAAACATCTTCCTTCAGTTCTTTTCTCCTCGACCATCTGTCCCAGCCCCAGCCCCCTGCCTCGCCCTCGCACACACACCTGAGCCCAGGAGGGAGCCCCCCCGGGCAGGGCTGCCCTCCAAAAACATGCCTCTACCAAAACCCCCCTTTCTCAGCCATGGACGCCCAGCCCCTGCCTCCCCGGCCCCCGGCACCAGCATCAAATCAGGCCTCAAATCGGGCCGAACTTCTTCCCAGAGTTCCTGAGGGATAAATGCAGGAGCAGAGAGCCAGACCCCAGCCAGAGTGGGGTCAGTATGGACAGGGGTCAAAGGGCAAAGTCTGGGTTCCGCTTGTGGTTCACAGAACCCAGAGACCTGTTGCTAGGTAACCAGATCTCCCAGCACCTTCCCGACACATCCTGAGCTGCCGATAGGCAGCCTGCAGCCATCTTCCCTGAATCTCTCAGACACCCACCCTCTGTGGGACCCTGAAAAGCAGGAGGAGGGGAGAAGCAAGCCCTGCCACCACCCCTGAGCTCCGCCACCCCCGTTTCACTGTGAAGATTCGGCCGCTGGGCCGTTAGGTCACCGCCGCCATGAGTCTGGGCATCATGGAGGAGGAGGATCTGGCCGAGTACTTCCGGTTGCAGTATGGAGAACGGCTGCTGCAGCTGCTGCAGTGAGTGTCGGAGGTCCTGGGACCACCGTGCCCACCCGGCGCCCCACCTTCCCACCTGTCCCCCCTGCTCCTATAACCCAGCACCCCACATCACCCCGGCACCAATCCCACCCATCCCCGGCCCCAGCTTGCTCCCCGGCACGGCCTTCTCTCCCTCTCAGCACAGCGTTCTTTTCGCTCAGATGGGGCAGGGCGCCTTTCCTCCCCCTGGGTGCCTGTCTCCACGGGTTCCTCCCGGTCCCGGGCTGCCCCAGGCGCTGAGTCCACAGTCCCTCTTGCCTGTGTCTTGGGCAGGAAGTTCCCCAGCGTTGAGGACCACTCAGACTCCCCATCCATCCGGCTACTGGAGAAGAAGCAAGAGGCCGAGATCATGCACCATACCATGCAGCAGAAGAAGGAGGTGGGAGACGCAAGGGTTGGATGCGGGGAGGGCCACAGGGCTCAGGGAGAGCCTGAGGACGGCCCTCTGTTTTGTGGGTGGTGGTGGCTAGAGCCAGGCGTCGTGGGTGGTGGTCCTGTGTTTCCTCTGCACAGCGCAGAAGGGATCCGAGTCTTGGGGTACCAGTGTCCTGCGATGCTCTGCTCTGAACCAGACGTGGGGTGGAAAGTGGGCACCTGGGGACAGGGGCTCTAGGGCAGGAGATGCTGGGGCCTTCCTCGGTTCCCATTCGGGGGTCCTCCTGACCTCTCTGCTCCCCCTCACCCCTAGACATTTCAGCGCAGAATGGAAACCCTGAACCTGCGCTGGGAGGAGCTGGGAGTCAAGGAGGCCCAGCTGAAAGCCCACGTACAGAAGTTTGAGCAGTTCATCCAGGTACGGAGGGGTGTGGCCTGCTGCAGCAGGGGTGTCACACTCTGCAGTTGGTCAAGTTGCCCCTCCTCCCACTCCCCACCTTCTCCACCTCTTCCCCCTCCCTCCTCATCCTCGATTTCCCTGACTCCTCACCCTGGGTTAGAGGTCTCCTTGGTGCTCACCAGTGCCTGGGGCTTTCCCCTTTATCTCCCCCTCCTATTGCTCTGTTTGTATTGATAGTTTCCTGCTGCCCTGTCAGTCACTGCCCCCTCTAGATTGCTGTTTCCTATTTCCTTGCCTGTGGTTGGCACATACAGTTTATACAGTGAATGAATGAATGATGGATGATGAATAAATGAATGAATGTGCCACGGTTAGGGCCAGGCACTTGGGGGTACAAAGATGAATCTGACAGGGTTTTATTTTTTATTTTTATTTATTTATTTTATTTATTTATTTTTGGCTGTGTTGGGTCTTCGCTGCTGCGCGCGGGCTTTCTCTAGTTGCAGCGAGCAGGGGCTAGTCTTCGTTGCGGTGCGCGGGCTTCTCATTGCGGTGGCTTCTCATTGCGGAGGTTTCTCATTGCGGAGCACGGGCTCTAGGCGCGTGGGCTTCAGTAGTTGCGGCACATGGGCTCAGTAGTTGTGGCTCATGGGCTCTAGAGCACAGGCTCCGTAGTTGTGGCACATGGGCTTAGTTGCTCTGCGGCATGTGGGGTCTTCCTGGACCAGGGCTCGAACCTGTGTCCCCTGCATTGGCAGGCGGATTCTCAACCACTGCGCCACCAGGGAAGCCCCCAGACAGGGTTTTAGTCCCCCCAGCTCACCCTACCCCTCCATCCTTGCACTGAAGGCCCAGGCAGGGGGCACTGAAGAACCAGGTACTGGAGTCCCCTCCGAGGCAACCCCTCTCAGTGTGTCCTGAGAGGAGGGATTTAACCATTTTAAAATCCAGATTTCTCCAGACTGGCTCCAACCGGGCACCTGCCGAGCCTTGAAGGGCTGGCCCAGCCCCAGGGGGTAACCTCTGGCCTCTGCTACAGGGCAGTGCTGTTCTCAAGCATCTCTGTCTCTCTCTGTGCCTAAACCAGGTGGGAAAGGAGGCTGATGGTCCAGGCATTATTCTCCAGAGGTCCAGTCTTCCTCATTGGCCAGAGAAAAGCTCGTGGAGTGCTTGGGGTGGCAGGAGATTTGGGGGTGAGGGGTTCCGCAAATCGTCGGAATCCTGGAGAGCTTGTTACAGACACGGACCCTGGGCCCCTCCCCTCTCCTTGCTTTCAGCAGGCCTGAGGTCAGGCCCAGTCGACTGTATTGTTAAAAGTATCCCCAGGGGATTGTGATGCCCAGCTGGACTTGGAAACCACTGGTTTGGGGCCCCGCTGTCCTCTCCTGGACCCACAGGGCAGAATGCCAATCCTCCGGGTGCCTTCTTCCATGTCTTCCAAATGCCACCACGACAGGCACCCATCTGTGTGGAAGCACCGCAGCCCCTGAAGGGGGAAAGGAGCCACACACATGCAGTGTGAGAGGTCTGCCCCTCATCTTGGGAGCAGAGCTTGTCCTCCCAAGGACGGGAGGAGGACGGGATCAGCCCAATTGCAGCAGCTGAGCCTCATGTTTTTCTTTCTGGGCATTGAACTGCCTGCATCATCTCCTCCTGTCCCCGCCTGATGCCAGGCTTGAGCTACAGGAACATCGTCTCCGGAATGGCCTTGCCCCACCAGGCGCTCCGGACTGGGCCCACCTCCTAGCTCGTCTCCCTAGAGCTCCAGCAGGGTTGCCCCAGCTTTTGAAAGGAAGAGAGGGCCTCCTGCCTCGCATTTCTACAATTGGAGAAGCTGAGGCACCAAATCAGGAGAAAATTTGGGCTCCCCAAGTCTGGGCCCAGGACTCTGCCCTGTGACAAATGGCCACCACTAAGGATAGATATGAGGGACCTTCCCTGGTGGTCCAGCGGTTAGGACTCCGCGCTTCCACTGCAGGGGGCTCCGGTTCGATCCCTGATCGGGGAACTAGGATCCCGTGAGAGGAGCGGCGCGGCCAAAAAAAAAAAAAAAAGAATAGAGACGGAAACTTTATCAGAAGATTTTCCCAGCCTTCCCCGGGTTTGAGTTCTCTCCAGACACTGAGCCCAGTGGGGCGTGGGGCTTCCAGAGCTCAAATCCCGCAGAGTCAGGATCACTTCCTGTCTCGTCCCCATAAGGCCACCTTCTGATGTTGGATTAAATCTCTGTCCTCTCAGCCTCCTCAGTCCATAGAAATCCCCTCAACCAGCTTCAAATAACCCTGGAGATGCTCTTCCTTACACCTCATCCGCCACATGGGCAGCCTGGCCACCCCCGTCCACCCTCAGGGTGGACAGAGGCCTTGTGGGAGCCCCACCAGCCTGGGCCCCAGGGAGGGTAGGACCCACGCCAGATGGGCATCACCTCCCTGGCCCCAGGAGAACGACCAGAAACGGATCCGGGCCCTGAAGAAGGCCAACAAGGAGCGAGAACTCAAGAAGCAGTGCACGCACGAGCTGGCCAAGGCCAAGCAGGAGATGGCGGCCCTGCGGCTGGAGCACCAGCGGCTGAGCGCCAAGCTGCAGGAATACTCCATCTTCAACAAGTACCTGGAGAAGGTGGTGGAGAACTCCGAGGTGCATGGAGGGCTGAGGGGGGTGGGAGGTTCCAGGCCCACCTACTCTTCCCCAGGGGCCTGGGCTCTGGGGGGATTGGGGCCCCTCGGCACGGATGGTCACCTGCTCTGGGGAGAGGCCTCCAGCCAAGGAGGGCAGCTGGCAGAGGCCCCTGGCGAGGCTGGACTCATTTCTCAAGGGTGGGGACCTGGTGGTGTATCTTTGTCTGTGTGCGTGACATCTGTGGACCTGTCTCTACGTGGGTCCCGTCTCTGTGTCTAGGAGCGAGGTTTTGTTTTGGAGCACCAACGATCAGCTTGGCCTGCGTCGGATGTGACCCACACGCTCCCTGCTTCCCCTCCTCCCTGGTGTTCTTTAGTTTACTTGAGAGTAAATGGGCAGAGAAAGCGCCAGACTTGTGCAAAGCTGGGCACTTAGCATGTGCTGGGCCCTGGGCTGGGTGGGTGCTGCAAGCGTAGCCTTGCTCAGTCCACTCACTAGCCCCCAGAGGAAAGGCATCATTTCACCCTGTTACGAGGAAGAAGCGGAGGCTCAGAGAGGTTAGGTAACCTGCTCAGGGATGCACAGCTTATAAGTGGCAGAGCCCTTGCTTCTAACCACCCTTCGGTGGGCCCCACAAAGCCACTGACAACTGCTCTTCAGAAAGTTGCCTTGTTGCCAGAGCTAAGGGAACTTGTCTGCCCTCTGCCCACCCATGCTTTCTGGAGCATTTGACACTGTCCTTGCTCCTGCTTGAAACATACCTGTGCCCTTTCCTCTGGGACGCCTCCCTCCTTCTACTTTCAGGCTACCTCTGGCCCTTCCTCCTCAGGCTCCTCTGGGGCTCCTCCTCCTTAAGTTCCTCGGGTCTTTGTCCCACACCCTGCACTTTTCTCCCTCTGATGGATGCCACCCATGTCAACGGCCATCCACCTATGTCCCCCATCCTCCCATGTGACAGCAGCAGGGCCCGCCCTTCACCAGGGTGGAGAGAGGTATGAGGTATGCCCTCTGGGGTATGAATCCATGTCCTGTGGGGGGCACAGGGAGACAAAGGATGCACAACTCTTTAAAAAGTCCTGGCAATTTCCATATAGAACCACTAACCTAATTTATTTATGCTTGAGTCCCAAGTCTGTGTTACTTCCTGCATTCTAAGGTACTACCTACTGTATGATAAATTGTTCATTTAATAATTGGGTTTTGGGGGAGGTGGGGGGGTGAGAGAAGACTAGTATATTAAAGCAGCAGATAGATTATAGGACACGACTCAAATTTAGAGCTAGTAAAGTGTGTCTTAGAATGGAGGAGATTGGCCTGCATCTCTCTGGCCTGGAGCTCCCTCCTAAGCTTCAGGCCCCTACATCTAATTTATTGAGTCCACAACTGCTTCCTGCCATCCCCAGGCCAGCACCGCTGCTGGTGGGTCCGGTGCTGGTGAATGGCAAGACCACCCACCCACAGCCTCGCCAGAACTCGGGCTTCTTCCTGGACTCCTCCTCCTTCTCCCTCCCTCCCCACAGCCATCAATCAGCAGATCTGGTCTATTCTGCCTCCTAAGTATTTCTGGAATCCAGCCCCTGCCCCTTCCTCATCCAGACCACCAATGTACCTCACCAGGAGTTCAGCTCTGCGTTATTCCTCGCCACCAGTCTGTCCAGCATTCTACAGCCAGTGGGATCCCAATCTCTCTCTTTCCTCGTCCTTTATTTCTTTCAAAATATTTTAAGTGTACTGAAAAGTATACATAAATATATAACAGCACCCAAGTACTCACGACAGCTTCGTCAAATCTTAGTATTTCCCCCAATTTGCCCCTTTTTTTTCTAAAATAAAACACAACTGGTAATTGAAACCCCCCGTGTGCCCCCCTTCCAAACACCATTCTTCTCCTCTCCTCAGAGGTAACCAGTAATCCAGATTTTTAAGCTTCTCATTCTCAGGCTTGTTGTTATTATTTTGGGCCACAGTTTACATTATCCATAAACTATGAATAGTATGTACATGTCCTTTTATGGCTTCTTTTTTCCAATCAATGATTTAAAAAAAAACAAAAACTTTGTATCATGGGAAATTTCAGACATATACAAAAGCAGAGAAAATAGTCTATTGAATGCCCATTACTCATCACCTAATTCCAGCAATCATAAGCTCATTGTCAGATCCCCATCTCTGCCATTTTGATGCAAATGATAGTTTTTTCATCCATCAGTATTTCATTATATGGCTCTAAAAGAGCTCTTTTTAACATAGCCACAATACCTATATCCAGCCGACATCAAAATTTCCCCAGTTATTGCACAAATGCTTTTTGTACAGCTTGTTTGTTCCAATCGGGGTCCAAATTAAGGTCCCCAAACTGCATTTGGTTGATGTGTTTCTCCAGTGTCCCAGACATTATTACTATGCTGATCAAAAGAAGCCAGACATGAAAGAGGACATACTGTATGATTCCACTGATATGTTTAAAAACAGGTAAAATGAATCGTTGGGGATAGAAGTCACAATTCTGGTTTCCTCGGGGCAGATACTGACTGAAAGGGGGCCAAAGATCCTTCTAGGGTGCTGGAAATGTTCTAAGTCCCCCTCTTCACATATTAGCTAGAATACTACCATCAGGAAAAGGACTTCATAAAGAGAATCTTCCCGTCATCAACTATTTGATGACTAGGTGGGCCTTAAAGAAAAATCTTGTTAAATGCTTGACTCTTTATTTACAGCCTTCAGAATAATGAGTTGGTTCTCCAGCATCCTCTGAAAAGTGCCCTGTAATGTTGTTAGTATCACTGCGAACAACACATTTGATATGGTTCAATCCTTTGCACTTATTCTTACTGATGTTCAAAGGGTCCCATCTTTGGACAGGGGGAGCCTCTACAAGTTGGCACCTGAGACCTTTGGACATCAGCGTTCAGTTTGGGAGAGGTGCTCCTGGTTGCTCTGATGTATCCCATTCGTTTTAGCTGTTGTATACCATTGCATCTCTCAGAAACGCAGACAGGAAGTTCTCTCTCTGCTCTCTCCTTCAATGGATGAAGTTCACACTCCTCAGGGTTTACTGGGCACTTCTTTAACTTCTCCAGGGTGATCTCTCCCTCCCCATCTTGAACTCAGGCCATTCGTATTAAACTCTCTTGCTCATCCTGGATATGCCACACATACCCCATCATCTTTACCCAGGCTGTTCCGTCTACCTGTACTACTTCCTCACTTTCTCCCACCTGCCTTGGCCTGCCCATCTTCTCTTCATACCTCTGGTCTCATTTTAACCATCCTTTTCCTGAGGAAGCCTTTTCTGGCTGTCCCCATCTCCTCTAATGCTGGGTTAAGTGGGCCTTGCCCACAGAGGATGTATCTGGGGAAAGGCCAGTTCCCGGAACACCAGTCCATCACTGGAAATGTCATGAGATGGAGAGACAACTCAGGGAGTGTCCCCTGGGTGGGTGGAAGTCACGTGTTGATAACCCCCCCCGGGATGTGAGTTGGCATGCTGGAGCTGGTGCTCACAGCGCCTTCTAGAGAGGGAGGGTTACAGGGCTTCCGCTCTGCTGAGTTAGGGCCAGAGCAGCGTGGCTCTGCACTGTGGCGGACGGGGCAGCTGAGCCTGGCCAGCCACCTGCCCCACTGGCACCCACCCTCTCCAGCCCCCGCCGGAGGGAGGCCTCAGCCCCTGATGAACAAATGAGCACCAGGCTGGAGATACTACCCAGCCGTCGCCTGCAGCCCATCCCCCAGTCACCGAGCGGGCTTAGCACTCTGTGTTGTAACTGACTATTTACTTGTCCGTCTGTCCTACCCTGCCACCCCAAGTTGTAAGGCTTCCTAAAAGCAGGGTCTGGCTTTCTTATCTCCTGTTCAGCTGGGGAACCTTCAGAGCGGTTTATTAATCCGGGTCTCTGAGGGTGGAGCCTGGCACGTGTCTTTGTTAAAGCTCCCAGGTGATTCTAATAACCTGCAGGCAAGACTGCGTGCCCCGGGTCTAGATGCACGTGCTCCCAACACGTGGCCCACGGCCCATACCAACTCAGGAGGAGCGCAGGGGGACTCCAAGGGCCTCACAGCCTCTGCCCCTTGGCCCAGGGCCTCCCTGCCGGGCAGAGGCATCAAGGCTGGGAGTGGAGGGCGCAGAGTGGGGTCGGGCCCCCGGAGCGGCGGTGCACTGGTCCGAGTCCGTCCCTCCCCCCCCCCGCCCCTCCCCGCCCCGCCCATCCCCGCCGCAGTTCGAAGAGATCCACGAGGTGATCGCGCGCTACAAGACGCTGGTGAGCATGCACCGTGACCTCATGCAGTCGGCGCAGGAGGGCCAGGAGAAGGTCGAGCGCGCCAAGGCCCAGCTGGCGCGCTACAAGGAGGAGAAGGACGACGAGATCCTGCAGCACAACAACGAGCTGGCGCGCCTGCAGATGCGCTTCGACCGCGCCCGCAGCGATGTCATCATCTGGGTGAGCGCCCCGGGGCGGGTGGGTAAGGGACACACACACACACACACACACACACACACACACACACACACACACACACACTCTCTCTCTCTCTGTCTCTCTCTCTCTGTCTCTCTCTCTCTCTCCTAGCGCTCACGCCCCGCCCTCATTCTCCTCCCCAGGAATCTCGCTGGGCACACATCCAGAACACCGCCGCCAAGAAGACCCTCTTGCTTGGCACCATTAAGATGGCAACGCTGAACCTCTTCCAGATCGTGAGCAAGCAGCTGAAGGAGGCGAGCCTCGTGTCCCTGGAGGACACACACAAACAGCTGGACACGGTAAGAGGAGGCCCAAGTGCCCGACCAGCTGGCTCGACTGAGCCACGACGGTTCTCCATGGGTTGAGCAGAGGCATGATTCCTACAGAGTAGTGGTTCTCAAACTTTCACAGCATCAGAATCACCTGGGGGCTGGGGCATATTGCTGGATCCCACCCCCGGAGTCTCAGACTCGGTGGGTCTGAGATAAAAAGCCATGAATTTCCATTTTCAGCAAGTTTCCAGGTGATGGTGCTGGTCTGGGTTCCACACTTTGAGAACCACTGCATTAGCGCTAAGGCTCTGTTGGCCCCAATCAACACGGGCAGTAGCAGGGACCCACTACTGCATTCATTAGTTACACGAAACAGTCTTATTAAGTTCTAGTGAGATGCTGAAGGCTTGTGACTGACCCCCACGCTTGGGAAAAAGAGAAAATGGGCGGGTGGTGCGGGGAGGGAAATCAGCAAGGGCAGGGAAGTGTCAGAGTCATATTAGTACCGTTCTGAGGTTTTCTCTTTGAAGTAATTGAAAGGAAATGACTTTTTCACTGTATAATTCAAAGCTATTGGATGCCATATCCGTGTGCCACCTGAAATTGTCTCACTTCTGACCAAAGGTACCCGCATCCCGCGATTTGGGAAACTGCACCAGCAGATGCATTAGCCGTGCTTCTTGTAACATGCAGAGAACCATGACTAATTATTTATCCTTTTTGGCAAAAGCCTTTAGCTCTGCCATGAAATAGTAGAAAGTAGGCTCCTAAAGGCTGGGATTTCTGTTTGCTTTGTTCCCTGCTGTATCCCCAGCATCTAGAACAATGCCAGGCAGATAGCAGGCACTCAATAAGTATTTGGTGAATGAATATGAAACACAAGCCGATAAAAGCAATTGACTGAGAGGTGCTTCCTCTGTTGAAAAAAAAAAAAAGGTGAAACTCATGAAATGTAAAGAATTTCACCCACTGACCAGCCAGGAAGTAGGATTTCCTTAAACCAAAGAATCAGCCTGCATCGTAAGGCATATTAGAGCAGAATTATTAACAGTCCAAAGACTGAAAAGGGAATTTGTAAGCAAAGTTGTTCTGAAATAGCGATCCTCAAAATTTTTTGGTAGCAGGATACCTTTACACTCATAAAATTTACTGAAGACCCTCAAAGAGCTTTTGTTTATATGGGTTCTATCAACTGATGTTTACCTTTTTAGAAACTCAAGCAGAAAAAGTAAAAATAATTCATTTAAAAATGACAGTAAGAAGCACATGAACACAAATAGCATTTTTAATGAAAAACACGTTTTCAAAAAGTATTTTATGGGACGAGTGGCATTATTTGACACTTGCAGATCCCTTGAATGCCTGGCTTCCTGGAGGACAGGTGGATTCTCACACCTGCTTCTGCATTCAGCCTGTCGTGATAGCCTACGCCATGGGAACATCCCACTCTGGTAAAAGCCCCTGTAGACTCTTGAGAAAGTAAGAGCAAAAAAGACAAGTAACATCTTAGTATTAGTATAAAAAGAGTTTTGGCCTTGCAGACCCCTCTCCCCGGCAGTAGGGTCTCAGGACGCCCAGCCATCCTCAGATCCCTCTCCTTTAGCTGTTGTAAAGAAAGATGGGGCAGGAGGTGGTGATCTCCAGCCCATGGGCCCTGCGCAAGCATCCCCTGCTCAGACCATAGCTTAGAGTACATCCACTCCAAATTCTGAGCTTTCGGACTCCCTCTCAACCTCTTTTTTTTTTGGCTGCACGGCTTGTGGGATCTTAGTTCCCCCACCAAGGATCGAACCCAGTCCCCCAGCATCGAGCAGTGAAAGTGCGGGGTCCTAACCACTGGACTACCAGGGAATTCCTGTTCTCAACCTTGATTTGCTTCGATAGGAATTCCTCATATTGCCCAAATGTTATTTTTAAATATTCCACTTCATTCCTGTAGGATATGAGCCTACACACACATGATTAAGTAGCCTGAAAAAAGAAAAATAAAGACCTGGGAAAATATAAGTTAAAATCTGAGGTCAAGGCAAGAGAGAGACGTATGGACTCTGGATTCTTGGATTACAGAGGACAGTAGTTCAACAGGGACAGTAGTTGGCTCTGAGCTTCCTGGTTACCAGAAGGAAAAGCAACACGTAGTTCTTGTACCAGAATAAGAAAACACATGGTTTCTTCAGAAAGAGCAAAACTTTCCCAGCACTTAACCTCTAGCTGAAAATTTTCAAGGAGGCTTCAGAGACACTCAGTGAATGATGTTCTCATCAGTGTTCCTCCAACAGATCCACGCATGGGCTTCAGAAAGCAGCCACTTACTTAGAATCAGGAACAAGGTACCACTCAGGGAAAGTGATTTTGCAAAAGGCCAAGACGATTTGCGTTCAGTGTACTGTGTGCGGAAGGTCGAGCATTATTATTTCTGAATAAAACCCAAACTGTCTGGAGCAGCATTTTCCAAACCGTGCTTGGCAAATCCTAGAATCCCAAGATGGTAGTAAGTTTCCTCCAGGGAAATAAACGGACTGTACGGTCTAAAAAATTTAGAAAACTCAAGTTAAACAAAGTTGGCTGGTTTTAAAATACAGGACTTCACAGTGCCTTTGCTATGGTTCTGCCCTGAGACTCTCCAAGCAGATAAAGTTTCTTTTTTTTTTTTTTTTTTAAAAAAAATTATTTATTTATTTATTTATTTAGGGCCGCGTTGGGTCTTCGTTGCTGTGCGCGGGCTTTCTCTAGTTGCAGAGAGCGGGGGCTACTCTTCGTTGCGGTGCGCGGGCTTCTCATTGCAGTGGCTTCTCTTGTTGTGGAGCATGGGCTCTAGGTGCGTGGGCTTCAGTAGTTGTGGCACTCAGGCTCAGTAGTTGTGGCGCACGGGCTTAGTTGCTCCACGGCATGTGGGATCTTCCCGGACCAGGGCTCGAACCCGTGTCCCCTGCATTGGCAGGCGGATTCTTAACCACTGCGCCACCAGGGAAGTCCCGCAGGTAAAGTTTCTAAAACTTACTTGACCACAGACCCTTTTTGGGGTAGGGGATTACTTACTACAAGAACATAGTTTGGGAAATACTGGACTTGTCATCTCTGTAACCTTGGGAAAGTTGCTCTAATTCAGTCACTGTTTGTTTCTTTCCTCTCTTGCAAAATAGGAATTATGTTGGTAATAGTAACAGTATTAGCAACTAACTGGGTTTTTGAGAGTGTTGGACAGTCTGTGTAGCCCCATCTTTAGGAACATTCTTGAAAAGGAGAAATTTTAGGACTGAGATCTTAAAGGCCATCTAGGCCAACCTTTTCTCCCTCTTCCCTTTTTAAAGATAAAGAAACTGAGTCCCAAAAAGATGAAGTGATTTCCCCAGAGGACCCCAGGTCGTCATCCTTTTTTAAATTGAAGTATAGTTGGTTTACAATATTGTGGTAGTTTCAGATGTACAGCAAAGTGCTTCATTTATACATACATATATATATATATGTATATATATATATCTCCATATTCTTTTTTTTCCAATTCTTTTCCATTATAGTTTTTTATAAGATATTGAATATAGTTTCCTGTGCTCTACAGTAAATCCTTATTGCTTCTCTGTTTTATATATGATAGTGTGCATCTGTTAATCCCATATGCCCAATTTATCCCTCCCCCCACTTTCCCCTTCGTTAACCATAAGTTTGTTTTCTATGTCTGTGAGTCTGTTTCTGTGTTGTAAATAAGTTCATTTGTACTATTTTTTAGATTCCACATATAAGTGATATCATATAATATTTGTCTTTGTCTGACTTACTTCACTTAGTATGATAATCTCTAGGTCCATCCATGTTCCTGCAAATGGCATTATTTCATTCTTTTTTATGGCAAGTAATATTCCATTGTGTGTGTGTGTGTGTGTGTGTGTGTGTGTATACCACGTCTTCTTTATCCATTCGTCTGCTGATGGGTGCTTAGGTTGCAGGACCCCAGGTCTTCTGACTTGTGAGGCTGTGCTTTTTCCACTGTGTCATACTGATTGCATGTTCTTTACAACAAAAGTTAGTGAACAGAATTTAAACTTCCCTTGATGACTCAAGATTATCATAACGAGCATCATTTCTGGGTTTCAAGCAAATGACCTCCTTGAAGGCTTTTAAATAGTGGAGAGCCGTCTGTCCTGACCCTGGCTGACCCCTTCCTGCTAAGTGCGTGTAGCCTCCGAGTCCGCTCAGGATACTCGCTTTGTCTCCCTTTGTTAGACTGTCAGCCTGTACTTCATCCTTTCACTGCGTCTTCCTCTAGGGGTTCCCAACTCCATCCATGTTCATCACTTCTAGTCTGCTAAGCCTCATTCTCCACGTCAACTAGAATAATTGTCAAATGAGGGAAAGTCGGTCACAGGAAATGGTGACTCCTTGCAAGCAGGTTATGCCCGGACATTTTTGGATGGGTGGCTTGTCGCCTGCTGGGATTAACTGCGGTCCCCTGGCCTTGCTAGATCCAGCAGTTTATCCAGGACCTGTCAGACATCTGGGCAGAGGTGAAGAAGAAGGAGCAACAGCAAGTCCGGGTTTAAGGAGCAGCCATGGTTCCAGAATGTTCTGAGACAGAGAAGGGAGAGAGAAAGTTCCTGGTGACCTTGCCGTCCAGTCAGCCCAGTCCAGCCCTCTGGGACCGCTGTGCCTTTCGGAAATCCCTGTTTTTCCCCTCAGGCCGCAGCCCGTCCCATCCCTGAAAACATTAAATTCTATGAGAAGTTTGTTCCTAAGTTCTCTCTCTCTTTTTGGTGGTTTATTCACAGGGAAGAGGGTCCACTGAGGGGAGAATCCCCCAAAGCACCCCCTCTTGAAGCTGGTCACTTAGGCTGCCCAGGTCTGGTATCTTTTAGGCTTTGCAGTTTACACAGGAAGTATCCACGTGGCAACACACAGCGGGGTGAGTACATAGGACCCTTCTTTCCTCTACCACTTCCATTTTTTTTTTAAGTTGGTGTTTCCAGCTGGGGTGCAAAGACTCACTAGAAACCATGAAGGCAGCTTCCTGGGTCAGAGCACCGGAAGTGGTAAGTTAGGAACTCTTTCTTCCCTGACCTCGGGAGGAAGCCCTGCTGTCCTGCCCCCGCTGGACCCTAAGACATGCGATATGGTATCAGCAACGCTGATGTAGGAATAGCAGGCAGGTTGCCAGGCGACAGCATCTTACCAGGCTGGAATGATGGCTTCAAACCGGCAAAAGTAAACTGAGTGGAGGTAAATGTGAAGTCTCGCACTTAACGGTCAAAAACTCAACGACACTGTTATCAGTTGTCAATGGCAGAAGGCAGGTCAGGGACTGGACTGAAAGAGCAGCGTTTATTTATTTATTTATTTTTGCTTACCAATCATATACCCAATCCCACACAGCAGTGATTGAATTTGCACTGATAATTAAGTTTTCATCTTATTTAAATGAACATCCAAAGGGCCTGCAGGTTTCTGAATGGTACTTGTTCCAGCAATTGTGTTTGGGACAGGTGATTGTGTCGGAGAAGTTGCCAAGATCTTCTCATATTTATCTGTATTTTTTTTTTTAATATCTGTATTTTTATTTTAAGAGCTCCTGACTTATTTATTTATTTATTTAATTTTTTTTGGCTGTGTTGGGTCTTTGTTTCTATGCGAGGGCTGTCTCTAGTTGTGGCAAGCGGGGGCCACTCTTCATCGCAGTGCGCGGGCCTCTCACTGTCGCGGCCTCTCTTGTTGCGGGGCACAGGCTCCAGACGCGCAGGCTCAACAACTGTGGCTCACGGGCCCAGTTGCTCTGCGGCACGTGGGATCCTCCCAGACCAGGGCTCGAACCCGTGTCCCCTGCATTGGCAGGCAGATTCTCAACCACTGCGCCACCAGGGACGCCCAAGAGCAGCGTTTATTGAGCATATGTTTCACATACATCATCCCAGTGAGAACCGTGTGGCACCATTAACACCTGAATTACCAAACAGGACACTTGCCCAAGGACGCTGGCTCCAGCGACAGGGTCGGGAGTCGCATTGGGTCTGCCTGCCCCCAGCCTGTGCTCCCTCCCCCAGGCTGCTTTCCCCTCCAGGGGCAGGCCGAGGGGGCGGCCTGGACAGGGCTGCTTGTTTCCTCCTTGGCCCTGTGATCCCAGAGGCCCTGCGGGGAGACCGTCACCTCCAGGGGAGTCTGCGGCAGCACCCCTGCCCGGATCCTGCTGTGGGCCGCGGTCACCCCTCACCTTTGTGTTCACCATCTGCCAGCAGCGTCAGCATGCCCTGGGAGTTTATTAGAAAGGCAGATTCTCGGGCCCCATCCCAGACCCAAGCATTGGAAGCTCTGGAGGTGGGGCGAAGCCCTCTGGGTTTTAACAAGGCCTCCAGGTGATTCGGATACAAGCTCAAGTTTGAGAACCACCACTTTAGGGTAAACCAAACACTTTCAAGGACCTGGGATCCCACCATGTGAGGTCGTACCTATCAGTAATGCCACCTGTAGGGTCCACGTGCAGTCAGAGGAGCAGCACCAGGAGAAGGGAGATGCAGATGGACATCAGCGGCTTTGTTCAGGGGATTCGACCCCAGGCAGGGAGGCCGCCAGTCGAGCAGTCTCTGCACACCTGTCGTCTTCCCACGGATGCTGGAGCTTGAAGCCCGAGGACGGGGAGTAGTTGGGAAAGAAATATGGACGTAAAGTGGGGGAGATGGAGAGTGAGTCGGAATCCACACTCACAAGCTGGGCCCGTGAGGATGGACGGAAACCCATGGTAGTTCTTGTGGCCTCCAAGCCGGGAGGGGTGGGCGTCTGTAGAAGGTGGACCTGGATTCCGGAGCTGAGCACCCACACTTGGCCCAGGAGCCGGAGACGCTGCAAGAGGGTCCAGAGAGGGAGGAACAGCTGGGGCCACGGCCTCCCACGAATGAGGGGAGTGGGCAGTGCAGGGACAGCGGGTGGGAGCCTCCACCTCTGCCCTCAAGCCTCTCACTGGAGCCTCTGTGACCCCTGCTCCTTAGAAACACCCCGGAAAAGGCATTCTGGGGAACACAGCACAGCCTGGCCAAGCTGCCACGTCCCCAAGCCTCCACACGACCGTCATCTGCTTCACAGGTGAGGGAAAGGGGAGGGGAGAGGGGCTGGCTGTCCCCTGCCAAAGGGACTTCTCTCTGGAAGGGGTTGGAATGTAACCGAGCAAGGGCTCCTGTGCTGGCAGCGCAGAAAGCCAAGCTCTGACAGCGGGTGTTTGCAGCAAAATCAGGGTTTATTTGCAGGATGCCAAGCAAGGAGAACGGGCAACTCATGCTCAGAAAACCCAAACGCCCCGGTGGCTTTCAGGCGAGGGCTTTTAAAGACAGTGAGAGGAAATGTAACACTGGACACTCTAAAACTCTTAGAGGAAAACATAGGAAGAGAACTCTTTGACATAAATCACAGCAAGATCTTTTTTGATCCACCTCCTAGAGTAATGGAAATAAAAGCAAAAATAAACAAATGGGACCTAATGAAACTTCAAAGCTTTAGCAAAGCAAAGGAAACTACAAACAAGATGAAAAGACAACCCTCAGAACGGGAGAAAATATTTGCAAACGAATCAACGGACAAAGGATTAATCTCCAAAATGTATAAACAGCTCATGCAGCTCAATATTAAAAAAACAAACAACCCCATCCAAAAATGGGCAGAAGACCTAAATAGACATTTCTCCAAAGAAGACATACAGATGGCCAAGAAGCACATGAAAAGCTGCTCAGCATCACTAATTATTAGAGAAATGCAAATCAAAACTACAATGAGGTATCACCTCACACCAGTTAGAATGGGCATCATCAGAAAATCTACAAACAGCAAATGCTGGAGAGGGTGTGGAGAAAAGGGAACCCTCTTGCACTGTTGGTGGGAATGTAAATTGATACAGCTACTATGGAGAATAGTATAGAGGTTCCCTAAAAAAATAAAAACAGAACTACCATATAATCCAGCAATCCCACTCTTGGGCATATACCCAGAGAAAACCATAATTCAAAAAGACACATGCACCCCAATGTTCATTGCAGCAGTATTTACAATAGCCAGGTCATGGAAGCAACCTAAATGCCCATCGACAGACAAATGGATAAAGAAGATGTGGGGGACTTCCCTGGTGGCGCAGTGGTTAAGAATCCGCCTGCCAATGCAGGGGACACGGGTTCGAGCCCTGGTCCAGGAAGATCCCACATGCCACGGAGCAACTAAGCCCGTGCGCCACAACTACTGAGCCTGTGCTCTAGAGCCCACGAGCCACAACTACTGAGCCTATGTGCTGCAACTACTGAAGCCGCGAGCCTAGAGCCTGTGCTCCGCAGCAAGAGAAGCCACTGCAATGAGAAGCCCGCGCACTGCAACGAAGAGTAGCCCCTGTTCGCCACAACCAGAGAAAGCCCGCACACAGCAACGAAAACCCAACGCAGCCAAAAATTAAATAAATAAATAAATAAATACCTATAAGAAGATGTGGTACATATATACAATGCAATATTACTCAGCCATAAAAAGGAACGAAATTGGGTCGTTTATAGAGACGTGGATAGATCTAGAGACTCATACAGAGTGAAGTAAGTCAGAAAGAGAAAAACAAATATCGTATATTAACGCAGATATGTGGAACCTCGAAAAATGGTACAGATGAACCGGTTTGCAGGGCAGAAATAGAGACACAGATGTAGAGAACAAACGTATGGACACCAAGGGGGAAAGCGGTGGGGGTGGTGTGATGAATTGGGAGGTTGGGATTGACATGTATACACTAATATGTATAAAATGGATAACTGATAAGAATCTGCTGTATAAAAAAATAAATAAAATTCAAAAATTCAAAAAAAAAAAAAGACAGTGTGAGGGGAGAGGGTCGTAGGGTGCTCGATCAGCTCATGGACCTCCTTTTGATTGGTTGGTGGTGAGGTAACAGGGTGATGCTTTGGGAATCTCAGTCATCGACCTTCTGGTTGCAGCCGGTCTGGGGTCTGCGTGCTTGTGGTCAGCAGAGAGTCACCATCCTCCGTCGGGTGGGGAGGTCTTAGCTTCTGCAGAACAACTCAGAGATGTGTCACGCTGTTATCTGTGTCCCTTTCAGGAGGACCTAGGAGTCCTGGGACTATTGTCCTGACCATTAACTGCTTGAGCCTGCCCTTTGGAACTCGGGGAGGGTCTAGGAGAGTGAAGCCTTTTTTTCTACAAAGAAGAAACAGGGAACACAGAGGGGCTTTTGTACCAGGAAGGCCCCGCAGGGTCCTGCTTGCTTTCAGTCCCCCCTTTTCTTTGAGCTTCCTCTATCGTGAGAGGAACAGGGGCAGGACAAGAAAGGGAATAAAGTTTTGGATAGAGAGGTTCATCATAAACTTGGCGGGGGAGCTCAGTTTTCGGGGGACTGGGTTTCAGGAGGGCAGAGGTCATCCCGCAGACCCAGGACGGGCGAGTTCTGGGGGTGGTGCTGAGAGGGGGATGGGTAGAGTCTCTCACTGGAAGGGGATGTCTGGGCCTCCAGAAGCAGGATTGGGGGTGAAGGATATGCCTCTAATACAGCTTCCCCTCACCTTTGAGCCTCCTGGGCTGTTTCCTGGGAGGCAGGAAAGGGCGCAGGACAGATCGTTACCCAACCCCCATGCACACAGCCCCACCGTGTTCTGCTGTATCTGTGAGGTGGTGTTTGAGAAGTTCAGCCTGTAAGGGCTGAACGCACTTCCCGGGAGGCCTTGGGGTGGCGGGGGGGGGCCCAGCCCTGCCCCAGGCCCCTCCCTCCCTCCCTCCCTCTTTCTTGGCTCCTCTGTCTTGGAGTGTCACGTTTCCCGGAAGTGAGGAATTGTGAACAGTCACACTCAGGATGCCTGTGATCACACACGAGCTTACCCTAACCCACACGGCTTTACACGCGTGTGCATAACTCACTCGGAGACTCCTCGCGTTTTTCAGGTTTCCGAAGGGGCCCAGCCCGGGAGCAGAAGAAATGCTGTGGGTCTATAGGCAGATTTCTTGATTCCAAGCGAAGCCACAGGTCCACAGACTCATTCCCAAACCCACAGAAAGGGGCAGAGCCGCTCCAGGAGGGCCAGCGATTGTCCCGAGCCTGAGCGCGAGGGCTTCACCTTGGAGGGGGCACAGGCAGGGGTCACGGACAGACCCTCACTCCTCTCCCGCAGCCCCTCAGCCTGTCCACCCCGGGCCCTGGACCCACAGAAAGAAGCCCAAGACCCCCCACTCAAGAGGGATTGGGGCTCCCAGTAGCAGGAGAGAGCGTTCCAAGAAAAAAAAAAAGATGGAGTTAAGATGATTGGAGTTTTCCCAGCAAGAAAAGACACCAGCTCTTTAAAGCAGAAATAACTGATTGGTTCCAGAAATGAATGGTTCTCATCAGCACAGGCAGGAAGTAGGGTTCCGGGTGTTTTATGGGTAACGGGAGGCAAGAGGAGGGAAGACCTTCAGGGACTTAACTCTCAATGCTGTTAGTGCTTCCTGATTGGGGGCGGGGGGTGGGGGGGAGGAAAAAGGAGGAACAGGGCCTCGAGGCGTGAAAGAGCCCAGCCCGCCAGCAGCCAGGTAGGAGGGCATCTCCATGTCTGGCACTTACGCCACGCCACACACGCAACCCCCAACCAGCAGTCAATGTCCCAAAGCTGCTGGTGAGGAACGGGCGTAGAACAAAGAGCTGAAAGCTTTCGGAGTGGTATCCGTGTCTCTGGAGTAGTTGAAGAGTTCATGCTTCTGTAGGATTAGCTGTTGGTCCCTGGGATCACACCCATCCCTCACACCCCTTTCTCAGACTCCAGGCTGGGGTCCCACATCTTACATCCAAGGCTTTTGGGCAGCTTGCGGGGGCCTGGAACCTTCCTCCTGTCATTTCAAGCCATCTTAGTTAGGGGTCATCCCTCAGGCACCTCTGGTCTGAAACTTTCGATGCAGTGATATCTATCAGAAGTGTCCACAGCAGGGTGTGGAAGGCAAGCCGAGTCCCAGGAGGCCCCAGGCAGCTCCTTCCCCTGGGAGATGAGCCTTCACTACAGCTGTGGGCCTCACCTCCACTTTCCTCACCCGCCCCGACACTCCTCCCTAGCTTTAACTCTTCGAAACTTTTAACTGTTTGAAATTGAGAAGTGTCCCACTGCAAACTGCAGAGTCAGGGATGATAAGAGCCAGGCTCAGAGACATCCAGAGCATGAGGGTTCCACCTTCCAGGGAGGCAAATAACCATTTTAGGAATTTTAGGAGGAAACAGGCTGGATCTAGAAACATCCAACAGAAGGAAAGCCAGCTGCACAGTGACGTGAAACTGATGGTATTAGTTTTCCATTCTGCGTGACAGATTGCCACAAACTCAGAGACCTAAACCAACACCCACTGCCTGTCTCACAGTTGTGGGTCAGAAGTCCCTGTGGACTCAACTGGGTTCTCCACTCAGGGCTGAAATCAACATGTTGGACGGCCTGGGCTCTTGTCTGGGGGGTTTAGGGAACAATCCACTTCCCAGCTCGTCCAGGTTGTTGGCAGGATTCCTCGCAGCTGGGGCTCTGAGGTCCCCAATTCCTTGCTGGCTGCCAGCCGGGAGCCACTCTCTGCTCCTAGAGGCCGCCTGCCTACCTTGTCACGTGTGATGTCCTCCATCTTCAAGGCCAGCAATGGAGTCATTGTCACTCGTCAGATCCCTCCGAATTTCTCTTCCAATACCATCCGGAGAAAACTCTCCACTTTTAAAGGGCTCAGGTGATAAGTTTAGGCCCATCTCCCTTTTGTCATACAACGAGAGAAACACGAGGGTGTGAAGGTCATGCAGGCCATCTTAGAACTGTACCTACCCTACTGATCAAGAAAGGATGTGGATGGCTGTGGAATGTCTAGCGTGGCGACCATCGTTAATACTGTAGTGCATATTTGACAGTTGCTAAGAATGTAGATCTTAAAAGTTCTCATCACAAGAGGAAAAAGTGGTGTAACTGTGGTGACATATGTTACCTAGATGCATTGTGATGATTTTGCAGTATATACAAATACCAAATAATTATGTGGCACACCTGGAACTAATACAATGTTGTATGTCAATTATACCTCAATTGAAAAAAAAAGATGTCAAGACTGCTTGAAGAGGAAGAGGAGGAGAAGGCTAGGAGGGAATGTGACAATGGTGGTCCAAGGCCAAGATGAGGCGTGGATGGAAAGGAACCTTCCAGATGTGCAGCTGACCTAACATTTACTCATGATAGTTTCATCAAGACAGGGTTCTCCTGGGGCTGTTACCCGTCCAGGGAGGCAATAAATGGGCTTTAGCCAGTCTGGGAGTCTCCTGATGTTTTATGAAACTTTTATATACATGCACATATGGATTTTTCATGAGTGAGGGGGTGGGGTGGGGGCAGGAGGAAGTCCATGTCTTTCAGTAGATTCTCCCAAGGATCTTAACCCAATGAGGTTAGGAACTACTGCCTTTCTTTCTTTCTTTTTTAAAATTAACAGCCTTATTGAGATATAATTCATATACCGTACAATTTACTAATTTAAAATGTGCAATTCAGTGGTTTATAGTATATTGACAGAGTCGTGCAATCAACACAATCAATATGAGAACATTTTCATCACCCCCCCCAAAAAGAAACTTATACCCATTAGTAGTCATTCCTGTTTCCTCCCAAACCCCCAGCCCTACCCAACCACTAATCTACTTTCTGTTTCTCTGGATTTGCTTATTCCGGACGTTTCTTTTTTTTTTTTTAATTTTTAAAATTTTTTATTTTAATTCTAATTTTTATTTTTATTTTTTTTGGCTGTGTTCAGTCGTCGTTGCTGCACGCGGGCTTTCTCTAGTTGTGGCGAGCGGGGACTACCTTTTTGTTGTGGTGCGCAGGCGTCTCATTGTGGTGGCTTCTCTTGTTGAGGAGCACGGCTCTAGGCACACGGGCTTCAGTAGTTGCGGCACGCGGGTTCAGTAGTTGTGGCTCACGGGCTCTGGAGCGCAGGCTCAGTAGTTGTGGCGCATAGGCTCAGTTGCTCCACGTCATGTGGGATCTTCCTGGACCAGGGATGGAACCCATGTCCCCTGCATTGGCAGGCGGATTCTTAACTACTGCGCCACCAGGGAAGTCCCTGGACATTTCTTATAAATGGAATCATACAATATGTTGTCTTTTGTGTGGCTTCGTTCACTTAGCATGTCTTCAACGTTCATCCATGTTGTAGCATGTATCAGAACATCATTGCTTTTTTTAATGGTTGAATAATATTCCATTGTATGGATTTACCACATTTTATAAATCCAGTCATCAGTTGATGGACATTTGGGTTTTTTCTACCTTTTGGCTATTATGAATAAGGCTGCTATGAACATTCTTATACAAGGTTTTCTGTAGATGTAGGTGTTTGTTTCTCTTAGGTATATACGTATATATATATTTAGGAGTGGAATTGTTGGTTCATGTGGTAACTCTGTTTAACCTTCTGAGAAACTGCTAAACTGTCTGGAACTACTGCATTTTGAAATACTCTGGGAGCACTTTCATTTCAGGGATTAATGGCAGGTTAGCAAAAAGGAAGGCCAGCTGGCAGGGAAGTCAGATGGAAAAGCAGGATTTGATGAAGCAGTGGTTCAAGATTGATGACTGTAATATCCAATTACAGGCTGCCTGGACTCAAGGGAAGGAGGCTGAAGCATGAATTAGAGAGCAGGCAGCCCTCCCAGCCCCACCCATAAATCACTTACACGCCCCCCCATGTGTGCCCTTGCCCTTCCCACCCACCCTTCCCATCCGCCACCCTCACACCTGGGCATCAGCACCCTCTGTCAGTCAACAAACAGTGGTATAATTGGGTGCCTCCTATGTGCCAAGCACATAGCAAACAATTGATATGGTTCCTGAATCCTGGAGCTTACGGTCTTTTGGGAACGAGAGATATTAAACCAATAGTTATAAATAACTAAATAATTATCACTGCAAGGCTGTCAGGAAATGCTGGGTGCTGAGATCCTATAAGGGGATGGAGGCGGGGAACCAACCAGGTCTTTCTGAGGAAGCTGTGTAATGTTTATGCGATGCGATGAATGCGACTTATGCGATGAATAGGTGTTTTCCTTAGCCAGACAATGGTGAGGAGGAGGGGGAGGAGAAGGAGAAGGAGGGAGGGTAAGGCTGTCCTAACACAAAACAGGAGGCCTCTGGGTCTGGAAGAGATGGGGCAGAAGGCCAACGTCACTGGAGCAGAGAGAATGAGGGGAGGAGATGGGCTAGAGCACGCAGGGCCTCTTGGGTGGGCCTTTCCAAGGAGCTCGTGTTTTATTCTAAGGGAACTGAAGAGCCCTAGGGGACTTTACTAAAGAAAAAAAGCAAAGGATAAGAGGCCAAAGGTTGGGCTCTGAGTAGAAGTTTATTTGGTTTTTGTTTTCCAGTGACAAGCTTAGAAAGCCAGTGTGGCCCATCCCCGCCCCAGGAGCTGGGGGATGAGGTTTGGGGGGAGAGAAAGGGAGTAGATCTTTAAATCTGAAAAACAGAACAAAACAAAACTCAAAACCCTCTCTGTCCTGCTCTAGGAAGGTAAGTCTCTGAGTGCTGCCACTGAAACCTGGGCTTAATCAGGTGGGCTCAAGGCCCCCTGAGGGGAGATCCTTCCTTGGGGGCTGTCCCACTGTTTGATGCAAGGCAAGGTGCCTGACTCGGGGTGACGGCATGCGGTTGTCTTAGCAGAAGCCAGACCTGCACCACTGTCAGCAGGCTACACAGCAGGTCAGGGTTGAGCCAGGGAGGAACATGGTGACATTTGCCCTTGGAAGACATGGCTTTGGCTACTGTGTTGGAGAATGGATTAAACAGGGTGCCAGAGAGGAGGGAGGCCAGAGTGCCTGCAGGGAGACCACCTTGCTAAAGGATATTTTTTTAGGTAGAATTATAACTGCCATATAAATAGAAAATGGACACGTCTTAAAGATTTTGCTGAGCTCATCAGTGGAGTGAACCAGTGTGACATAAAACCCAGTTCAAAGGAGAAGCCAAAGAACACGTTCCAGAGAGACAATCTGGTAGGCTGAAGTTAAGTTGCTAATAGATGTAAAAATGATCTCGGCCACAGGGCAGAAGTCAATTGCATCTTCCCTGTACAAAATTCATTTGAATTTCTATGAGCAGAAATCATTCCCATCACCTCTGTAAGTTTCCTGTCTCTATAGAGTTGCAAACTGGAAAAGAAAAAAGAACAGAAAGGTCAAACCCCTCTAGAATCAGATAACTCTGGAAGGGTCCTCTAGAGACAACACTGAAAGGAAACAGTAATATTTTTGCCTATTTCAAAGCCTTTCACAAATTTCCCAGCCAGTTTGGAGCTGCTGCAGTGGTCCATGCAAACCTGGACCTAGGCAGAGGAACAGTGTGTGTGGAACATATCCAAGTGGTGTGCTGTGGTTGAATTGGGGTGGTGAGGGTCCCCAGATCTCCCTCCCTCCTGCCAGCAGAACCAGGGACACCCCAGGAAGCCTGGGACTCTTCAGAATCCAGTTTGAAAACTTGGGCCTTGGTATTTCCTAGGTTCCTGCCTGCTGAGCATTCTTTGGGCTTTCTAGTTCCCCAGGTCTTACTCTGAATTTTTTATGTATATTTAAGTACCACCTCCTGCTTGCATTTAGAGATCCTAAAACATTAAAGATGAATTGTGCAGTTTTGATGAGGCAATCCAGCATAGTGCTTTTAAACGCAGACTCTTGGAATCAAGACTCTGTACTCTGTCACCTTAGGCATGTTTCTTAATCTTTCTGTGCCTCTGTTTCTTCACTTGTAAAATGGAGACCATAGCAGCTCCTAGGGTTGCTTTGAGGATTAAATCAATTAATATATGTACGTCATTTAGTACAGAACCTGAGGCATGGGAAGTATTAAGGATTTCCTATCATTGTGATTCTGAGACAGTCCTGGGACCTGGGACGCTTTGCTGCAGTGCTGCAGTGCTTGCACCTGGACAGACCTCTCCTCCAGCAACCAAATACAAAGAAACTATATGGGACTAAAAATAACTGCATGCATGCACAGTTGGGGCAAAAATTATGGACAAAAGATACAAAGAGACCAAAAAACCCAGCTGCCACTTTTGAAGAGCCTGGAGCAAAAGCAGGGGGTCAGGAGCAAAATCAAGGTACTTCGCATGCCCCCTGCACACACCACCCCCTAAGGGGTGGGCAAAACACCTAAGCCACCCCTCTGGCCTGACCCCTGGACACACCCCTACCCTCACCCCATATAAGGAACAAGCTCGCCCCCCTCCACTCAGGGAGCGGAGCAAGCAAGGGAACCTGTTGTTTGTTCTAGCTTCCCCAGGCCGCAGCAGGGGCCCCCATAAAGCCTTGCCTGAATTTCTTGTCTGGCCTCTAGTCAATTGCTATTGCTTGGGGAAGGCCAAGAACCGTAGTCATTATCAATTCTAGTGGTTGAATGAATCCACAAGCCATCATTCTGCTTCACTCTGCTCATGAGAAGCCCGGTGGTTGGGAACCGATGCTAAGTGTCTCATCAGAATTGTGATCCTTAACTAACCAACACGCATCAGAAGTGAATACACAGACAGGTGGCAAGATTCAGCTGTATAAACGAAGAGCAAATGGGTGAGAATCTTCGACATCATCATCATCATCAAATATTTATTGAATGCCTGCAAAACCCAGCGTGACATGTAAGGCATCAGAGAAGGGATGCTGAAGACCATGGATGCCCACCTAACTGCACTACCCAAGCCATCCTTGAGAAGGAATCACAGGAAACTTGGAGGTAACTCCTCGTAGCCTTTTCCTTCCTGAGGCACAGCAGATGTGATGAACGGAGAGGTTAAGGGCTGTTCTCACGCTGAATTTTTGCCCCGTCTTCTCTCCTCCCAGAGGATGCTTTCTCAGACTCCTGTCAGCCCCCTAATTACAGAGAGTTGAGGACCAGTTAGAGGAAGGTCTATGTACTACCTCTCGTCTATGGGAGCTCCCAGCAGAGTTAAATATATTGATAAGACTAACTATTACAACAGATCGAGTATAACATTTACAAAGAGTATTCTTTGATACTCTGCTCTTCTGAGAGGTGGAGCGACTTCCCCTCCCTTTGAGCGTGGGCTGGACTGAGCAACTCTCTTCTGAAGAAAAGAACATGGCAGAAGTGAAGGTGTATGACCTGTAAGACCAGGTCAGACAAAGCACTGTGGCTTCCTCCTTTCTCTCTCCCTCTGGGTGCATTCAGTCTGGGGGAAGCCAACCGCCATGCCACGAGGACACTCACGCAGCCCTACGGAGCCCTCCACCTGGTGAAGAACTGAGGCCTCCCACCAACAGCCATGAGGGTGGATCTTGGAAGTGGATCCTCCTACCTCAGATAAGCCATCAGATGCCTGCAGCCCTGGTCAGTAGCTTGACTGTACTACATGATAGACCCAGAGCCAGAATCACCCAGTGAAGCTGCTCCCAGATTTTTGACCCTCAGAAATCATGTGAGATAATGATATTATTGGGTTTTTTTTGGTTGGGGTTTTTTCACCTCACTTTCTCAGCCCTTTCTTGGCTGACACCCTAATCTAAAGTAGCCACTCATTCACTCTCAAATATATAAGCCCATTGTATTTTTTATGTAATTTTAAATTAATTACTACTTGGGAATTCCCTGGCAGTCCAGTGGTTAGGACTCCATGCTTTCACTGCCAAGAGCACAGGTTTGATCCCTGGTCAGGGAACTAAGATCACACAAGCTGCAGGGCATGGCCAAAAAAAAATAATTACTGCTTAATTTTCTTATTTGCTCATTGTTTAAATAACTTCACTATAAGCTCCATGAGAGCTGGCATAGTTTCTGTCTTATTTAGAGATGTGTCTTCATTGCCTAGTTAGTGCCTGCTACATAGGATGTGCTCATTAAGTGTTTGTTGGGTGAATAAAGTGAATGAAGTATATATTCTTTAATGGAAGGACCTATGTTGATCTTTGGATCTCTATAGTTCTGAGCATAGCAGCTTGAACGTGATTGGAGCCCAACTAACATTAGTGACTGAATTAATATACTTTATAAGACAGTAAAGAAGTGAAAAATGAATAGAATGTGTGTGATATTATTGTTTTATGCCCCTAAATTTGAGGTAACATCACTCAGTAATAGATAACTATTACAAATAGCTAGGGTTTTTTCTTTTTTGCCTAATCGTTTGAAAATAAGTTGCAAACATCATGACCCTTCAGCTCTAAATATTTTAGCAAGTTTCTTTGAAGAACAGTGACACCCAAGAATTTTATTTTGATTTATTAGGAATTATCACATCTGTAAATTTGAATATTGATTAAATGATTTCTAATATACAGTTCATACATTTCTCCAATTGTCCAGTATATCCCAGTGGCCCCCCCACTTCATACAGAGTAAAAGCCAAATCCTTACCAAGGCCACGAGGCCCTCCGTGATCAGCTCCGCCCACCCCTGTCATCTCTCTGACCTCATCTCCTACCCTCCCCCTTGCTCACTCCTCTCCAGCCTCACCAGCCTCCTCCACGGTCCTCCCACATCACGGCCTTTTGCACTTGCTGTTCCCTGGGTGCAGAATTTGCTCTCACCTCCTTCAAGTCTTGGCTCAAAGGGCTCGGATGTCTCTTCCTCCATGGGGTCTACCATGGGTACCCATTCTGAAATTGCAGTCCCCACCCCTGGCACGCCCATTCCGTTGCCCTGCAGATTTTTCTCTGTAAACATACCATCTTCTGACATACTGCGTAATTTACTTGTTGACTTTGTATAACATCCATCTCCCCTATTAGAATGTCAGCTCCACGGGGGGCAGGGGTTGTCATCTGTGGTCACAGCAGTATCCCCACTGCCTAGAATGACACCTGGCACAAACATCAGTGGAGCTGGTACGTCCATCAGTGGATGTTTGTAGGATGAGTGAATGAACGGAGGAGTGAACTGAGAGAAATGCCTCCCGTGGACACTGGCGAAGGGGACATTGGGTGGTGTCATGATAAGGAACTGAACACCTGCTGGGGAAGTCTGCCACATTTGGGGCAGAGTCAGCAAAATGAGGGCGAGCCTTGCTAGCCAGAGAGGGACTCTGTGGCGGATTACCTGCGTTCTGGGATACATCCGGCATCTCAGAACATCCCTCTTATCTCAGGACATTGCTATACTCTCCTTGAAGAAAGAGTGAATAATACTAATAATTGTGCTGGCCTGTCATATTGAAAGCTTACCATGTACCAGTCATGATGTCAAACACTTCAAACCCAGTGTCTCATTTAAGCCTCCCAACAATCCTACAAGGCACGTATTACCATAAATCTCATTTTCTAGACAAAGATGATTCAGAGGTTTCACTGACTTTTAAAATTAATGTTTGATTTGTTGGAGTTACAATTCACAAACCCTAGTTCTTCCTTAAGCTTCGGCTTACAAATCTTACTCTTATTTGTGGCCAACATATTTTCACAGTCACTTTTATAAAGATGTGGAATGTTTGATTCCAGTTACAAAGTTAAAACTCCCTTAAACATTTTAAATTGCATTTAAACATTTATTGTGTTTGGTTTCCTTTTATGTACTTTAGTGATCTGACTTAACAAACAGAACCTTTCCAAGTATTTAAATTTAAATTATTCTCCCAATAAATTAAACTTATAAATATGTTGAACTTTGAGTTCTCTTAAATGTTCCCATACTCTAAGTTCAAGGAGTTTTCAGTTTAAAATTATAAATCTGAATCAATTCCATTCCTACTGATTTTCCATTGGAAATTCAAGATTTTTACTCTAAGTAGGCCAAGTCCTATTGAGCTATAAATACGTAAATATCAAATGTGCACAGATTCTTTTACATAAAAACATTAATATCATGATTTGGGTTCCCTTAAACTTTCTATACTTAATTTTAAATCTATAAAGATGCCCACTCACCAAGGAAACTATAATAATTTCTCATCGTTTTGGGGGTTGCCTTCTCGACTCTTCTGAGATGACAGAACATCTTCTCTGCCCTGTCATTGCTGTGTCAGTGACCCCATAATTCAAAGGAGGTGCCACATGGCCTAGGACATCTAGATTTAAATGACATGTTATGCCCCTACCAGGAAACTCTACTGCCTGATTTTGCACCTTTGGCTTTTAAGATTAGTCAAACCATTTTTTATCTAAAGCTAAAGAGCTTCAAACCAGATGGAATCCTGCATTCTTTCATATTCTGTTGTCTCTTTGGACCATGCAAATGTTAGAGATATTAAACTGATATCTGATTGAATTATGGCCTAGGAATCAGCTCTTTTCCATCTAGAAGTGGAACCCCAGGCATCCGCCAACAATGGGAATGGACTCGGGAGGTTATCAGTTCCTTCCCAGGTCTGTGACATCACACCCTGTACTTCCACACCTGCGAGGGCAGCCAGCTCTCAGGGCAGGAAATAGGGAGACTTCCTCCAGGGGGTCTATGTTGGATTCTCTCCTGCCGTAAAGGTTAAAGTTCACACATGAGACTAGAAGACAGAAGCAGCAGAATTGCAGCTAGACTCACTCCTCTGGAGGAAGCACAGAGGTGCCTGAGTCCTTCTTTACTCATCTCTTTATAAATCACAATAAGCCTGGTGAGGCTAATAAGGCAGGTGGCATTGTTCCCAGGCTTCCTTCATTCATTCATTCAACAAACATTTATTGCCCATGTATTATGGGCAAGGTCATTGCCTTTGAGGTGCTCACAGTCTACAAGGGAGACCACCAGCCAGAGCTCAGGGCTGAATGAAATTTACAGTTTGGGAAGTGCAGGGGGGCCCAGGGGAGGGAGAGTAATGTCCTTCAGGTGGAGAACATCAGGGAAGGCTTATGAAGGAGGGGGCATTTGACATTCATCTGTGTTTACTGGGTACCCACTGTATGCCAGGCACTATTGGGGGAAGGGTTTGGGGATGAGTAGGACAAAAGTAAACAGTGTAATTTCAGGTTCTGGGGAGCCGTCGTTTGTTGAGTGCTTACAATGTGCTGACACTAAGTGCTTTACGTAGATGGACTTGTTTAATCCTCCTGGCCCTTCTGTGAGGCAGGAAAACATTAATATCCCCATTTTGTCAGTGAGGAGACTTATCACTTACCTGTGGCTGCAGAGTAATCCACCCCAAATGTCGTGGTTTAAAACAGCCGTCGTTTTCTTGCGCCACGAGCCGGTGGGGCAGGAATTCAGGCAGGGCTCAGCAGGGGCAGCTCACTCCTCTCTGCTCCACAGTGTTAGCTGGGCTTGCGGCTGTGGCTGGAGGATCCAGGTGGCCTTGTCGCTTGGCTGGAGTGTCAGGCTGCCCGTCAGCTGGGGCACTCTAGTTGTCCTGTACGTGACCCCTCTCTCCAACAGGGTGGCCGGGGCTTCTTTGCTCTTCTTCCCAGAGTGCAAACACAGAAGCTGCAAGTGACATTGCACCGTGGCCACCGCATTCAGCTGGTCCACAAATGTCACAGAGCCAGCCCAGGTTCAAGTGGAAGGGAAACTGACATGGGGGGAGTGGCGAAGTCACAATGCAAAGGGCACGCAGGATGGAAGGGATCGCTGTGGCTGTCTTTGGAAACAGTCTCATGCAGACACGGGGTTTAAATAACTTGCGCGTGGTCATACAGCTCACAGTTAGGCTGTGGGGGTCAGTAGGGTAAAGGTCAGCCATGCAGAAATATGGAGGACATCTCAGATAAAATGATGCTGTGAGTGAGGGCCCAGGGTCATGAAAACCTGGAGAGTCATTGCTCTGTTTGCTGGAAGAAGTAGGTAGACAAGAATGAAGCCATATAGGGAATTCCCTGGTGGTCCAGTGGTTAGGACTCGGCACTTTCACTTACGTGGCCCGAGTTCAATCCTTGGTTGGGGAACCGATCCTGCAAGCCTCGTGGCACGGCCGATTAAAAAAAAAAAAAACTGAAGCCGTGTGCGTGTGTGTGTGTGTGTGTGTGTGTGTGTGTGTGTGTCTAAGTGGAATATTCCTCAGCCATAAAAAAGAATGAAATAATGCCATTTGCAGCAACATGGATGGATAGAGATTACCATACTAAGTGAAGTAAGTCAAAGACAAATATCATATGATATCACTTATCTGTGGAACTAAAAAAATGATACAAATGAACTTATATACAAAGCAGAAATAGATCACAGACATAGAAGACAAACTTATGGGGAATTCCCTGGCAGTCCAGTGGTTAGGACTCCACATTTTCACTGCCGTGGCCCTGCAGGAAGACTAAGATTCCTGCAAGCCTCTCGGCCAAAACAAAATGAAACCAAAAACAAAGAGACAACAAATTTAGGGTTACCAAAGGGGAAAGGAGTGGGGAGGGATAAATTACAAGGTTGGGATTAACATATACACACTGCTGTATATGAAATAGATAACCAACAAGGACCTACTATATAGCATGGGGAGTTATTTTCAATATTTTGTAATAACCTATAAGGGAAAAGAATCTGAAAAAGAATATATATATTCTGAATCACTTTGCTGTACACCTGAAACTAACACAACATTGTAAATCAACTGTGCTTCAATAAAAAAAAATTTTTTTTTAATAAAAGCATGAAGGACTTCCCTGGTGGCGCAGTGGTTAAGAATCCGCCTGCCAACGCAGGGGACACAGGTTCGAGCCCTGGTCCTGGAAGATCCCACTTGCCGCGGAGCAACTAAGCCCGTGAGCCACAACTACTGAGCCCGTGTGCTGCAACTACTGAAGCCCGCGAGCCTGGAGCCCGTGCTCCTCAACAAGAGAAGCCACCACGATGAGAAGCCTGTGCACCACAACGAAGAGTAGCCCCCGCTCTCCATAACTAGAGAAAGCCTGCACGCAGCAACGAAAACCCAACGCAGCCAAAATAAATAAATAAATAAATTTATTAAAAAATAAAATAAAATGGTTATGATGATACATGTTAAAAAATAAGTAAATAAAATAAAAGAATGAAGCCAAAAAACGTAGGCTGGGGCCAGACTGTGGCTGACCTTGAACACCAGGCTGAACTGTTTGGACTTGACTCTGTAGGCAATGGGCAGCTATGGAAAGGTCTGGAGCAGGAGAGTGACTTGATCAGTAGGGAGACTAAGCCGGCCCTGCATAGCCGTGTGCGGGATGAATGCAGGCAGCCGGATAAGGGAGGAGTCTCCCGCCGGTGATGAAGACCTGACCCGGAGAGTACACGTGGGAGAAGAGGGCTGGGTCTGAAGGCAGGAAGCCCCACAGGGGTGCATCTGACACAGCTTGGCATCCTGACATTTTACAGATGGGGAGACTGGCTCTGAGGGGTTAACGCTCCAGGATCTCCTAGCAAAGCAAACGGCAGAGGCGGAAGGTAAGAGGTCTGTGGGCAAAAGAATAAGAGGAGGGTGTGGCCTGGGATGGGGTCTAGGTCTTTGGACCCCTCGTCCATTAGAGCACAATGGGAGTGTTCGTGGTGGGGGCCAGAAAAGTAAGGGCTCCGGTGACTTCTCTGAGGGCACGTTGGCATCAGCGACGCGTGGTGTCAATGCCTTGAATTGTCCAATGAGGAGATGACTTGGCTTGAACCAACGGAAGGAGCCCGCCCTGGTGGGGAACCCGCCCTCTTCCCAGGGCCAGGAGCCCACTCATGGGGAGCGAGGCCTGGTCCACTGGGGGGACCGATGGGGGCTGGTGTGGACGGGGAAACAGAGGCTTGAATTGCCATCTCCACCCACACCCTGAGTTGCTTCGAGGGTCTTTCTGAGTAGTACATCTTTAAGAAAGCAGCAGGGAAGAAGGAAGAGGGGACACGATATGCAGTTCTTTCAAAGCTCTTAGTTTTCAAAGACACTGAGGTTTGTTTTTTTTTTAAAGAGAGCCTGGTTGATCTCATTCTTAGCATCTCTGGCTGAAAGGGGCCTCCCCGCCCCCTCTGTGCTCGTTGCTCCCTGGGATTTGTTTCTTTTCTTCTGACATACTTCATGCAGGGAGAGCTCATTTTGGCTTCCTCAAAAATTGGACGCTAAATTTAGAACTGGCCTCAAAACTTCTGGTCTTTGAGCTCAACTTGTCTGGCTCAGCCCAGCCCGCCACAGCCGTCTCTTATCACCATGAATGTTGTTCCTATTTGGTTCTCCAGTTGTCTTAGAAACGTGAGTTGGTATGATCGGTCATGGCCAAGAAAGGGAAGCCAGAGCCCACCAGTCTATCCGGGTAGGACACTGTCTCTGCTCTTCCCTTGTAAATAATGTTCTCTCCGAGCAGAAAATATTTGCCCCTCGTTTATGAGAGCCGGGCCCCTTGGGCCCATTCCAAATTCCTCTGGTCTCCCTTCCATCTGTTGCAAGTTCCTTCCCTAACTTCTCATCCCTGGAACCACCAGAAAGGGGAGGAAGCAGGCCTTCGTTTGTGCCTGGGCCCATCTGCTTGCCATCTGGACTCAGGCCTATTAACCCCTGACCTTCAGCCATAATCCCTCCTCTCAGCTCCTTTATAAATTCACTTTGGGAGAAGAAGCCAAGAGCTGAGGGACCTCTCAGTCCCCACCGAGTGGTCCTTCACATGCCCAGTTCTAACCAAGGAGACGTCATCTCCCTTGGAGCCTAATGGCTGGTTCTGAGCTCTGGGCTCTGCCCCTCACTTCGTATGTCCTTGGGCAAGTCACTTGACTTTCTAGCCAAGCCTGTTTTCCCATCTATAAAACGAAGAGTGGAATAAGTGGGCCTCTAACCTTAGGGTGCATCCCGCTTTAAAACATGCCATGCCTCTATGACCATGACCAGTTCTTACTGGAGAAAGCGTCCTTTTAGCATTAAAGAGAGGAGTGTCATACAGTGTCACCCACTACATCTCCGCAGAGCACCACCCCAGAAGGGCACTGGAGAGTGCCAGCATCCCTCGCTGAAATGCAGTCATAACCGCCCCTACAACTCAACTCAGAACGATTCTGCAGGAGGCCATGGCTAGCTGGATCTCATCTGTGATAGTTCAGAAGGCCCACAGCATTCTAAAGATAAAAGCTAAGTTCTCCAGAGCAGTGTTTCTCGAATTGCTTTCCATGGAACACCGGAATCGCATGCGGGCTTGGGCTTTGCCAACCTGTTGTCCAATAAGTTTCGGGAAAGCTGGATTTCTTTACCGCAGGGTTTCTCAGAGCCTTGAACTCAGAGCCACCACTACAGACATTCTGCTTATCCTTCAGAAGAGCCTCTGTTTTTGCCCTTTTGCTAGTTCCATTTCACAGATGGGAAGATGAGGCTCAGAGAGGTGAAATGATCTGCCCGGAGTCCTGCAGCTGGACGGTTGGGATCTGAACCTACAGCCGTGTTCCTAACACGAGGCTATATTTTCATCCCACGTTATGGGCCCTGAGAGGCTGCCTTTGTTCCAGCTGAAACCCCTCAGAAAAAACAGAGCAAAGGGCAGCTTTCTGGGGAAGGAGACGAGACAGTGAGGGGGCATGTTACGGGTGTATTAAAGCCTCTGGTATGGGGACCCTTAGCTGTTTCCTGGGGACAATTCACTGGGTGGGGGGGGGGGAGTCACAGACTTGTCTGCTGCTCCTCATATCTGTAACTGTCTCTGGCGTAAGTCAGGGGAAGGAGTGTCATCCCCTTTACAAGAAAGTTTCGCAGAGATTTGTGTTGATCCAGAGATGCCAGTTCTAGAAGTATCCATTGTTCCATGCGGATTAGTACCACACAACTCCCCTCGCCGACATACCTGATTTCACGGGGTCAGCAGCAGCTCCCAGGTGGCCCGGCTGCTGCCAGGGGATCCTGAGAGCCTGAGTGAGTTACTAGTCACCTGTTCATTCTTCCGCAGCGCTAACGAGCACTTCCGGAGCCCGCTGCTGTGCGTGGGAGACGCAGTGGTGAACGAGTTCAACGTCCCTGTTCTCCAGGAGAGACAGACCTTACACACACACAAAGGCCCCGAGGGGTGTAGTTACAACCGAAGTGAGTTCTCCAAAAGGAACATCGTTCTGTGACAACAGGAATCACGGGAGCGTGACCTAGTTTAGGAAGGCATGTGTGGCCGTGAGGGGCACCACTCACATGTCCCTTCAAGAGACCCTCTTCCGAGGAAGCTGGTTGGCTGACAGCTCCCAGCGGCGGCACCTTCAGGTGTTCACACCAAGGCCGCTCCCTCCCCAAGTAGCTTGTAGCCAATAGCAGCACAGCAGAGACGCCACAGCTGGGCCACTCCCCCAGGCGGGCAGAGCTTCCCCCAAGCTGAGCTGCCCGGCGGTCTTGTTTTTAACACAAGGAAAATTAGAAATTAAATATTTTGAGCTGAATGATCAATGAAAATATAATCTATCAAAACTTGTAGTATACAGCTAAAGGAGTGCTTAAAGGAAAATATTAAGCTTATTAGAAAAGAAGAAAGATATAAAATCAATGATCTAATACTCCATTTCAATAAGCTAGAACAAGAAGAGCCAAGTAAACCCAAAGTAAGGAGAAGGAAGGAAATAATAGTGAGACGAGCAAATATCTGCGACATAGAAAACATACAAACAGAAAATTAACAAAGCCAAAAGTCGGTCCATTGGAAATATAAACAAAATTGGTAAATTCGTAGCTAGACTGATCAAAGAGACAGGGAAAGGAGGAGAATAAATTGAGTACAAGGAATAAAAAAGGAGATATCACCACAGAGCCTGCAGACATTAAAAAAGAATAATAAAAATAATAAGACAATTAAAAGAATAATAAGAAAATATTATAAACAACTTTATGCCAATCAGTTTGACAACATAGATGAAATGGACAAATTGCTTGACAAATCGCAGCTTACCAAAATTGACACAAGATGAAATTGAGAATCCAAGGAGTTTTATCTGTTAAAGAATTAGAATTCATTATCAAAACCCTTCCCTCCAAACAAACTACAAGCCCAGATACTTTAACCAGTGAATTCTATCAAACATTTAAGGAAGAAATAGCACCAATACACACATTTTCAGAAAATAGATGGGGGGTGGGGGGAACCTTTCCCACTTCATTTTATGAGGTCAGCAGTACCCTGATACCAAAACAACAAAGGCATTATAAGCAGATTGAACCCAGATCTCAGCACCATAATTAACAAGACTTATTTCTTAGTAGCGTGTCCAGAATGGGTCATCCAGAAGACTGCTTGTCACAGACACTCAGGGACCAGGCTGATGAAGCTTCTGTCTCAACAGAAGCTTCCACTGTGATTAAGGCAGAGAAAGGAGACGTAGCGAATTGCATACTGACCCTTAAAGCTTCTGCCCTGAAGGGACATGTGTCACTTCTGCTCATGTTCATGACCATGTCCCAGGGGGATGGGGGTGTCCTAATATGCTTTTGGAAGGAGAGGAGAATAGATAGTGATCATCTCAGGAGTCATAGATGTATATATAGTAACAGAAGAGCCGAAATAAGTAACATGAATGACCTGCCCAGTGAGAATACAGAGTGGACCAGGGGGCCCTGGGGGCCTGGGCTTCGGAAATCCCACCAGCCCGAGAGAGGGGGAGAGCCTGGGAAGGAGGCTGAGCTGCAGCAACCAGAGGGAGGGGAAAAACCGGCTGAGTCCATGAAGGGACTGGCCAACGGTGTCTCATGTGATTGAGCGGTCGTGTAAGAGGAGGATGCGGACCACCAGGATGTCACTGGTACCCCAGGCAAGATTATGTCAGTGGAGTGATGGTGGTAGAAGCCAGAATGAAATGAGTAAGAACTGAGTGTGGGGTGAAGGAGAGCAGAATATGGACACGTTTTAAAGAAGTTGGTTGTGAAGGGAAGGAAGGCAGTCACTGGAAGAGGACGTGTTAAGAGAAGGTTTGTTGATTTCAGTGGGTGAGCCCAGAGGATGTTTAAATGTTGATGGGAACCATCTAGTTTGGAGGAAGGGATTAGATGTATAAGAGAAGGGAATCAGGGACAGTAGAAGGTTCCTGGAAGGTGGGACTTGAAAGTCGGCAATGAAGGATGCCGTGAGGTGGACCTGGGGGGCTGTGGCTGAGCTGGTGTGAGTGGAAGCAGGCAGTAGGGGAGCCAGAGGGAGAGGAAAGTGAGCAGAGCAAACACATGGTGGGGCAGAGAACCGAGAGGGAGAAAGCCTGCAGCGGAGTCTTGCTGGTCCTTTTACTTTTTTTTTTTTCTTTTTTTTAAAATTGAGGTATAATTGACTTACAATATTGTGTCAGTTTCAGGTGTACAGCAAAGTGATTCAGTTATACATACATATATATATATATATTCTTTTTGAGATTCTTACCCCTACAGGTTATTATAAAATATGGAGTAGAGTTCCCTGCGCTATACAGTAGGTCCTTGTTGGTTATCTGTTTTATATATATAGTAGTGTGTATGTATTAATCCCAAACTCCTGATTTATCCCTCCCCCCCCTTCCCTTTTGGTAACCATAAGTTTGTTTTCTATGTCTGTGGGTCTATTTCTGTTTTGTAAATAACTTCATTTGCATCATTTGTCTTAGATTCCACATATAAGCGATATCATATGATATTTGTCTTTCTCTGTCTGACTTACTCCACTTAGTATGATCATCTCTAGGTCCATCCATGCTGCTGCAAATGACATGATTTCATTCCTTTTTATGCCTGGGTAATACTCCATTGTATTTATATACCACATCTTCTTTATCCATTCATCTGTCGATGGAGCTGGTCCTTTATCTTGGAAAGATTTCATTCATTCAACAAATATTTATGGAGCGCCTGCTGTGTGCCAAACCAGGTCCTGAGCACCGTGGGTAGAGCACTCAACAGGACCAATGCCATCCTTGTCCTCAGAATCCATGCCTGTATCCAAAGAAGCCAAGTGGCAACAACCTCTTTGGCCAGGCAGGTGCCCTCAATTTGGACCGATTTCTTGAATAGCAGCAGATAGACACAACAGATATGGGGGTCAGAGGAAAACAGACTTCCCATAATAGGAAGGGGCTGTTGGATAAGGCTTGTCCTCTGGAAGGTCTTAGGGACTTTGGGGAAGGGAGGTGTGTGTGTCCAGATACATCTCTGGAGCAACTTGATGCAGAGAACCCCTCTGTGCTTTGAGTGTGTTGGGATGTGTTGGTGGTTGACTCTGTATGTGTTTGGAAGAGAAAGAGCCAGACCAACAAGGTGGCACCCTGCTAGGAAACTTGCCCATTCTGGTTCTTTGTTGTTTTTTACTTTTTGTTATAGAAATTTGAAAGCAGATGCAAAAATGGAGAGAATAGTACAGTGAACCTCCATGGACCATCATTCTCACCACCACTGACCTCTTCCTCCTCCAGACACCTCTGACTTGTCCGTGCCTCCCATTTGGCAGTTAATAATGTACTTTCTCATGAAATCTGAGTTTCGGCTCCTCCTGAAACCGGCACTGTTTCTGGGCTTTTTCTGTTATGTGAGCCAATGCATATCTTTCTAGACTTCATTTTGAAGTGATTTTTTTTTTTTTTTTCCTCTTGTGATGGAAAGAATCCTGTCTACTCTAGAGACCCAACCTTATTCGCCCAGCTCCCTGGGCCCAGGTACCCTTACAAGGGCATCCAGTGCTGTGTTAGTTATCTATGGCTGCATAACAAATGACCCCAAACTTAGTGAGTATGGTAACCAGCCTCTAAGAAAGCCCTTAAAGATTCTCGCCTCCTGGTATTTGTGCCCTGAGCAGTCTCCTCCTATATCCTATTGAGGTTACTCTGTGAGACCAACAGAATGTAATGGAAGTGATGTGACTTCCAGGTCATAAGAGACTTGAACTTGGCACCTTGCTTCCCCCAGGCATGTCCCACTGCATTGTTGTGTCCGAGGGGCACACAGGAGGGTCCCTGGCCTAACCCTGGGGAGCCAGGGAGGGCTTCCTGGTGGAAGTGATCGCTGAACTGCATCCTAAAACCTCATCTCCCCTCTGACTGCTCAGTGGACGCAGGCCTCTGAAGGCGCATCCAAGGATGACCTCACCCCTTTAGGACAGGCTCTCACGCCTCCCAGGACATCAAGGGACATGTCTGGATGTATGCATCCTAGAGGGGAGAAAGCCAGACAAAGCCCCCAGACCCTATTTCCCAGCTGGGCCTCACAGGAGCACTTTCTCAGGGGCCGCCCGCCTCCAGTGCCCCAGCCTCTGCAGTGCGGTCAGTGCAGATAAAGGCGGGAGCCGCAGTCCCCACAGGCAAGGCGGGGCGGGTGGTGGAGGTGAGGGTTGGAGAGGAGGTGTTGACCCCCTGCAGACATGCAGGCACACGTCCTGAGCTGCGCTGTCGGTGGGGGGAGGCTGGCTACTGGCTGGTGCTTGGGCCCCCAGCCCCTCTGCGGACCAGCTGTCTCCACGGCCCGCCTGTGCCTTCCCCAAGGGGCGCGGGGAGCAAGCCGGGACACCCCTCCCCTTCCATCAGCAGCTCCTGTTCTCCCGCCCGCGCACTTCCCACTCCCACAGAACCCCTTCCTGGCAGAGCGCCTTCACCAGGCCTGCCTTCTCCCCCAGCTTCCCGTTTGTGCTTCATTGTTCTTCTTCTCTCCCCTTTTGCTAAAGGTCCTTGCTTATGTGATGTGGCAATGGGTGGGCATTAGCGTGGGTCTCTGTGAACATTCCTGTGTGTGTGTGTCTGTGTGTGTGTGCGTGTTCACCACTGGATATCGGTGTGTAAGCTGGACCTGGCACAGGGGTATGCACATATGCTGGGGGGGTCACAGGCTCAGATATGAGAGGAGGCGGGGAGACAGGCAGAGGTCCAGACTCTTTAGCACTTCCTGGAAAAGACCCCCAGCTGCTCTAGCCCCTGCCTTCCTCCCAGCCTTAGCACTCACCACCCCCTACAGAACTCACCCAGCTCCTGCCCTCTCTCTACCCTCAGCCTAGGGTTTCTGTTCCCAATCCCCATCCACTACTAGGCAAACTACTGCTTGACCCTTCAGGCTCTGCTCAAGTGTCCCCTCCTCGCAGGAGCCTCCTTGAGCCCCTGGGTCTGGGCTGGACGCCCCGGCAGCAGTGGCCACCGCCTCTCCTCTGCCCAGGGCCGCTGCTGGAGGCCAGGACCTTGCCTGCGCTGGCCGTCTTCCCTCAGCATCCCGCCTGATACCAGGCCCCGTGTGGGAGCTCCCTGCAGAGGGGTGAATGAAAAGAAAATTATGTATATGTGTATATAACCATAGCCAGAGAGAGAGAGAGAGAGAGAGAACTTTCTTCCCCCAGCTAAGCAGTCTAGACTGAACTTTTCTCCTGGTGGCTTAAGTAAGGTTCAGGCGTATTGTAGGGATGTTGGGGAATGTGGGTTCATTTTATCTTTGGAACTGGGGGTAGTGTGTGCCCCTCCACCCTGCTACCCACATACACGCTGGTGCCACACCAGGCTGCTTTCCGAAAAGAATGTGTGCTATCACTCAACTTCTAATCTCGCTGGTTTAAAGCCAGCGTCAAACACCCTCAGCCATCATCCTGCCCACCAGAAACAAACTTTGAAGTCAGTCTGGGCCTTAGAGGGGGCAGAAGCCTTCTAAGGGAGGGAGGCCCCGCCCCCTCAGCCCCCACCCCTGCTCCCCCCAGCCAATCACTGAGCCCGTTCGGTTTCCGGAGCAAGGGTTGGGGGCGGGAGGCAGGGAGCCGGGCTGGAAGGGCATTTCGAGCCCAGCAGGCTGCGTGCTCCAGGGGCTGACGCAACTGGAGAATTTGGCTTCTTTTTATCACATATATCATTTTGCCATATATGGTCACCGAGAGCTACTGGCAGCGAGGCTCGGGCCCAGATGGTGGGCTCCCAGAGTGAAGTGAGCTACATACCAGCCCAGAACAAGCAGACCATCGCTCACCCGCCGGACAGGTGGGTGGGCCAGCAGGGGGATTATATATAGTTCTGTTCACATTCCTTCACTAATGCATGTTGGCCCCCAAAGGCGCAAACAATCTCCATTTCTGGCTCTTTTTACTGAATTTGCTAATTGCTATTCTTCTATAACCAAGGGAACGAAAAGAATTCCAGGAGGAATGTGGGGAAAGAGATGTGCTGGCCATTTCCCTTCCTTCATCCTCTGACCCTCCCCTCCCCTCCCCTCCTCCCGCTGCCCCTTACCCCGCAGCCCCCCTGAAGTCTTTCCCATTCCGGCCGCCCCCAGAGGGCCTTTTCTGCTGACTCGCCTCATTTCTCGCCTTGCGCCAGAATCCCCTCCTCGCCTGCAGCCCTTCAGCCCAGGTGAAGCTGGCCGGGTGCAGATGAGCCCCTGAGGCCGGGCGGGATCCAAAGAAGTGTAGGGTCACAGCAGACAAGATGCCCCAGCTCCCAGAACCTGTCCCGGCCAGATCCTGGCCTGGCCAAGCAGGAGATGCTGCCCGAGCCTTCCCAGGGGCCTGAGGTGGCAAGAATGGCAACACAGGAAGCCAACCGCTAAGACTCTCTGAGGCCCAAATAAATATCGGCGATCCCTTAAGGCCATTGTCAGGACCTCACTTTACGTCACCAGCCTGAGGCAATCAAGATTTCTGAGGTTTACACCTCCAGCCCAGAATTTCTTCAGAGCTTCAGAATCACAGGTCGGAGGTGGCACTGTTACACGTCAGGGGGGTGGCTCAGTCCTAAAGCAAAGACAGATGGAGCAAGGTTAGACCCGGTCTGGAGTGGTGGGTGCAAGCTTAAGGATGTTCATAGGAGCAGCTGAGCCTCTGACGTCAAGGGCGAGGAACGCAGGCGGCCAGCCTCTCGCATGGTGTCCGGAAGCATCCTTAGGGAGTACACCTTGGGTGAAACGCGGCTTTGGTGATCCCTGTCTTCTAATTCGCTTCAAATAACAGGGACTGATTCTTCCAGCAGTGTACCCCCTGTGCCTCTAGCACAGAGTGGGAGCTTGACCCTGCTACACGGAGAAACACGAGGGAGCTTTTACAAGCTACTGGTGTCCGGGCCCGGTACATTCTCATCTAATGGCCTGGGGTAGGTCTCGGGTGTGTGATGTGTTATATGTCAGTCCCTCCCAGCTTCCCTGGTGATCTGATGTGTGCACAGCTGCAAACAGGGTGGCTCTTCCTGGAGTGTCTGACATGAGCCCACCAGCTCCTGATCCCCCTACCTGAGTCAGCCTCAGGTCCCCCAAGCAAAGCCCCTTCCCAGGGAGCTGCGTGGTCCAGCTGGCCGGTAAGGATGAGCCGTGGCCTGGAAGTCAGAAGCTGACTCCCACCTGGCTCTGCCCTGAATTGCCAGAGCCCCCTCCTCAACGCTCCGAATGTCTTAAAACCCCCGTTTCTTCCACCGCAAAATCAGGAGGTAGAGAAGTTCTAGAAGGACCAGTGAGATTGTTTACATAGTAGTAATGCTACTAAATAATTACTGTGTACCCCACCATGCTGGGTGCTGAAGGCATGCTATTTCATTTGGTTCTACTACTCTGCCCACTTTAAAGATGAGAGAATTGAGGCTAAATTGTCTGGCCAAGGTCCCACCACCACTAACTGGCGGGGTGGGCGAGGGGGAGCTGGAACACGATTCCAGAGCTTGCAGGTCTCAGCACCGCCACTGGTTTACACACCAGACGAATATGAAGGGACTTTTCGCTGGCTGTGTTTCGCAGGATGTCAAGGCTAAACCTGGCAAGACAGACTCTGGGAGGATGCTTCAGGTCATGAAGAGCAATGCCCTCGGCAGGCTCCTGATTCTGGCACAAGCAGTGTGATGCTTCCTCTGCCCTCCATCGTAGGCTGCCAAGGAATGGGTTTCAAAGCCGGCCTCTTCATCGACTAAGAGCACAAAATAATGGTTGGCCCAAATATGAAGGGACATCAGTCAGCTGAGAGAGTACGGCAACCCCTCTCTGCCCAGCAGGAGGGAAAGAAAAAAACAAAATGAAAACAGGAGGAGGGTGGCTGAGTGAACAGCGGACCTGTCTCCAGGAAGCCGGTAGCGTGCAGGTTCTGGTCCCCTCCATCTCACCTCTACCTTCCACCTTCTTTTGAGCAAAATCAGAAGGAAGAGGAATTTGAGCTTAGAAGAAGGTCGAAGATGATGTTAGTGCCGTGAAGGAGTGAAGATAGAAGCAGCCTGAATCAGGAAACTGGGCTGTGGTGACTGGAATTGGCAAGTCCGGGAAAAGTCAAGAGGCCGAGAGAGAGAGGTCAGAGAAATGGCTTTGTCCCCGTGTGATCTTTGTCGACTTAATGGAAGCTGGACTTGAGACATGCGAGTTCAAGAGGTGGTCGATTGCCTCTGAGGTACTGTGCCTGAATTTAGGGGAAGCTGCCACTGGTGGGACGTTTGTCAGGGTGTTTGAACAGCCTGACTACAGTCAGAGCGTGGATAGCTATACAGTCGGCATTCTTCTCTTCTCATCGTTTTTATTAAAGACGCACACGTACAACTCCTAAGTTAAAAATCAAGAAAACCAAGTTTGAAAAATGATAACTTTATAAGACAAAATAGAGAGAAACCAGTTTCCGGGTGCTTTCCTTTCCACTAAGGCTGGACTCCGGTGGTTCTGGCTCTTCTTCTCAGATGGTTTCGGTGAGAAAACCTTGCCTTTGTGTTTCACCTGCTTGATTGGATGCCACACTCCCCCTCCCCTGAGAGGTGTTTGGGGCTAAGCTCTACAGCCTCATCCAGGGCTCTTCGTGCCCACGGGGCCACGTAGGCAAGGTTGGAAGGTCGGGAGGGAAGACGCCCCCTGAAGCTCTGATGACGAGGCTTCCTGCTCCAGCGCTGATTTTAGAAAATGTGGAGTGTCAGTGGCAAAGCATCCCTCCGGATCTAGTTTTCCACTTCCCTGTGAGGCAGAAGGAGCAGGTAAGGGATGTACAGGGAAAGCTGGTGTAAAGCCTCTTGATACAATCAGGTACATCCAGAGAAAATAAACCACCAAAGGGAGATGCTGATAAGGCCCAAGTGAGGCTGGGTCAGGAAAACCGACTTGAGAGGAGCCTGGGTCTTCAAACCCTTACGATGGGATCATTCTTTTAAGGTGTTTTCCTTATTGAAATTCTCAAACATATACCAAAGTGGACAAAATAGTACAAAGAACCCCCTCGTACCCATCTCCCAGTTTCAACAGTTGGCAGGCAACACTCTGCCATTCTTGCTTCATCGTTTCCTCCCACATTTCTTTTTCTGGAATATTTAAAAGCAAGTTTCAGATACGTTATGTCACCCCGAATACATCAGTATTTATCTCTAACAGATAAGGACTTTGTGTTTTTAACACAACAATATCACTTCCAACAAAAACTAATAATTCCTTAATATAAAATAGTTTGTGTTTGGTTTTCTCTCATGGTCTCAGAAATGCCTATTTTTAGTTTGTTCAAATCGGGATCCAAACAAGTCCACGCATTGCATTTGGGTGTATGTTTCAAGTCTTTTCGTTTATAACACGTTCCACTCTCCTGCTGTTTTTCATGTCATTTATTTGTTGAAGAAACTGGGTCATTTGTCCTTTAGAATTTAGTCACATTGGCTGACAGAATCCTCTTCGGTGGTTTAACTGTTGTTCAAGGATAAAGTCATATGTTAAGATTCAAGACCTGGGTATTCTCAACCCTGGCTGCACATCAGTATCACCTGGGGAGATCTTAAACATTTCAGAATTCCTGGCCTTGCCCCTGGTGATTCTGATTCAGCCAAATCCAGGGTAGAGCCCAGGAGTCTGTTTTTTTTAAGCTGCCAAAGCGATTCTGCTGTGCATCCCCCAGTTGAGAACCACTGACCCCGATAGTTGGGCTTTTCTCAAAAGGGCTACTGATTAGCCACAAGGAGGAGAGGAAACAGGGTGAGAAGGGGGAGGAGAAGGAGGAGGGGGAGAAGGGGGAGTGGGAGAAAGAGGAGGAAGAGGAGTTGTTGACAAATACTTATTGAGCCCCAAGCACTAACTTAGATTGGGATGGTGTTGAGAGAGAAATAAAAGAGGTTCAACTTACTGGTTTAAAAGTTTAGACCAGGGAACCAACTCTGACTAAAAATGCAACAGACTTCAAGTCTGAGACCTAGCTCATGTTTTAACTCCCTCTCCCAATAGCCTGTACACCCAAAGACCCATTTACAAAGATGCTCTTTCATTCATCCATTTATTCAGTGAATATTTATTGAGTGCCTACTGTGTACCAGGCACAGTTTTAGGCACGGCAAGAACAGAGCAGGAAATGTTTTTCTTTAAAGAAGTTCTAGTGGGAGCAGACAGAACAATAAACAAATGAACAACCTAACAAATGACTAAATAGGATAAAGTCAGGCAGTAATAAATGCTATGAAAAGTGTTTAATGCAGCATAATAATGAAGAAAATTTGGAACCCATTTACATGCCCCTAAATAGGAAATAATTTTAAATATATAAATATAAATTATATAAATATATATATATATATCCGTACTATGGACTATTATATAGCATTTAAATAGGATGAGATAGGTCTGTGTGTACTGACGTGGTAAGTTCTCCAAGACATAAATTTGCTAAGTAAAAACGGAACCAAAAAACCCACAAAACACAAAACCTTGCAATTCAGTATGTGGAATTTAATCCCATTTCTGTAAAAAAGAAAAGTGCCAAATTATATAGATGTACGTGTATATATGGAAATGAAAAGGTTTAGAAGATAATGTGGTCAATTCTAGGCAGGGGATTAGGATTTGAAGGGAGAGTCAGAATTTTTGCTTTTTCTGTATGGTTTGAATTTTTTTTACGATGAGAATGTTTTTATAAATGCCTCACATATTCAAAGGAACAAAATAACTGTTACAGAACATAGAAGATGGAAAGCTTCCCAATTCAATTTATAGAACTAGCATAACCCTGATATTAGAACCTGACAATGTTAGCACAAATAAAGAGGACTGGAGATCAGTGTCACTTATGAATATGGATGGAAAATTCCTACGTAGAACATTAGCAAATAGAATCCAGCAGTATATAAAAAACCGTGGCTCAGCAGGGTTTATTCCAGAATCACAAGGATGGATGAATATCAGGAAGTCTATAATATAATTTATCAAGACAATCAGTACTGCCCTTGGACCTGGGCAGCAGGGCCACCTACCTTGGCCCCCCTCCAGCCCCGCTTCTCCCAAAGGGTAAAGGATTCCTCTGGGCCAGGAAGACTTGGTCTGTGTTCCTCCTTCCTAATAGACCACACTGTCAGGACCAGGACTCCAAAACTGCCTGCCCAAATGGCCCCAAGTCCACTTCCAGGGCCTACACTGACCTCTCCCCTGGTTCCAGCCCATCAAGGGTGGATCTTGCCACCAGAATAGGACACACCCCAAGGCCTCAGGGACGATGACCAAGGTGAGGCTGTTTGTGTGGTAGGGTAGAGCTCAGATACCTGGGCTGGGGTGTCCATAGGTGTGCATATGAGGTTCCGGGTACGGGATGGAGCTGGGGGCGGGAAGAAAAGGATGGTGGGCTGCAGCCCGGGGTTGGGGATGGGCAGCCTGTCTCTAAGCTTCCCTATTCTAGCACGATATTCCAAGGAGTGCGAGTATTCTAAATTCAAACCTGGCCTGCCAGGTTGTTATGAAGGTAAATGTCAAGGTAGGAAACAAGAACGTATTTTACTTAACAGTTTGCCATTTGGGTTTGCAGTTTCTAAATATTTACAAATATAACAGGCCCCACAGTTGTTAAGGGCAACTCGGCAATAATAGAACCCAGGAGAAAGAAGCATGATACCAAACACAGAAAAGACATTGGAAAGATGAATGGAGATGAAGAAGAGACAGAGTAGTGGGAAGATGGAAATGGAGATGTTCTGAAAGGCAGTCACTTGGTCCTTAATATGTGCCTTCCTCTGCTAGGTGGTATAAGGAGTGGAGAAGAGATCGCGTGGATTTTGAAACTTGGAGGGGATGAGAGTGGTGGCTGTAATTTAAAAGTTGGGAATAATTTTCTGTCACTAAAGATGGAGTTTTATATGCATCTTTAAGGCCAACTGTTTTTATCATTGTTTGTCCCAGACCCCAGCAGTGAAAGCAGGAGTCCTAACCATTGGATCCCCCAGGGAACTCCTGATTATTTTTAAACAAACTGTGAAGTCAACACAACCTGAATGCTTGTGTTAATTGTAATGATTTCCTCATGCCGGTCTCAGTGTCTGCTGTATCAGAGTGTATAAGAATGTGCCACTATTCCAGCTTTTTCTGTGGAGAGGTGGTTTTGTGGTTTTTTTAAGGGAGGTTTGACTTCTGGAGACGAGAATCCAAGGAAAAAAGCACAAGAGAAGGCACTCCAGGTTTTCTAAATTTCTATCTTTAACTTTGCCCCCTACCCCAGAATGACTTTTTTCTTTTTAAATAGCTTTGTTAAGGCATAATTTACATGTCATAAAATTCAGCTATTTTAAAGGTGCAGTTAGACAAGTTCTAGTAAATTTATACAGTTGTACAACCATCACCAGAATCCAGTTTTAGAATATTTCCATCACCCCGAAGATTTCCTTTGTGCCTCTTTGCAGTCCATCCTTGCTTCCGCCCCTCAGCCCCAGGTAACCACTGATCTGCTTTCTGTCTCTATAGTTTTGTCTTTTCTGGAAATTTCGTATAGATATAATTATACAAAATTTAGTCTTTTGTAGTCTGGCTTCTCTGAGTTAGCCTAATATTTTTGAGATTCACCAATGTTTTCGAGTATATCAGTCAGTCACACTGATACTGTGTTCTTACCACTACTGAACAGTATTCCACTGCCTTGGTACATCACCCTTTGTTTATCCGTCCATCAGTTGATGGACGCCTGGGTTGTTTCCAGTTTGGGGCTCTTATGAAAAATGTTGCTGTGAACATTTGGTACGAGTCTTTGTGTGGACAAAGACTTTGTATGTTTTAATTTCTCTTGAGTATATACCTAAGGATAGAATTGCTGAGTCCTATGGTAAGTTTATGTTAAAAATTTTAAGGATCAGCCAAACTGTTTTCTAAGGTGGCTGCTTTATGTAAATTGCCACCAACAGTGACTGAGGGTTCCAGTTTCTTCACATCCTTGCCAGCGCTTAGTACTGTCAGTCTATTTGATGATAGCCATTTTAGTGGGATATTTCATTCCTGTTTTAATTTGTATTTTCCTAATGTCTGATGATGTTGATTGAGCATGCTTTCATGTGCTTATTTGCCAGCCAAATATCTGCTTAGGGGAAGTGTCTATTTAAATCTTCTGCTCATTTTTAAAACTGGGTTATTTATCTTCTTATTAAGAATGCTCTGTTAAAAACGTCAGTTGAAGGACTTCCCTGGTGGCTCAGTGGTTAAGAATCCACCTGCCAATGCAGGGGACAGGGGTTCGAGCCCTGGTCCAGGAAGGTCCCACGTGACGCAGAGCAGCTAAGCCCGTGCGCCACAACTACTGAGCCTGCGCTGTAGAGTCCACGAGCCACAACTGCTGAAGCCCACATGCCACAGCTACTGAAGCCCATGTGCCTAGAGCCCGTGCTCTGCAGCAAGAGAAGCCACCGCAATGAGAAGCCCACGCACCGCAACAAAGAGTAGCCCCCGCTCGCCGCAACCAGAGAAAAGCCCGCGTGCAGCAACGAAGACCCAACGCAGCCACAAATAAATTAAATAAATTTATTTTAAAAAGTCAGGTGACTCAGATTACCTTCTTTGCTGAACGCTTTTCAGTGATTACACATTTACCTCCCCCACCACCACCACTTCTTCTCCAGGTTAATTCCCACTCATCGTCCTCCCTCAGCTCACATGTCTCTTCTTTAAACTAGTGTCAGGAACGTGCAGTATGATATGCCTTGTCATGGCCTCCTGGATGTCTGCTTCCTAGCACTTGCTACCACTGTAATTAAATACTTAAATGTGTAATTTAAATCTGTGTCTCCCGTGTCCTCCAACAGGGCGTGGGCACCATCTTGTTGTCCCCCTGCATCCTCAGTGTTGAGCCAGTGCCAGGCGCACAGTGGGCATCTCAGACACATTTGTTAAATAAGTAAGTGAACAAAAAAGGTCCTGCTTCCTTAAGGGGCGAGGTCTCTGAAAGGCCAGGTTCATTCCAAGCCAGGGGCTGACAGCAGTGTGAACCCCCAGGGGACTCAGGAGGCCTTAGTGGAGCCCAGTATGGTCGGGGCCACAGACAGGAACTGTGCACTGAAAAAGTAACAGGCTGGGGGGGCAGGGGGCCGGGGGAGTTTGGGATTAACTTACACTCCTATACATAAAATAGATCACCAACAAGGACCTACTGTATAGCACAGGGAGCTATACTCAAAGTTTTGTAATAACCTATAATGGAAGAGAATCGGAAAAAGAATACCACCACCGCCGCCGCCCCCCACCAAAAACAAGTAACAGGCTGTGTCTGAGGAGGACTTGTAAAAGGCCAAGTTTAAAGAGCCTGTCCTACGGATGGGCCTCCACCTGGAGAGAATTTGTGCTCCCAGAATTCCTTCCTGGGGAACAATAATTTAGCTCTTGAATTGAGAGATGAGGAATGACAGTGGATGTGATAAGGAAAAAGCTCTGCTGTAGAAGAAGCTATGGGGAAAGGCCTCTGTGACTCCACGTTGAAAGGAGAAAGTCCCTCTTTCCGCCCCAGGTTGTTTTTTTTTAAAAGGGAACTTTATTTATTTATCTATTTATTTATTTATTATTATTATTTTGGGGCTGCGTTGGGTCTTTGTTGCTGCGCACGGGGTTTCTCTAGTTGCGGCGAGTGGGGGCTACTCTTCATTGCGTCGTGTGGGCTTCTCATTGCCGTGGATTCTCTTGCTGCAGAGCATGGGCTCTAGGCACGCGGGCTTCAGTAGTTGTGGCATGAGGGCTCAGTAGTTGTGGCTCGCGGGCTCTAGAGTGCAGGCTCAGTAGTTGGGGCGCACAGGCTTATTAGTTGCTCCGCGGCATGTGGGATCTTCCCGGACCAGGGCTCAAACCCGTGTCCCCTGCACTGGCAGGCGGATTCTTAACCACTGCGCCACCAGGGAAGCCCCCAGGTTTGAGTATAAAACATTAACTGGAGACCAGTATTTCCAGGAGACACAACAGTTCCCCTCCCCCACCCCCATGGTGCCTGGCCTCTGGTTGAAATTTTGTCTCAGCCTTTTTCTCTTCCTCACAGTCCTCGTGTCTCTCTTTGGTTCTCTGTCTTTACTTAGAATGGAAATGTATTCATTGGTGATTGTATTTGTTTGAAGTAAACCAATGTTAATCAAGCTTTGGATGCATTGAACATTTTGAAGCATCACCCTCAAAGAAAATCTAAATGTCCCCAAATGAGGTTCTGACATATTATGTTTCCCACAGGTGGGTGGCTTGGATGGGTGAGCTATTTGAGCAAGAATCATTTTATTTCTGCAAAGCTGTGTGACTTCTGTTTTTCACTTTTACCTTTTGTAATTCCCTTTTTTGTTTTTTTAAAATTTATTTTTCTTTTTATAAATTTATTTTATTTATTTATTTATTTAGGCTGCGTTGGGTCTTTGTTGCTGCGCTCAGGCTTTCTCTAGTTGCGGCAAACGGGGGCTACTCTTCTTTGCATTGCACAGGCTTCTCACTGCGGTGGCTTCTCTTGTTGAGGAGCACAGGCTCTAGGCGTGCGGGCTTCAGTAGTGGCTCATGGGCTCTAGAGTGCAGGCTCAGTAGTTGTGGCTCACGGGCTTCATTGCTCCGCGGCATGTGGGATCTTCCTGGACCAGGGCTCGAACCCGTGTCCCCTGCATTGGCAGGCGGATTCTTAACCACTGTGCCACCGGGGGAAGTCCCGCTTTTTTGTTTTTTAATTGAAGTGTACTTGATTTACAATGTTGTGTTAATTACTGCTGTACAGCACAGTGATTCAGTTATACATATATATGCGTTCTTTTTTTACATATTCTTTTCCATTATGGTTTATCATAAGATATTGAATATGGTTCCCTGTGCTATACAGTAGGACCTTGCTGTTTATCCATTCTATATATAAAAGCTGACATCTGCTAACCCCAACCCCACCCTGTTCCACCCCTCCTCCAACCCCCTCCCCCTTAAAGCCGTATCACTTTTGATGAGAGAAGAGAGAAAGAGGACGAAGAATGCAAGTTGCCATCCTGGTAAGGTGAGCCATGAGAACAGGGGCTCCGCACCCCCAGACTGGGCATCCCCAAGAGCTATGGGGATGAGGGGCAAGGTACCCAGAGCAGGATCTGGAGCCCTGGCAAGGTTTCAAGACCCTCTAGCAAACTGTGATTCAGAGATCCCTGTATTATAGAGTTCCTCTTAAGTTGTGGCCATTGGATTATTCATTCTTATATATACATTAGAAAGAAAATCTCTAAAGAATACATCAGGCTACATGGTTACCTATTATTGGGGAGGGGTAGCCAGATGGGGGTCAGGGATTCGAGGCAAAATTTTTACTAGGTAATTTAAAACAATTTTTAAATTTTGAAACAATCTCAAATTTATGCAAAACCTGCAAGTATGGTAAAAATACCTTTTCCCCCCCACCGAACCGTTTGAGAGTCAGTTGCTGATAGGATGCCTGATCACCCCTGAGTACTTTAGTGTGGATTTCCTGCAAGAAGGACCTCCTCTGACATAACCACAATATAATCAACAAGATCAGGAAATTAACATTGATACATTTCCACCATTCAGGTGTCCCAATAATGTCCTTTATAGAAACAAAAGGATCCAATTCATAATCATGTGTTGCCTTTAGTTGTCATGTCTCTTTCAGTCTCCTTCATTCTGGAATAGTTTCTTAGTATTTCCCCAGCCCTCATGATCATATAGATTATAGGCCAGTAATCTTTTAGTTGATTTACAATGTTGTGTTAGTTTCTGGTGTACAAAAAAGTGATTCAGTTATATATATATATGTGTCCTTTTTCATATTCTTTTCCATTGTAGGTTATTACAAGATATTGAATATAGTTCCCTGTGCTATATACACTTGGACCTTGTTTATTTTTTATATAGTAGTTTGCATTTGCTAATCCCAAACTCTTAATTTATCCCTCCACCCCCTCCTTCCTCTTTGGTAACCATAATTTTGTTTTCTATGTCTGAGAATATGGTTCTGTTTTGTAAATAGGGTCATTTGTATCATATTTTAGATTCCACATGTAAGTGATACCATATGATGTTTGTCTTTCTCTGACTTACTTCGCTTAGTATGATAATCTCTGGGTCGATCTATGTTGCTGCAAATGGCATTATTTCATTCTTTTTTTAAAAAATATTTAGTTGTTTATTTGGTTGCATTGGGTGTTAGTTGCAGCAGGCGGGCTCCTTAGTTGTGGCTTGTGAACTCTTAGTTGTGGCACATGGGATCTAGTTCCCTGACCAGGGGTCGAACCTGGGCCCCCTGCATTCGGAGTACGGAGTCTTACCCACTGCGCCACCAGGGAAGTCCCTTCATTCTTTTTTATGGCTGAGTAGTTCCATTGTGTGTGTGTGCGTGTACATATATACATATATATATATACACATATATGCCACATCTTCTTTTCCATTCATTTGTCGATGAACATTTAGGTTGCTTACATGTCTTGGCTTTATTGTGAATAGTGCTACCATGAACATTGGAGTGCATGTATCTTTTCGAATTAGAGTTTTCTCCGGATAAATGCCCAGGAGTGGGATTGCTGAATCATATGGTAGCTCTATTTTCAGTTTTTTAAGGAACCTTCATATATTCTCCATAGTGGCTGTACCAATTTACATTCCCACCAACAGTGGAGGAAGGTTCCCTTTTCTCCACACCCTCTCCAGCATTTATTATGTGTAGACTTTTCAATGATGCAGGCCTGTAATCTTATAGACTGTCTTTCAATTTAGGTTTGTCTCATGTTTCCTTTTTTCTTTTTTTTACTGGAGTATAATCGCTTTACAATGCTGCGTCAGTTTCTGCTGCACAGCGAAGTGAATCAGCCATATGCATACGCACATCCCCTCCGTCTTGGACCTCCCTCCCTCCGTCTGACGTTTCCTTGATTAAATTCAGGTTATGAATCTTGGACAGGAATATCACAGAAGTGATGTATAATCTTCTCATTGCTGTCTATCCGGTGGCACATGATTTCGATTTGTCCCCTTACTGATGACATTAACTTTGATCACTTTTTTAAGGTGGTGTCTGCCAGGATTCTCCACTGTAAAGTTACTCTTTTCCCCTTTGTAATGAATGAGGATTTTGTACTTTGAGGCTATGTAAATACCCTGTGCTGTCTCAAATTTTGCATTTACTCATTTTTTAATTTATAGACTCATAATTTCCTATTTTATTACTATTTCCCTTCTTTACTTTTTTTTGGAACCATGTGAATGGATTACTTATTTTAAAAACTAATTTTTAAAAAGAAAGGACCTGAAGTCCAAAACCTCCGCTGATCACGAGCCTTCACTGATTCACCATTATCCTTTGGCCAAGCTTAGGGCATGTACCACCCAAGGTGCCTGGGGGTGTGTATGGTGGGGACAGAGGGGGTGTTATCAACCCCAGGGGAACTCAGGACTGAGTGGGGAGAGAGATTTCTCCACATGGAGATGGGTGGCCGTTACCAAAAGCAGGGAGAATGGAAACTAGGCGGCGAAGACACTAGTGGATACAAAAACAACAAAACACAAAAAAGAAACTATGACCAGAGGGCCTTGGGAGTCTTGTGCTGGGAAATAGGGGATGTGTTGGCGTGGAAATGGCTACCAGCAAGTAACAAAACAAGCCCCAGGGCCAGAGGGTGATCCCAGGGCAGGAGAGCCCTGCTCGCTGGCGTTCCGAGTTGGAAGCCAGGCCACTTTCCGTGGACTTGGGACCCAAGTGGGGAGAGTTGGCAGCACCTGGCTGAGGGAGCTATTCAGAGGCACAGGATTGGCTCCTAGGAAGGCCTGACCGCGTCTCCAAAAACATAATGTGTCTTGGTGGGAGAGTTTAGATGAAAGAACGGCCCTGGGAATTTGCTAGTCGTTCTTCCTAGAGGTGGCCTTGAGCCCAGCATTTGAACTTTGGCAGCGTTGCTGGGATGGAGAAAGTTGTTGGCAGCCGTTGAACTCTTTGTAGACTCTTGTTTTTCAAACACAGGAAGGACCTGCCACATTACGTGAATTATGCTTAATGCCATTCACTCTATGCCTCTCAGCCAGGCTTTTCTCTCTCCACTTCTCAGCCACAAGCCCATGGAGTCTGCTTATCATTCCTGCGTTCACAGGATATTTTAAGAAATGGTTTGTACGCTGCCAGTTGCCCCTGGCCTGACCAGAGCACACCTCCGCAGACAGACTCATTCTGCAGATTTCTAACAAAGCAAATATGTTGATTTTGGCATACGTTAGCCCCAACTTATCAGACTAGATTGCTCGATTGGCTAGGAAAAAATATCTAGGGAAAACACATTTTATGATTTTAATTGTTATTATAGGCGCTCTCAAAAAATAAATCTGTGACCTGCCATATATTTCAGTGAAAGAACTCACATCTGGTTCTGATTAACTCTGGAGTCTGTTGGCTGACTTAGCACGGGAGTCTTTTCTGGAAGTCAGCTCTGTGTCTCAGGGATTTTTGTTTTCACCCAGAGAGACACAGTGGAGACCTTGTTCCAGCACAAAGGCATCAACTGTGAGCGTGACCCTTCGCAAACATGGCGATGCTCATCAAAGACCTCAGAATCCCTCCTGGAGGTCTGACACAGACAAGGCTGAAGGCAAGGGCGGATGGATGGAGAGAGAGAGTTCCAGGCTAGCTCAACAGACTAGGCTTTAGGCGTTGCCATTTTAACCCCCAGTCACAAGGAGGACCCGTAGAAGCTTTGAGAAAGGCATTGTCAACCCTCACCCTCTCTCTGGGAAAGAGGAAAGAAGAAATAATAAGCACTATGCTACATTCACTTTTGTGATGAGCAAGATGGTAAAATCTGTAACAGACATCCTGGGATAGCCCACTTTCTTCTCTCAAGATATAAGAGCTAAAAAAAAAAAAAAAAGATATAAGAGCTATAATAAACACACATCTCGGACTTCCCTGGTGGCGCAGTGGTTAAGAATCAGCCTGCCAGTGCAGGGGACACGGGTTCGAGCCTTGGTCCGGGAAGATCCCACGTGCCACGGAGCAACTAAGCCCGTGCGCCACAACTACTGAGCCTGTGCTCTAGAGCCCGTGAGCCACAACTGCTGAGCCCACGTGCCGCAACTACTGAAGCCTGCAAGCCTAGAGCCCGTGCTCTGCAACAAGAGGAGCCACCACAATGAGAAGCCCGCGCACCGCAACAAAGAATGGCCCCCCTCTCGCCGCAACTAGAGAAAGCCCGTGCGCAGCAACAAAGACTCAACACAGCCACAAACAAAACAAAACGAAACAAAAAACCACCCATCTCACTTTCTTTATGGGCAAGATGGCAGGATGAATGGTAAAAATGTGAAATGAAGCCAACACAGCCAATAGCTGCACTTGGTCCATAGAAGTCAAGGAGTCCACTAAGCATTGTCCAGGCTGAAATGCCTTTGACCTGAAGCCTCATGATTTTTTCTTTTTTTTTTTTTTGACCTGGCCGTGCGGCTTGCAGGATCTTAGTTCCTGACCAGGGATTAAACGCGTGCCCTCAGCAGTGAAAGCGCAGAGTCCTAACCACTGGACCGCCAGGGAACTCCCTGAACTCTCATGATTTTAAAATCCGCTGGCAATAGCTGATTCTGGCTAATGGGGGGAGTCACAGCTCCTCCTGCAGCCTTCTCTGTGGATGGGAAGAACAAGATAGCTTCAACCTCTAGTTCCTGCCTCTTAACTCACATTCTCTCTGTGGACGATGGGAACCATGTGGAAAAAGAGCATCCTGCCCTGCTCCTGGGACGTGAGTGGGTCTCGCTTGGGGTGGCCTCCCGTTACTCTCCATCTACGTGGCCCTTCCTCCCCAGTCACACCCCACACACCCCAAGAACTCTTTACCTAACTGCATGTGCATTGCCTCTCAAAGGAAACAGAGAGACCAGTCGTTCCCAGGTACACCAAGGAACAGAGAGAGTAAATGATAGCCTTGAACAAACCTGACTTCATAGGGGCAGGACAGTTTCTTTCCTGAGTGCACACCTGTAATAGACTTTATCCTTCAAAAAGCCTTTGATGAGTTCCCCACATACAGCTCCGCGAGTCACTGGATGACTGGTCGCTTTTGTCACAAGTAGGGAGCTACCTTAGGGGCAGGGATAAATGGGTTCTTCTCTTCATGGAAATGTATGAATACTAATTTTTTAAAAATCAAACATTATTTTTTTTAATTTATTTATTTTGGCTGCGCTGGGTCTTAGTTGCAGCACACGGGATCTTTAGTTGCAACATGCGAACTCTTAGTTGCAGCATGCTTGTGGGATCTAATTCCCTGACCAGGGATCGAACCCGGGCCCCCTGCATTGGGAGCGCGCAGTCTTACCCACTGGAGCACCAGGGAAGTCCCTGAATACTAATTTTTAAAATAGCCAACAGTTATTAAGCACCTACTATGTGCCAGGTGTTGCCCTAAGCACATCCCAACTATTAACTCACATCATCCTCACCACAACCTTCTAAGGGAGGTACCGTGACAATACCAATTTTACAGGCAAGGAAACAGTTACAGAGCGATTAAGGGCCTTGATTGAGGCAGCTCAGCTGGCTCTAGAACAATCATCAGTGACATTATAATAATTCATTTAGATTTTACAGTAAAATCTCGTTGTAATATTTGTGAATGACACAAAACACTTAAGCGTATTGAAAATTCAATGAGACTAAATTGCAGAAAGATCCTTTTAGTTTTAGCTCTGTCTGCCCGCAGTCTCCTGATAATTCTAACCCTGCGTCATCCTGCAGCAATGTCCCTTCCTTTCCAAGCCCCAGTCACCACCCTTATTCAGGCCTTTACTCTGTCTGCCTTGAACTTTATAATGGCCTCTTAACTAGTCTCCTGGCTTTCTGTTGCTTCCCGGCTCCAATGCAGTTATCGCATCACTGCCAGATTAAACGAACACAGTACAGCTCTGTCTCAGCGCAAGCCAGCTCCAAGCCCACCCATATCTGTGTTCAAAGCCGTCCACGGCATGCCATGGCCAGCTTTGCCAGCGTTGCCGGAGTTATGCCGTTTGACTCAAGACGTTTTTGCTAAGTAGCAACCTTGAGCCAAAGTACTGTGTAGGTTATGGGAAGTTGGAACGTCATAGCCCTTGTCCTCAAATTGTTTTTCGTGGTGAGAAGACAGACTTGTAAACACATGCAAAATCATAAGTTAATTGTTCCAAGGTAGGAGTGTACAAAGTACAGCAGGAGAAGAAGTACCCACATCTGCCCAGGGGCAACAGGGAGGGATCTGTGAACTGAGAGAAAAAGCCAAAGGCCCAAGTGGACCACAGGGGAGAGTTCCAGGAGGAGGACACAGGGCACAGGGACACCGTGGAAGGACAAGCAGCTGAGTCCAGTGGTAATGCAGAGTTTGACGGGAAGTCGAAGAAGTTTAGAAAACGAGGGGCCAGATAAAGGCCTTTCATGAGTTGAGTTAGTGTACGGATGTAAGTCCAACTCCAAACTACAAAATGACCTTAAAGTTTGTCTGGAAAAAATAAGTGTGAGAATTGCCAGGATTTTTTTTTTTAAAGAAATAATAGTGAGGAAAGAAAAAAATATTACTCTACTAAATATTAAAATATAAGATCACAGTGGTCGGAACTGTGTGGTCCTGGTGGGAATTAGAAAGATAAGGAATACAATAGGAAATACGGAAATGGATCCAGGTGTATATTACAAGTCTTATAAAATATTTTATTCCCTTTTTTTATTTCTTAGTTTTATTTTTTTGGCCATGCCATGCGGCACGTGGGATCTTAGTTCCCCGACCAGGGATCCAACCCGCACCCCCTGCACAGGAAGCGCACAGTCTTAACCACTGGGCTGCCAGGGAAGTCCCTAGACTTATAAATATTTTAAACGTGACATCTCAAATCAGGCTCAAAACGGTGGATTATCCAAAAGATGTTTTTGGAACAACTACCTGAAGTATTTTGAAAAAAAAGTTGGGTTCCCTACCCTTCCGCATCATTCACAGAATGAATTCTAGATCAGTGCGGTCCAATAGAATTTTCTTTGATGATGGAAATAGTCTAGATCTGTGCCATTCATGATGGTAGCCACTGGCCACGTGTGGTTATGGAGCACTTGAAGCGGGGCTAGTGCGTTGAGAAACTGAATTTTATATTTTAATTGATTGAAATGTAAGTAGCCATTTGTGGCTGGTGGCTACCAAATTGAACGGCACTGTTCTAGAGGGACTAAAAGTGTAAATATAGGAAAAAGAAACAAAGGACACCAATAGGAAAATCACAAAAGAAGAAATACAAATGTCCAATAAATATGAAAAAAAACTTCAACCTCACCTATTCACCAATCAGGACAACTATGAGAAAATTCATCAATCTGACAGTGCCTTAAAAAATGTTGCTTTATAAAAACTTTTAGAGGAAAACCTAGGAAAAACACTCTTCGACATAAACCACAGCAAGATCTGTTTTGACCTATCTCCTAGAGTAACAGAAATAAAAACAAAAATAAACAAATGGGACTTAATTAAACTTACAAGCTTCTGCACAGCAAAGGAAACCATAAACAAGACAAAAAGACAACCCTCAGAATGGGAGGAGATATTTGCAAATGAAACAACAGACAAAGGATTAATCTCCAAAATATACAAACAGCTCATGGAGCTCAATATCAAAAAAACCAAACAGTCCAGTTAAAAAATGGGCGGAAGACCTAAATAGACATTTCACCAAGGAAGACATACAGATGGCCAAGAGGCACATGTAAAGATGCTCAACATCGCTAATTATTAGAGAAATGCAAATCAGAACTACAATGAGGTATCACCTCATTGGTCAGAATGGCCATTATCAAAAAAGCTAGAAACAGTAAATGCTGGAAGGGGTGTGGTGAAAAGGGAACCCTCCTACACTGTTGGTGGGAATGTAAATTGATACAACCACTATGGAAAACTGTATGGAAGTTCCTTAAAAAACTAAAAATAGAACTACCATATGACCCAGCAATCCCACTACCGGGCATATACCCTGAGAAAACCATAATTCAAAAAGAGACATGCACCACAATGTTCACTGCAGCACTATTTACAATAGCCAGGACATGGAAGCAACCTAAATGTCTATCAACAGATGAATGGATAAAGATGTGGCACATATATACAGTGGAATATTAGCCATAAAAAGAAACGAAATTGAGTTATTTGTAGTGAGGCGGATGGACCTAGAGTCTGTCATACAGAGTGAAGTAAGTCGGAAAGACAAAAAAAATATCGTATGCTAACGCATATATATGGAATCTAAAAAAAAAAAAAAAATGGTACTGATGAACCTAGTTGCAGGGCAGGAATAAAGATGTAGGCATAGAGAATGGACTTGATGACATGGGGTGGGAGGGCGAAGCTGGGACGAAGTGAGAGAGTAGCACCGACATATATACACTACCAGATGTGAAATAGCTAGTTAGTGGGAAGCAGCCGCATAACACAGGGAGATCGGCTCAGTGATTTGCGATGACCTAGAGGGGTGGGATAGGGAGGGTGGGAGGGAGGCTCAAGAGGGAGGGGATTCGGGGACACGTGTATGCATATGGCTGATTCGCTTTGTTGTGCAACAGAAATGAACATGGTATTGTGAAGCAATTATACTCCAATAAAGATCTATTAAAAAAAAATGTTGCTATAGACATTGTTCAGGAAGGGGCAGGGAAGTAGGCATTTTCCTACATCGTGTGAGGAGGTGTAAATTGATGCAACCTTTTTGGAAAGCAATTTAGCAAAATATATCAGATTACACATTATTGAGTCAAATTTCAGGTATTCTTATATCCCCATGTTTATTTTACATGAAAACCCACCAATTAAGACCCCTCCCCCTCGCAGTCATTATTATTATTACTTTTGTTTGTGTGTGGAGTACATTTTTATTTAATTGAATCAATTATTTCTGGATGGCCGTTGTTTGCTCTATGATGGCGGCAGTCCAGGTCCCATGCTGGTGTACTTGGTGGCATCCCTTGGGGCAAAGGGGAGCCGGGGAGAGGAGAGCTCAGGAAATGATCATCACTGCCATTCACTGAGCATTCAGCTCTGTGCCAACCACTTGGCCCCCAGCCTCTCACCACAACCTGGTGAAGTAGATACTATCATTCCCATTTTACAGATGGGGAAATAGCTCCAGAGGGGTTCAGCGTTCCCATCCCGCAGACGGAAAGCCAGGGTTTGGAGCCAGGTCTGTGACTCCGGTGGCTGGCAAGGACTCCAGGACCACATGCGACATTGAGGCCCTCTTGGGGCGAGGCCGTGGCGGGTAAGACCCCCCCCCCCACCCCCGCACACAGAGAAGCTACAACCCTGGGCCCTCCAGATGGGGAGCGGGGACCTCACCAGCGAAGCCAGGCAGACATCTCTACCCCACTACCCCGGAGACACAACATCCCTGGTGATCTATCCATCTCTTAGCTCCCCCACGCTCCTGGGACCTGAAGTAAGAAAATTGGTGTATATGTGGGTGAGGAGTTGCTGGGTTTAAACTCGTTTTGAAAAGACTCTAACTTGCGGAGGCTGGGATGGGGTAGAGCTCTCAGAAAAGGAATTTGGGGAATGGAGTGTCCTCAGATTTTTCCATCTGCTCTGACAAGGCCCTGCCAGTGATGCCAGAATGCTGTGTGTGTGCCCAGCCTCGTCGTGGCTCATCCATCTCCCGCGACGGGCTGGGGCCGCAGGTTCTGCAGCTGCGGTGGGGGGGGGGGGGGGGGAGGGGCATGGGATGGGGGGCGGATGGCGGTTCCCGGGGAGGGAGAGCCCGGAGGCTGCCAGCTCCCTCTTGCAGCATAGTTAAAGCCTGAGATAGTTGTGTGCTCACAAGGAAGTGGGGCGGGGAAGCAGAGCCAGACTCCATTTGGTCTCCATCACTGCTCAGAAAGCAACTTGGGTCAAGGCTGCAGTCAGAGCTGGGTCTGTAGCAGGGAGCTGGCGGCGGGGAAATTTTCCGGGCGGCTAGACCTGCCCAAAAGAACAGGAGAAGGGTGGTCTCCACAGGGCAGGGAGGGATGGACTTTAAGGTTTGCAGGGATGATCCATTTTTTTTTTTTTTTTTTTTAAGAAAGCTGCGTTTTATAGCTACTTTATTTATTTATTTATTTATTTATTATTTATTTATTTTTGGCTGTGTTGGGTCTTCGTTTCTGCGCGAGGGCTTTCTCTAGTTGCGGCGAGCGGGGGCCACTCTTCATCGCGGTGCGCGGGCCTCTCACTATCGCGGCCCCTCCCGTTGCGGGGCACAGGCTCCAGACGCGCAGGCTCAGTAGTTGTGGCTCACGGGCCCAGCCACTCCGTGGCATGTGGGATCTTCCCAGACCAGGGCTCGAACCCGTGTCCCCTGCATTAGCAGGCAGACTCTCAACCACTGCGCCACCAGGGAAGCCCAGGGATGATCCATTTTTATTTAAAAACTGGCCGACCTGCATCTTTCCCGGAGGAAAGCAGTATTTTGGTTTTGTGTCTGTTCTTAAATGGTTAGAAAACGTAACTGTGTGAACCTGGACGATCACTTCAGCTCTGTTGAGCCTCATCTGCAATATCTGGAACAGGAAACTAAACCAGCGGATGTTCTGTTAAGGTCCCTTTGAGTGCAAAGGTCAAAGATATTCAAACATTCCCAAGTTCTGCCCCAGACCCACTGAGTTAGAATCTCCGGGGAAAGGGGCCTGAGAACCTATATTTTATTTTATTTTATTTTATATTTACTTGTTTTTTTTAATAGATGAGGATACTGAAGCACACGTTTTCTTTAGTCTTACTGAGATGTAATTAACATACAACACTGTATAAGTTCAAGGTGTACAGCATAATGACTTGACATACATATATACTGTGAAATGATTACCACAATAAGTTCAGTTACCATCCATCACCTTATATAATTACAAAAAAAATTTTTTTCCTTTTGCTGAAAACTTTTAGGATCTACTCTTTTAGCAACTTTCAAATATACCAATACAGTCTTTTTTTTTTTTTTACTATAGTCATAATGTTGTACATTACATCCCCAGGACTTATGTGTCTTTTTCTTGAGGAGGGGGTTCTTTTTTTTCTTCGTCTGTGCCATGTGGCATGCGGGATCTTAGTTCCCCAACCAGGGATCGAACCCGCTCCCCCTGCACTGGGATCGTGGATTCTTAACCACTGGACTGCCAGGGAAGTCCCAGGACTTATGTGTCTTATAACTGGAAGTTTGTACCTTTACCCAATTCCCCCACCCCCACTCCCTTCCTCTGGCAAACCTCAAATGTGATCTCTTTCTTTATGTTTGTTTTGTTTTGTTTGATTCCACACATGAGTGAGATCATACAGCATTTGTCTTTCTCTGACTTACTTCATTTGAAGCTGTATTTTAATGGTACCCCAGATGAGTCTTACACCAGGAAAAGTCCGGAATTGCTGTAGGGAATGGGATATCTCTAACCACCCCTAGCCCTGTTTTGGAGAAAGGAAGAGAGAAAGGAGATGGAAGCTGGGAGCGCTGGCATTAAGGACTCTGAGATGTCAGGAACTGAGTTCCTGAGTGCTTCTGCCCCCCTTGGTGTCCCCACCTGCCATCCAGCAGCCCTGGAGCTCTGAATTTCTTCCATGAACTTGCCCACACGCTGGCACCCAGGAGAGGCAGCAGGGGAGATCAGCACAGGGGTTGGGGGACACATTCCAGACCAGGGTTTAGGGACTTGGGGCGGCGGGGGGTCTGGCCCCACTCTGCCACTGATATTGGCAGAGTAGCTTTGTGAGGCCTTGAGCCAGGGCTTGACTTTTCAGAGCCCCAGTTTCTTCATCAGTAGAATGGGGACAATTAATAAGCTCATTGACTGTCAAATAGTCAATAAATATTACTGAGGTCTAACTGTCAGGGTTTATCTTTAGACTGCCGGCAGCATCCAGTGAGGTATCGATAGAAGAAGTGCTTTGAGCAGAACGAAGCTCTTTATCAGCATTTCCCGAGTGTGCACTAAGGATGTGGGCTATTAATAGCACTCCGTGAAAATAAAAAGGGTCTGTATTCAGTGGAGGAAGTGCTTGATTAAATCGAATCAAACCGTCTTTGATTTAGGACTTCTCGGAGTCTTTTATTGAATGTGCACTGACTTGCCAGGGCTGAGGCTGTGTGTGAGGGGGGCTGGAAGGGGTAGAATTCAGATCTTGGACTGGTTTGTTTGGTGATACCACTGATTAGTGGAGTATCTCTTTTGTGTGTGTGTGTGTGTATGTGTGTGTGGTGAAATATACATACCACAGACTTACCCCACCATCCATCTCTAGAACCTTTCCATCTGTTCTCAAATGGAAACTCTGTACCTATTAAACAGTAACTCCCCATTCCCTCTCCCCCTAGCCCCTGGCAACCACCACTCTACGTTCTGTCTCTATGAATATGACTACTCTAGATACACCATATAGGGACTTCCATGGTGGTGCAGTGGTTAAGAATCTGCCTGCCAATGCAGGGGACGAGGGTTTGATCCCAGGACCAGGAGGATCCCACATGCCGAGGAGCCACTAAGCCCGTGAGCCACAACTACTGAGCCCGCGAGCCACAGCTACTGAAGCCCACGCGCCTAGAGCCCCGTGCTCCGCAACAAAAGAAGCCACCGCAATGATAAGCCCGTGTACCACAACGAAGACCAACGCAGCCAAATAAATAAATAAATAGATAGATAGATAGATAGATATACCATATAAGTGCAATCACACAGTATTTGTCCTTTTGTGACCGGCTTATTTCACTTAACATATTCGCTTAGCATTCATCCGTGTCGTAGCAGGTGTCAGACTCTCTGTCCTTTTCAAGTTGAATATTACCCTGTTGTATGTATAGACTGTATGTATATGCATTTTGTTTATCCATTCATCTATCTGTGGACACTGGGGTTATTTCCACCTTTTGGCCGTTGTGAACAGGGGTGTGCAGATATCCGTTTGAGTCCTTGCTTTCAGTTCCGTGGGGTAGATACCCAGATGTGGAATTGCCGGAGCATCTCTTGGACTGGTGTTCTGTGGAAGACACTTTTGAAACATTGCTCTTTATAGCTCTGAGGGAGCACTGTTTAAGTGAGAAAATTCCCGAAGTTTCCAGGGATGTTCCTGCCGTGGCTGATGGCAGTGGGAAAACATCCTGGGTTAGGAGTTCGAACTCACATTCCTCCCTAATGAGGACCTCTGTGGGCCTTAGATTCTGCAGCGGTTAATTGAGTATGATGAACTGGACGATCTCTTGAAGTCTCAGATTCTCTGACCTAACTTGGTCTCCCTCCCATGTGATCTGGCACCAGGATGGGGGGGTGGGGGTGGGGTGGGTGGGGGCAGGACCCGGTCCGGAAAAGAGATGGTGTGCAGCTACGGACAATTAAATGTCTTTGTCCTTCAATCTCAACATTTTAATCTTTTTTAAACCTGTTTCCTTTGGTGGGGGGAAAAGGATATTTAGCTCTTTCCTCACCTTCTTGCTTCAGGGTCTCTATCTCCGAGTTGTCCTTTCCGTCTCTAGAGCTGGTGTCACAGCTGTGGCCTTCCTCTGCTCTTTCAACTCAATCAACCAAACTGCTAGGAGGGAAGCGAGAGCTGCCCATATTTCCTCTTCACTTTCCTATTGGAAGAGTGGCTTTCCTTTTTTTCTACCATTAGAAACACAAAAGAAAGAGTAGTCACAGAAATTTGTCTGTAGGCTACAAATGATGAACCTCAGAAGCTCCCCTGTCCCACGAGAGAGGAGCAATTTTCCACTTTCTTCTTCAAAAACAGTCTTCCCTCTCCCATTAGGAATCTCTGGCTGCTACTTGAATTTTAAATATAATAGCCAGGTTTATACATTAAGCAAGCTTTGCCTGGTTTGCTTAGCAACGGCTCTAACTTTTATAGCTCGTTCTAAAGGAACTTGCAGATTTCATGATAATAACATCCATCTCACTGATCCAGAAGGGAAGAAATCTTAACCTTTCAGAATGATGAAAATCTAAAATTAAGCCACAAAGCAAAACAAAACCCTCCAAGCCTCTGGAATAACCTTCACAAAGTCCCACACTAAAGACAAGAGCTTTATTTGTGAGAAAAGCCTTTAGACCTGGAAATTCTATTCACTCTTTTTTAGCAGATCCTTCTCAACAGCGAGTCAAGACCTGGGAGGGAACCGCTACAGACAGACGTGTTAGCAGCAGTGTTAAACCATCTGGTAGCTCGAGGACAAAGGAGACGGAAACCTAAAAAAAGCAGACATGGAACTGTGCTGTGACATTTTTGACAGATTCCAATCAAAATGACTAAAGTCAACAAAGTATTGATTTTTGTAAAGATAAGCTTCAGTTATCTGGAAAACTCATTTGTTTTTGAAGAATTTGGTGCCAGCAGAGCTGCATAATTGAAGTATCACTGTGTTTTGAACCAAAAAAAAAACCTAGCAAGATGTTCAGAGATTTAAAATCTATCCATTGGATGAGTCACTAGTGGTGTGTACAGGGCTGGAGGATTGGGTGAAGTCTCGGCTAAGACCAAACTCCTAGATTTTTTGAAAGTTTGGTGGTTCTGTGTAGGAAAACCCAATGCTTTAAATGCACAAGCTGTCCTCTTGTTTAAGTAGAGGCTGGGATTTTGGCCTTGATTTAGAGGAAAGCCTTTAATAGGCCTTTGATTCTGTAAAGGTAAAGTAGCCGTGTTACCCTGTTCTGGCTGGGGAGGTTTGCTTTTCTGTACGATAATGTAAATGAGTGTCTTCCCATGGGCAGAGCTACATCACGGATGTTTCTAAAATTATTGTTTCTTCTGGAAAGATGTGTGATGGGGTCTTGTCCAAGACTAGGAGCAGTTATCAGAAGGTCCAGGAAAGCTGCCTGGAGCCTTATCTTCACTGCAGGCTGACTGAGTCCCCTAAAGGCAGCTAGACGGGCACTGCCTGAGGCCACCTGGACGCTCCCACAGATGTTCCCCCAGGCCAGGTTATTCTAGAACAACCATGCAACCTAAGACCTTAGGAAATGTGCTGACTCCAGAGTATTGTTCTGATGCCCTTTTGGGGGCAAAGGGCAAGACCACATTCTTCTGGGTGTGGGTGGGGTTTCCCCTGCAAGGAATGGTTGTTCCCCTGATCAGTCATCCTGGGATCCAAAATAGGGACTTGGGGGCTTCCCTGGTGGCGCAGTGGTTAAGAATCCGCCTGCCAATGCAGGGGACACGGGTTTGATCCTCGGTCCGGGAAGATCCCACATGCCGTGGAGCAACTAAGCCCGTGCGCCACAACTACTGAGCCCATGCGCCACAACTACTGAAGCCCGTGCACCTAGAGTCTGTGCTCCGCAACAAGAGAAGCCACCGCAATGAGAAGCCCGCGCCCCGCAACAAAGAGTAGCCCCCGCTCGTCGCAACTAGAGAAAGCCGGCACGCAGCAATAAAGACCCCACGCAGCCAAAAATAAAGAAAGAAAATAAATTTATTTAAAAAAAAAAATAGGGACTTGGGAGGAACTTTAGACTCTCCTAGGGGAAAACTGCTGCTTGTGCATTGAGGTTTGAGGAAGGAAAAGCCTAGACCCTGGAAAGGGAGGGTTTATTCAGGATACTCCCATGGTGGGAGGGAAGTCGAATTCTGCGAAGGACAACACGTCAAGGGCAACTGAAGGACACCAGAAGGCGGCAGGGTTGCCAGATAAAATGCTGGACGCCCGCTTAAATTTGCATTTCAGATAAACAACAAATACTATCTTAGCGTAAGTATGTCTCGACTATTGCATGATTCTTAATATTGCACAAGACACACTGACACTAAAAAATTACTTGTTGTTTTTCTGAAATTGAAAGTTAACTGGGGCAGCCTATATTTTTCTAAATCTGGCAACCCTAAGCAAGGAACCTCTGTGAAGACCCTCCATGCTATCTTTCCTGTTACCTCCAAGTTTCCGGTATTACATATGAAATAAGTCTGGCTCAGCCTTGCTAGGCGCACTTGAGGAAGAGGTCTGTGCCCTGCTGGGGTGAGCCAGACGGGCTAGGAGAGCTCGTCATTGCCAGAAGAATCAGGCTCTAGAGGGGGGAGGCGGGGAGGGGGTTCTTGGGGAGAGGGGAGTGAGGGAGTTTCCAGGATCTCAGGGCTGATGGAGGTGAAAGTGGAGTCAGGACAGATGTGTGGGTCTTGTGGGCATTTCGTCTGGAGTTCTAGAAAACTTGCAGAGGATCCTGGTAAAAGTGTGTGGTCAAGGAGGCTAGGGCCCTGGCTACTGTGATTGGGACAGCATGAATACATCAGCTGATGACGTCTGGGATACTTGGGTTACAAATTCAACTTGAGGCATCAGAGTTGGAGTCTGTGATGTTGTGATTCATAGAAATGTGTATTTGGTCTTTGATTCCATTTGTGGCACAGAGCTCCTAAAACCCTTAGCATTGCCTGTGAATAGCATGATCAGGTGTCTTTTGTTTTAATGGGAGACTCTTGGAAAACACCTAGAGCTGGTTGCTGGGAGAACCAGCCACGTGATTAGAGGGTTGGAACTTTCAGTCCCACCCCCCTGACCTCCGGAGAAGGGCGGGGCTGGTGAAGCCATCACCAGTGGCCGGTGATTGAATCAATCAAGTTTCTGTAATGAAGCCTCCATAAAAACCCAAAAGGAGAGGCTTTGGGGAGCTTTCGGTTTGGTGAACAGGTGGAGGGTCTGGGAGAGTTATGCCTGGAGAGGGCGCGGAAGCTCCCCACACACCTTCCCACACACCTCGCCCTCTACATCTCTTCCTTCCATCTGGCTGTTCCTGAGTTATAGCTGTCAAATGAAAAAAACAAACCGTACAACCTAAAGCTGAGGATTATGTTTTATTCGGCGGACTTTCTGAGGACTTAAGTCTGGGAGGCAGCCTCTGAGTTAGCTGTGAGGGACCGCTCCGAAGAGGTAAGGGGGGAGCCAGGATACGTAGGAGTTTTTGCAACAAAAACCCAAGTAGTTGGAACATCAAAAGATTACTGTTAACGAAAGAAAAGCAGACATCAAGTTAATGCATTTAGTGCCTTTCTGTGTATGGGAAGATGCAGGAGTCTGGGCTCCTTGAAATCATTCCTTTGATATGCACCTTAACTATCTAGGGTCAGTATCCTGCTTTTCTCCTTCCTGAGTCCCCTCAGGGTGCAGAGTTGGGCGGCTGCAGGGGCTGGTGGCTTGATCGCCTGCCACATACTTTGTTTACTGATATGGCAGGTGACATTTCTCATCCACATACCTTTTATAATAAACTGGTAATCTCGTAAGTAAAATGCTTCTGTTCTGTGAGCCGCTCCAGCAAGTTAATCAAACCCAAGGAGGAGGTCATTGGAACCTCCAATCTATAGCTGGTCGATCAGAAGCACAGAGCTGATAACCTGGGCTTCCGACTGGCCTCTGAAGTTGTGAGGGAGGGGGCGGTCTTGTGGGACTGAGCCCTTAACCTGTGGAATTGGACGCTGTCTCCATGTCGATGGTGTCAGAATTGAGTAGATTTGTAGGGCGCCCAGCTGGTGTCGGAGAACCCCTCCCGCCCCGCAAACACACCCACGCTGGAACTGGGTACAGAACCCTTATAGGAACATTTCTATGCAAGGGTGTCCTTTAACATCCCAAGTGATTATACACTTGGTGTTAACGTGCAACTTCTCCTGTTGTCTATGTTTCAGCTGAGGCCCCCGCGATGAGAACAGAGGATGTTAGGCGCCCACGTATTCTCAGGAAAGGCTCCAGATCATCTGTGCAGAACTCAGCAAAGTGATTCCCCCAAACTGATCAGGGCCCCAGAGCATCAGCCACTGGAGGCTGTGCAAGGGGGGGCCGAAGTGTCCACAAGGAGACTGGAAAGGGAAGGTTTCCCCAAAATCACGGGGTACAAAGGTGAGGAGGGGGTGCCCTTCCCTTTCCCAAGCCGAGGTGCCTGGCCCGTGTCCCCCTGGAGTGGCCTCACACTGGAACCTGCCACACCTGGAAAATAAAGGTGGAGCAGCTCAGGGCAGCTTCCTGGGAACGGGCTGCACTCGCGTTGTGTGTCAGGACGCGGAGGAGTGGACTTTCCCACGGGCCCTGTGCACCTGTGGGCAGTGGCCAGGCTTCAGTTCTCTGCAAGAGGAACTCCGTGATGAAGCTCAAAAGAATCATGCTGCGTGAAAGCAGCCCAACCAAACAAAAAAGAGTTCATACTGTATGATGCCATTTATATAAAGTTCTAGAGAATGCAAATTTACCTCTAGTGCCGGAAACAGATGAGTGTTGCCTGGGGGTGGGGGAGGGACGGGAGCGAGGAATCCCTGAGGGCCTCAAGGAAACTTCTGGGAACCATGGAATGTTCATTATCTTGATTTCTGGTACAGTGGGCCTCTTCAAAAGTCAAAACTTAGCGGTAGTACACTTTAAGTATGTATAGTTTATTGTAGGCCAACTATATCTCAGTAAAGCCGTATTCCGTGTGAGTGGGTCTTCCGCCCCCAGCAGGAAGAGGTTGGATGCAGAAACTGGTCCTAAGTGGTTAGCCAGGTAGTATATTACCTGGGCCGGAAAGTGGTGCCCACTTTCAGATATGACTCTGGGGAATTCATAAGCATTTGACCACCTGCCACGCCCAGAGGGCACTAAAGCCGAGTAAGGCTTCTTCTGTCTCTTATCCTTCCCATCCCATCCCTCCCCAACCCTAATTCTGCGAGCTTGAGGCAGTCAGTTGAGTGTGGAAGGGGTGAAGAAGGAAAATCAGGCAGCCACCCCTGACCCCCTTCCCTGTTGCAAATCTCCAAATGTGGGACAGGAGAGAAGCTTTCCAGTGGTTGAGAGATTGGAGTTTTGATCTCGGTTTTAAAATCTCTAATGACGAAATCATTTAATTCCTGAAAGACGATGGTGTGGAACAAAGCTGTTTCCTGCTCTGCATACCAATGAGTCCAGCTCACTCAATAACCAGTTATGTTTTTTTGTCTATCGACCTAGTCTCTTCTACCTACTGGGGATCAAGTGATCTGCTGTTTATTCTTTTTTTTTTTTTTTTATAACTTTTTTTTTTTTAATTAATAGCTACGTTATTTATTTATTTATTTTTAGCTGTGTTGGGTCTTCGTTTCGTGCGAGGGCTTTCTCTAGTTGCGGCAAGCGGGGGCCACTCTTCATCGTGGTGCGGGGGCCACTCTTCATCGTGGTGCAGGGGCCACCCTTCATCGCGGTGCGCGGGCCTCTCACTATCGCGGCCCTTCCCGTTGCAGGGCACAGGCTCTAGACGCGCAGGTTCAGCAGTTGTGGCTCACGGGCCCAGTTGCTCCGCGGCATGTGGGATCTTCCCAGACCAGGGCTCGAACCCGTGTCCCCTGCATTAGCAGGCAGATTCTCAACCACTGTGCCACCAGGGAAGCCCTGCTGTTTATTCTTAATTACCTCCATGGGAAATGAAGAACAACAGAGCATACACGGGGATCTTGCCAGCTAAAGGAGTGTTGAAAGAAACAACAAGGCATTTTCGGGCAAAGTGCACAATCTCTGGGTGCCTTGATTCCCTCATTTGTGAAAGGGGGATGAGGTTAATAGCTTAGGCTAAGTTGTGCTGTAATGACACGCAGCTCCAAAGACTAAGTGGCCTACGCTAACAAAGGTTTATTTCTTGCTCATATCACATGTCTGTCACAGGTTGGCTTTGGCTCCTCCCCCTGGGACCATACTGAAGGAGCAGCCCTTTTCTGAGACATGGCTGGTGTGAGGGCAGCAGGAAAAGAGTGGTTGATGGTGGATCCATGCAATGGCTCTTAAGGCTTGTTTTTTTTTTTTTGGCCGCACCCGCGAGGCTTGTGGGATCTTAGTTCCCCGACCAGGGATTGAACGCAGGCCCTCGGCAGTGAGAGCACAGAGTCCTAACCACTGGACCACCAGGGAATTCCCAAGGCTTGTTCTTAAAAATGGCATCTGTCGCCTCTGTTTACATTTCCTTGGCTGAGCATGATGTCAACAGGGTGGGGAGAGATAATTCTCCCATAAGGAAGGGCAGAGAATATTTGGGACAATAATACTGTCTACTGCAGTACCTACCTACCTATATAAACTGCTTAAAATAGTGCTTGACCAGGCCATGGAAGTGCTCTATAAGGACTGTTCTTAGTACTTTCTTTTCCTCTTGAATTTTTGGGGACTTTTGCTAAGGAGGCCAGTTGCTCGCAGACCCTGATTTAGGAAGAGTCCCTACATCAGCTGCCCAATTCAGCAAGAACTACCAAAACACCAGAGAGGAACCCTAACAAAGAGATTGCTGGAACCCAGGCCCCAAAGCCTGATTGGGTGTCTGAAACATTCTAATGAAGAGGAATAAGTAAAGCTGTGTTTTACTGGGCTATTTCTGAAAGTCTCTCCCGAAAGACAGGCGTCAGGGTATTGGGCGATCATTCCTCAGCTATTTCAGGATGACTAGGACACTGCAATGTTATTCTTGTCTCCAAGCAGACTGCAATAGCTCCGCTTCTGTCAAGTGCTGAGACCACGGAGGGAGCGAGGCCGGGCTCTGGGCCAGCCGGGCTGTTTCCTCTTAGTATTGGGATCAGTATTATCTGGGCTGGTCACTGGCCACCAGTTTTCCGTGCAGCACCTTGGGGACCCAGACTGCCCCAGCGGGAGACAGGAGGTCTTCCTGGTGTGTGTTGGATTTGGGGTTTTAGATTGGGCAGTCAGAGTCTGTGGCTGGAGGCTGTCATGGAATCATAGGGAGGGGGATTTTCCACTGTCCTGGAGCCTCGGGGCCACTGCAGCCACTGGACAGGGGCCATTCTTGGGTCTCAAAGACTCTTCTCGGCCCCTCCGAGCCTTTCAAAGCCCTCTGATCTAGAGCATGCAAGAGACCAAAACTCTGATTGTTGCAAGTGGGGCACTGAGGCAGAGGAGCTGCAGAAGAGGAATCGCAAGACTTGTGATCACCTTTCAGTTCTTATTAGGACAGATTTAACTTTATTCTCTTTCTTTTAATGGCTTAAAAGCCATTCCAGCATGCGCCCTACAGCTACTCTCTCCCTTATCGCTCTTCTCCTTATCAGTTCAATTCAAAATGACAGACATTTATAGGTTATTTTCTGACGAGTGAAACAGGCACTGCCCGAGGTCTTTGGATGGTACAGACAGAATCCTAATCCTGTTGTTCACGAGTGGCAGTAAGTTTACAAGGGTCTGTGCTGCAGGGCCAAATGCGATAAGGCTTCACAGAGCTCGGGAGTACTACGCATTCATGCTGTAGGCAGACGATGAGGGCTTCCTGCAAGAAGTGGCACTTGAGCTGGGCTTTGAAGGGTGATGTTACCCGAAAAGATTTATTTATGTTCCTAACCCCCATACCTGTGAATGTGACCTTATTTGGAAATTGGGTCTTTGCAGGTGTGATCAAGTTATGATTTGGGATCATATTGAATTAGGTTGGGTCCCCATCCAGTCACTGGTGTCCTCTTGGGAAATTTGGACACAGACACAGACGGGGAGGATGTTCTGCGACACCAGAGGCAGAGATTGGAGTGATGGGCTACAAGCCAAGGAATGCCGATGATTATTGCAGCTACCGGAAGCTAGAAAGAGGCAAGGAAGCATCCTCCCCTAGAGCCTTCAGAGGGAGCGTTGCCCCGCTGCCACCCTGATTTCAGACATATAGCCAGCCTCCAGAAGCATGAGAGAATAAATTTCTGTCGGTTTAAGCCACCCAGTTTGTAGTAATTTATTATGACAGCCCCAGGAAACCAATATAGATGGGTAGGACTTTGAAATGGAGGAAAGGGCTATGTGTAGACAGAGCCACTATGAGTGAACGTAACAACTTTGGAAAGCCTATGATGTCCTTGGGGAATAATCAGTAATTCAATATGGCTGGGGCAAAGGAGGTAGAGAAGAGGAAAGAGCCAAATTTAGTGGGAGGTAATGGAAATACAGACTGGCGCCCTGAATGCCTGGCTAAGGAGTTTGGCCTTTATCTTGTATGGGATGGGAAGCCATTAGCACTTTTTTTTTTTTTTTTAATTTTTGGCTGTGTTGGGTCTTCGTTGCCACGCGTGGGCCTTCTCTAGTTGTGGCGAGCAGGGGCTACCCTTCGTTGCCGTGTATGGGCTTCTCATTGCAGTGGCTTCTCTTGTTGAGGAGCACGGGCTCTAGGCGCGCGGGCTTCAGTACTTGTGGCACACGGGCTTCAGTAGTTGTGGCTCGCGGGCTCTAGAGCTCAGGCTCAGTAGTTGTGGCGCACGGGCTTAGTTGCTCCGTGGCATGTGGGATCTTCCCGGACCAGGGCTTGAACCCGTGTCCCCTTCATTAGCAGGCGGATTCTTAACCACTGCACCACCAGGGAAGCTGCCATTAGCATTTTTGATCAGAGTCTGAACTGTGCTTGAGATAAATTACTTTCATTAATCAGGGGTAAGAAATTGCCTTCCCATTATGGCTTTGGGTTTCTTCTTGTCCTTCTCACTGGTTTTGGCCACAGTGATGTTAGGTGATGCTGGGTTTAGTGCCACAGAATGGATGACTCAAAGGTAGGGACATGCAGAAAAGGCATTTGACAAAATTCAATGTCCATTTATGATGAAAACTCTCAACAAGGTGGGTAAAGAGAGAAAGTACCTCAACATAATTCAGTGCAATCCCTAGAAAAATTCCAATGGTATTTTTCAAAGAAAAGAGCAAATAATCCTATATGGAACCACACACACACACACACACACACACAAACAAACCCAAACAGCCAAAGCAATCTTGAGAAAGTAGAACAAAGTTGGAGGCATCATGCTCCCTGATTTCAAACCACATTTAAAGTGATAGTAATTAAAACAGTATGGCATTGGCATACAAACAGATACATAGATCAATGGAACAGAATAGGGAGCCCAGAAATAAACCCAAACATATATGGTCAGTTAATTTATGACACAGGAGCTAAAAATATACAGTGGAGAAAGAATAGTGTCTTCAATAAATGGTGCTGGGAAAATGGGACAGCCACATGCAAAAGAATGAAACTCCACCACTATCTTATACCATACACAAAAATTAACTCAAAAATGGATTAAAGAGTTGAATGTAAGACCTGAAACCATAAAACGCCTAGAAGAAAACATAGGTGGTAATCTCTTGCACATAGATCTTGACAATTATTTTTTTAATCTGATACCAAAAGCAAAAGCAACAAAAGTAAAAATAAATAAGTGGGACCACATCATACTAAAAAGCTTCGGCACAGCAAAGGAAACAGTCAACAAAATGAAAAGGCAACCTACTGAATGGGAGAAAATATTTGTAAATCATATACTGATAAGGAACTAATATCCAAAATATGTAAATAACTCATACAACTCAATAGCAGAAAACAAACAAGCAAACAATTAAAAATGGGAAGAAGATCTGAATAGACATTTTTCCAGAAAAGACATGCAGATGGCCAACAGGTACATGAAAAGATGCTCAACATCATTAATCATCAAGGAAATACAAACCAAAACCACAATGAGATATCACCTCACACCTGTCAAAGTGGCTATTTTCAAAAAGACAAGAAATAATAAGTATTGACAAGGATGTGGAAAAAAGGGAACCCTTGTGCACTGTTGGTGGGAATGTAAATTGGTGCAGCCACTGTGGAAAACAGTATGGAGATTCCTCAAAAAATTAAAAATAGAACTACTTATATGATCCAGCAATTCCACTTCTGGGTATTTATCAAGAGGAAATGAAAACACTAAGTCAAAAATATATCTGCACCCCCAGATACTTGCAGCATTGTTTACAATAGCCAAGATATGGAAACAACCTAAGTAAACAACTCAATGGGTGAATGGATGAAAAAAATTGTGGTGCATATATATATAATGAAATATTATTCAGCCGTAAAAAAGAAGAATGAAATCTTGCCATCTGACACAACATGGATGGACGTTGAGGGCATTGTGCTAAGTGAAATAAGACAGAGAAAGGCAAACACGGTGTGATCGCTCTTACATGTAGAATCTAAAAACAAACAAAACCCACAAACTCATAGTTACAGAGAACAGATTGGTGGTTTGGGGTAGAGATGCCCAGAAGGATGGGGTGGGAAGAAAGAAAAAAAGCAACGCTGGGGATAGTTTGACTGATTTATCACTAAACTGTGCTTTCCGTAGTTGATGAGCGCACAATATTTGCTGAATGAAGTGAATGAATTGGCTAGTCAACTTTTGGTTTAGGAAACAACAATCCAAAAAAACAAAAAAACCCTCTATTATATACTTTATATTAAATATGGGGAGTGGGATTGAATGCTGCAAAAATAACCTAAGAAAAACCTATTTAAAAAAAAAAAGATAAGAACAGGGTCTAATTTGCATTTGCATCCTTAGCGCATAGACTAGGTAATACGTGTTATTCAGGACTTTAGCTGTAAGTAATAGAAAACATTTTGCTTAAGCAACCAGGGAATTCATTGGCTCACAAAACGGGGAAAAAATGAGAAGGTGTATTAGTTTCCCAGGGCTGCTGTGATATTGTGATTTATAATAAGAAGTATATATTTGGTCTCCATCCCAGTTCCTGGCCCAGAGCTCCTAAAACCCTTGGAATTTCCTAAGCGATGAGAGCTATAAAAGGTGTCTTGTTGCGTTAATGAGGTGACATTTGGAAAGCCCCTAAGTCACCTAAGGATGGGGGCTGGTTGACAGAGGAACCAACTGTGTGACTAGAAGTTTGGAACTTTCCATCCCACCCCTGACCTCCAAGGAGGAGAGAGGAGCTAGAGATTGAGTCCTGTCACCAATGGCTGATGATTTAATCACTCATGCCTACATAATGAAGCCTCCATAAAATCCCGGAAGGACAGGGTTTGGAAAGCTGGGTTGGTGAACACGTGAAGTTTCTGGTAGTGTGGCTTCCTAGAGAAGGCATGGAAGCTCTGAGCCCTTTCCCCACTTGCCTTGTGCGTCTCTTCCATCTGGCTGTTCCTGAGTTATGTCCTTTTATAATAAACCAGTAATCTAGGAGGTAAAATGTTTAAGTTCTGTGAGCCACTCTAGCAAATTAATCTAACTCAAGGAGGGAGTCATTGGAACCTCTGGCCTATAGCCAGTTGGTTAGAAGCTCAGGTGACAGCCTGGACTTGAAATTGGTATCCAAAGTCAGGGTGGGGACAGTCTTGTAGGACTGAGCCCTTAACCTGTGGAATCTGATGCTTTCTCCAGGTAGACAGTGTCAGAATTGAGTTGAATTGTAGGACACTTCGCTGGTGTCAGAGAATTGCTTGGTGTGGGGAAGCCCTCATGCATCAGGAGTCAGAAGTATCGTGAGTTTGGCAGAAGTGTGAGAGTAAAGGAGAAACATAGGAATAGTGTAGGTTTCCTTCTCAGCTGCCCTAAGAAATTACCACAGTCTGGGTGGCATAAAACAACAGAAACATTCCCTCACAGTTCTGGAGGGTAGAAGTCTGAAGTCAAGGTATCAACAAGGTTACTTCCTTCTGGAAGCTCTCTCCCTCTCTGGAGGCTCTAGGGGAAATTCTCTTCTATTCTTTTCTCAGCTTCTGGTGTCACCAGCAATCCTTGGCTTGTAGACACATCACTCCAATCTCTGCCTCCATCATCACATGGCATCCTCCCTATGTGTCTGTCTCTAGATCTCTTCTCCTCTTCCTGTAAGGACTCCCATCTTCTTACAAGGACACCCATACAACCTCATCTTAACTTGATTATATCTGCAAAGAACCTATGTCCAAATAAAGTCACATTCACAGGTGCCAGGGGTTAGGACTTCAACGTTTCTTTTTTTCTTTTTTTAAGGAATTGTTTAATTATTATCATTTTTTAAATTTTTATTTATTTATTTGGTTGCACCAGGGCTTAGTTGTGGCCGGCGAGCTCCTTAGTTATGGCTTCCCGTCTCCTTAGTTGCAGTATGCATGTGGGATCTAGTTCCCTGGCCAGGGATCGAACCCAGGCCCCCTGCATTGGGAGCTTGGAGTCTTAACCACTGCGCCACCAGGGAAGTCCCAGGACTTCAACATTTCTTTTTGGAGGACACCGTTCAACCCACAACAGAGATATAGCTGGCTTCAGGTATGGCTGGCTTCAGGAGCTCAAGCAATATCATCAGGGCTCTGTCTCTTTACTGTTCAGATGGGCTTTCTGCCTGATGGCCAACAGCAGGCAAAGGATGTAAATATGCGGTGGTGGTACGGGTGGGCTTGGGCAGGGAAGTGGCGTTAAACAGCTCTTGTGTTTCATGCTCATGGATGCTAGGAGGGATAGGGAACCAGGAAAGACGACAGTTAGGCGTGATGGGTGAGGAAGGGCAAATCAGAGACAAATGGAAGGTGGTTTGGATAAGGAGCAGAGATGGGGGAGGGGACAGAGCTAGTGGAGTGGAGCTATCATGGGCCTGGATGCCCTGTTACCTGGTTGGCACAGATCTCTGTTTGTTTGTTTGTTTGTTTTTTGGCTGCACCACACGGCTTGCAGGATCTTAGTACCCCGACCAGGGATCAAACACAGGCCCCTGGCAGTGGAGGCGTGGAGTCCTAATCCCTGGACCACCAGGGAATTCCCAGCACAGTTCTCTTTAAAAGGGTCCAGTAAAGAACAGGTACCTAACACTAAGCTTGAGGAAAAGCACTCCTTTTCTGTGGAGGTTGGTCGCTCCTCCCAGGATGGGTGGGGTGGGATCTGTTGTCTTCCCTCTCCAACTTCCATTCTGCATTCCTTGGTTAACAGCCCCGTCATTTTCCTTTAGGATAATTCCCTCCACCACCGCCTCCAGCTCTAGCTCCTGGGGTCTCTTGGAAACCCAGGACTGGACAATCAGGATGGTCCATCCCTTAGGCTAGAGCCAAAGTGATTGGCTCAGGGAAAGGCCCCCTCTGTGCCTAGTGAGTCCTCATCCCTAGACTCTTTTCTGGAACTATTGGGAAAAAAGAAGCACCCTTTTTGGTGGAGGGTGCGAAACTGGTAGGGTGTAGGTGTGAAGCTGCTAGGGGCCATCTGTGCCACCAGCTGGCGAAGCTGCCTCCGAAAGAAACCAAGACAGAAGAAAACAGAGCTGAGCAATGGAGAGAGGACCTGAGGCCCGGTGACGTGGTTCTAGCAAATGTATCTGACCTATTCACCCATTTATCCTCCTGTTTGTCCAACAAATATTTATTAAGGATCTACCAAGAGCTGAGTTCTTCGCTAGTTTTAGTCATAAGTAAATAAGACTTCGTGAACTCTGCCTCCCAGGAGTCCCTGGTCTATGAGGAAGTGAAAGACATGGTTTTAAATTATAATGTTAAAAAGGCAGAGAAGGGTACATTTTATGAGAGCCCCAGGTCAAATGATGTGGAAATTCAGGAGAGAGGTTATTTCCACTGGGGAAATTGACATTCTTGGATGTCTTTGGAAGGCAAGGAGGATGTGGACATACATGGATGTGATGAAGGGCGTTCCAGGAGGAGGAACTGTATGAACAAAATAAAAATTATGGGGTGTCAAGGGGGTGGACCAAAGCTTGAATTTGGCTGGAACTTAAGAAATAGGAGGAATAGGAGAACTTGGAAAGTTGAGTTCAGAGAGCGATCTTAGAAGGCCAGTGGAGGCAGGCTAAAGAGATTGGGCCATATTCTGTTGACAATAACTTTCTTTTTTTTTTTAAACAGGACTCCTACAGCTTCTTCAAGAAAACAAACTGAGTGGTGTAGAGCATGGTTGGAATGGCAGGAGACTGAATGTAGGAGTCAGTTTTCCAGGTAAGGTCCCAAGCAGGGTAATGTTGTGGTAATGTATTGCTGCATTAACAAATCACCCTGAAACTTAATGGCTTCAAGTGACAACAGTAGTATCACATCTTACAATCATGGAGATCAGGAATTTGGACTCAGCTACAATTGTGTGGACCAGCCCAGGGCTCAGCTGAATAATTCTTCTGTTCGGCAGAACACCCAGTAGACTCACTCAACAGTATTCAGCTGCTAGGCTGAGATGGTCTAGAGGGTCCAAGAGAGCATTGCTCTTACGTCTGGCTCCTTGGCAGAAATGGCTGGAAGGCTGGTCTCAGTTGGGCCTTTCTCCCTCTCCATGTAGTCTCTCAGGGCCTGTCCAGCAGCCCAGGGCTGTAAGCGTGAGAGTTTCAAGAGACAGGAAGTGGAAATTGCCAGCCTCTTAATTCCTGGGCCTGGAGAGTGGCACTCCATCACTTCTACCATATGCTATAGGTTCAAGTAGTCACAGAATCCACCGAGGTTCAGGAGTTGAGGACATACACCCCACATCTCAGTGGGAGCATTGTCCAAGAATGGTGGCTCTCTTTAAACCACCATGGGTAGTAACAATGGGAATGAGAGGATGACAGGTCGAAGCTAAATTATAGAGGGAGAAGTCAGAGGACTTGGCAAGCGCTTAGAATCATTCACTGATGAAATATTTATTGAGCATCTACTATGTGTCAGGCAGCGTTGCAGACACTGAGGAGACGGCAGTGGACAAGACAGATCTCTGTCCCCTTGGAGCTCATATGCTAGTGGTCTGGAGAGTGAAAGATGGTTTCCAGAGTGTGGACCTGGCTGCGTGGAGGTGCCACTATCAGACAGAGGAAACCCAGGCGGCCAGTTTGAATTGAGTTTGATAGTATAACCGAAAAACTAAATGCTCAATTCTCCCAGCACTTCAGCTGTAATCATAATAGCAGTAAAAGCCCTCTGACTCCAAGCTGTTGAGGAAATCCAGGATTTTGCCTCCAACCTCAGGCAGCGCCTATAAGATTACAAAGAGAAAGACCGGCACTTTAACAGCCTCGTAGATGTCCTGCCTTCCTCCGGCAGGAAGAGCCTTGGAATCATGCAGATCCTCTGCCAATTATACTCCGGTAACAAGGAGGGCGCTAATGTTGGAATTCACACTCTGACCCACTCAACTTACTTCCCGCATGAATTTTTTTTCCGGAGAACTTCTCCATTGACCCACATTTTAAAGAAACAGAAGTCTCTGGCCTTAGGAAACTGTTCTGGGGCCTTTGGGAACTCAGATTGGTTTTATTTCAAAGAGACTCAAATGCCCATGATACATTATTGAGTTTTTTTAAAAAAGCAAATTGAAGAGTAATATGTATAATATTCATGGAAAAAACTATTTTATACATGCACAACGAAAGGCTTGGAAGGATATTGTATCAGTCAGGATGGGTGAGGTTGTGTCCCAGTGCTAAATCACTGTAAAAATCTCAGTGTCTGCCACGATAAAGTTTTGCTTATGTACACCAGGGTGTCATGGGCTGGTTGTGGCTTTGTTGTCTTCACTCTGGGATCGAACTTTCTGGAACATCGTGGCAGAAGAGAAAACCATGTTCTGGCTCTTAAAGAATCTCTGTTCTTTGGTCCAGCAAGTTCCATGGCTAAGCCTGAGTACAACAGGGTGAGGAAGCATACTCCTGCCTCAGAGTAGCATAGTGACAATGTCTGAGCAGTAACACAAAATCTTTTTTTAATATTTATCTATTTATTTATTTTGGTTGTGTCGGGTCTTAGCTGCGGCACGTGGGATCTTCGTCGCGGCATGCAGACTTCTTAGTTGTGGCATGCATGTGGGATCTAGTTCCCTGACCAGGGATCGAACCCGGGACCCCTGCTTTGGGAGCGTGGAGTCTTACCCACTGGACCACCAGGGAAGTCCTAGTAACACAGAATCTTACCACAGAATCTACTGAACCATTGGTAGTGATTACTGCTGAGGTCAAGGGCCAGGGGTTAAGGAGATTTTATCTTTCACTTTCTACACTCCTGTATTATTTTAATGTTTTTCAAAAAGCATGCACTATTTTTGTAATTAAAACCACGTTTTAATCTTACTTATTTTTAAGTTTTTATTATGGAAAATTCAAACATAAGCAAAAGAGAGAAGAGTTTGAGGACACCCCCGACCATGACCTGTCACCCAGCTTCCAACAGTTAACACATAGACAGTCTTGTTTCAACAGTAATGCTACTCACTCCTCCCAGATTATTTTGAATGACTCCCAACATCATATTATTTTGTTTTGAATATATCAGCATGTATCTCTAGATAGGGATTCTTTAAAAAAAAAAAAAACAAAAAACCACAATATCATTATCACAACAAAAAAATTAACAATAATTCCTTAATATTACCAAACATCTAATGAGTATTCAAATCCCCCAATTGTTCTACCTGTATATAATTTTTTAAACAGTTTGTTTGAATCAAATTCCAAATCAGGTCCATATATTGTTTGCTGATATATGTTTTGTCTCTTGATCTTGATCCACAGTTCTCTCTTCCACTCTCTTTCTCCCTTCTTTTTAATTTCTTTGCAATTTACTGTTGAATAAATCAAGTTGTTTGTCCTTTAAAATTTCCTGCAATCTGAGTTTTTCAGATTGCTTTCCTATGGCTATGTTTAACATGTTTCTCTGTCCTCTGTATCTCTGATAAATTAGTAGTGAGATCTAGAGGCTCAGTCAGATTTAGGTTTGATTTCTTTTTTTTTTTTTTTTTGGACAACTCAGAGGTTGCCTTCTGTACTTCCACCAGGAGAACCATGTCGTCAGGTTGGTTTTCTTTTTATGATGTTAGTATCCACTGACGATTATTGTCTAGATCCAATATTTGCAGAGGGTTGTAAAGCAACAACATTCCAATTCTACCATTCCTTTGTCATTTATTAACTGTCATTTATTAAAGGAAAAAACTTTTCCCTCATCAATTCTTTGGCTCTCCTGCAGTTACAGTTTATATAGGAAAGGCAAGATAAATGCTTGTTTTTTTTGAACATCTATTTACTTGTTTTCTAAGTCATGAGATTGTTCCCTTGCCCTCTTCAAAGGTAGCCCATGAATTTGCTTTTTTGTTTTAATCACTGTGAACTCATGTATTTAAACATATTTAACATGTTTCAATTCATTGCCATTGTTATCATTATGATACTCAAGCTGTGGCTCCCATATTTGGCCAGAGGGAGCCTCTTCAAATTAGCTCCTACATCCTTTTGTCATAACTTAGTAGCTTTTGATATTTTGTTTCCTTGCTTTCTGTTATGATAAGATATTCCAAGCTCATCTTGTATATTTCCTGTCTCAGACCTGGACTCAGCCATTTCCCTGAGGAGCCTAGTTTTGATAGCATTTGTAGACCACACTATAGAGCCACCAGGGATGTTCATTGCTCTAGGGGTGCCCACTGTTTCTAGGCTTCTTCCATGGGCAGAGCTAGGAAATACTCTTTTTAATGACAGAATATTTTTATCAATTCTTGCTTAAATTCTGGTTCAAATGCAGTGCTGCAAAGTGTTTACTTAACCTCATCTATCTTACCTCCTTTCTCCTATACTGAAACGCCTGGTTCCTGACAGTATAACAGAATTACTCATCAGGTTTAACCCACAGAGTACACGTAACAGTGTCAGAATAGCAATATCAACCCTATCACCAGCAATATGATTACTGAAGATGGTTCAAGATTTCTTCCCTGTCCCCCCCCCTTTGTTCCTTCCTTCCTTCCTTCTAACAGTTCTCTTTGTCCTTAGGATTATCCCACTAGGAATGTGCACTCAAGTTCCTGTGCTTTCAGGTCCCTTGGAATACTTTTTCTCTGTGTGGTTATGCCTCAAATTGGATAAAGAGTTGGGTTCATTTTTTTTTTTTCACTTACTTCAGATTTTCAGTGAAGACCCTTTTTTTAAAAAAAATTAATTAGTTTGTTTTTTGGCTGCGTTGGGTCTTCGTTGCTGCACGGGCTTTCTCTAGTTGCGATGAGCGGGGGCTACTCTTTGTTGCAGTGCGCGGGCTTCTCACTGCAGTGGCTTCTCTTGTTGTGGAGCACGGGCTCTAGGCACGCAGGCTTCAGTAGTTGTGGTACATGGGCTCAGTAGTTGTGGCGCACGGGCTTAGTTGCTCTGCGGCATGTGGGATCTTCCTGGACCAGGGCTCGAACCCGTGTCCCTTGCACTGGCAGGCAGATTTTTTTTTTTTTTTTTTTTTTTTGGCTGTGTTGGGTCTTCGTTTCTGTGCAAGGGCTTTCTCTAGTTGCGGCAAGCGGGGGCCACTCTTCATCGCGGTGCGCGGGCCTCTCACTATCGCAGCCTCTCTTGTTGGGAGCACAGGCTCCAGATGCGCAGGCTCAGTAGTTGTGGCTCACGGGCCTAGTTGCTCCGCGGCATGTGGGATCTTCCCAGACCAGGGCTCGAACCCGCGTCCCCTGCATTGGCAGGCAGATTCTCAACCACTGCGCCACCAGGGAAGCCCCCAAGACCCTTTTTTTAAACTTTAATTTTGTGTTAGTAAAAATTAAAATAAAATATAAAATATTTACATGGTTCCAAAGTCATATCTACCAAACAAGGTATATTTAGAGAAGTCCAGCTTCTATCCTTGGGTCTCTATTTCCTTTCTCTCCCTATAGATACTTTAAAAAAAAAAATAAAGTATGGCTTAACTTTTGTGATTAAAAAAAAAAAGATACATCCTTTCTTACATTCTGTACATACTTTTCTCCACCTTGCTCTTTTCCTTGGCAATGACTCCAAAGCAGAACTTTCCTTAGAACTCAGTAAAGGGATTCCCACCCCGGGTCCCTGCTCCAGAATCCGTGCTTTAGGGCGCTCCACGTATCACAAACACAAACAATACACTCGTTAAAGAGTGCACAAATGCAACAGACTCTTACATAATAAAACATGGTTCCCCGGTAATGCGCGGAGTGTACCTGTTTCTCCACCAACCTTGCCAAGAGTGTGTTGTAAAACTTTTGAGTTTGGGCCAATCTGATAGGTTGGAAATAATATCTGTGTAGTTTTCATTTATGTTGTTCTTATTATGAGTGAGTTTGGGCATTTTTTCATATGATTAAGGACTGTTTTCATTTCTTTTTTCTGTGAATTATCTATTCATATCTCTAGCTCATTTTTCTGTGGTGTTACTGGTTATTTTCTTCTCCATTTTTAGAAGCTCCTAATATACTAGGGATGTGAATCTTTTGTTTGTGAACAACTACAGTCTTTCTCTGTAGTAGACTCTGGATTAGATTTGGCGGGGGGGGGGGGTTCAACAAAATATAAGGCGTCATCTATGCCCTCACAGGAGCTTACAAGATTAAATAACAACAAGGGATATAAGTAATTTTATGAAACAATAAGAAAAGAGAGATCGCAAAGGAAAAGGATGAGTGACAACCAATTGGCCACAGTCCTGGGCAGTGACTAAATGCCGTGAGGGTCAGAAGAGCCCAGTGCCTCGTGCTTTCCTAATCCAAGCCGTGAGCATCCCCTGCCTGGACCCACACTTTTCCCAGCAGGAGCTGGCGTTGGTCTGGCACACAGATTCCTTGGCTGTGTTTCTTTGACAATTATAACTGAGGAATTCAGCTTATTTTGGGTGAAATCCCTGGAAGTCCAAGTTCAGATCTCAGTCTGGGCAATGCAGCCACATTTTCCAATGAGTAACTCCTTCCAATATAACTCCTGGCAAACGACCCTATCAGTCATGGAGAGAATGTGCCGTCATGTGCGGTAAATAGTAAGACCACTGTGTGGGGCTTGACTCATCTGTCAGAGAAGGGGTATTTTGAAACCTTGACCTCATTTGCAAACATGTGTTTGCACATACCTTTCGTCAGATGCAAATTTTCCATTCCCAGTTTAGCTCTTCCAGATTTTCCCCGAAATGAAAGATGTGGCCATGAAGAGAGAGAAACTTTTAATAGGTCTCGACTCCAGGTATGTTCCGGGGAGCTCATTTGTCTCTAGGCCAACTTCCTGTTGACTCAGCAGCCAGGATGAGGGAGACAGAGGAGCAAAGTACCAGAATAGCAGCTGCCATTTACTAAGCGGTTACCTGTGTGCCAGGCACCGTGCTTATCACTTTATGTACAGCAGCTCCTGAACTCATGCCATGACCCTGACAAGTAGGAAGGACTTGACTTCGTCCAAGGTCAAGTCACTACTGAGCTGGGATTTGAACTCAGGCTGTGTCTCCAAAACATCTCTGTTTAATCATTACGCTGGGTGTTATCTAGATATTACCTGCTTGGCCTTGAGCCAAGAGCCTCTGGCCCGTCAGTTGGGGACCTGGAAAAAGTATTAGGCATTTTCACAGGCTGTCAGGCATTGCACGGAAGAGAAGGTAACTGGATGTCTCCATGATTTGTGAATAGATGCTTTGGGGGAAGATTGGGCATCCCTTTACTTAAATCTCCCTCAGGCTTCTAGACCTATCTCCCCATTATCTTGATACCCTGTGCCATCCTCTCCCCTCTTCTGTCCTAGCTGAGAACCAGCCCTATTTCCATGAGTTCTTCCCGACTCCTCCCCCACTCCCTGCCTAAACACACGAGCATCTTCTGAATTCTACAACCCTTTCTGAGATGCTCTGTATTATTTTTCTCTGCACACAGTAGGAGTGCTGCACACAGTAGGTGCACCACAAAATTGCCACGGCTGAAAATGATGACACACAGAAAATCCTGTATGGAGAGTGGGCAGGTGACTTAGGGCTGAGTCCTAGCTCTGCACTGATTTGCTCTGTGCTATTGGGCAAGTCCCTGACTCGGTATCTCATCTGTGAAATGATGACTAGGCAGCTTCTACAGGCTCTTCCATCCATAAAGGTCTAGATTCTGTGATTCCCACATGTCTATCTGAAGGGCAGATGCAGGTCTGGAGCTCCTTTGAGAAAGCTGGGTTCCTGGGCAGCTCCTCTGCTTCCCGCCAGCCAACTCTCAAATACCTGGTATGGAAAATAGTGTTATTACCAGTGGGCTCACACCCATCAGTGTTTTCAATAGAAGGAAATTGGGAAATCTCCTTTCATGAGAACATTCACGGGCAGAGCAGGAACCACCCTTTCCGAATATGCCAAAAACGCTGCACAACTATGAAACTTGAGTCTAAAATTGAGGAGAACAGGGGACTTTGCTTGAGCTCCCCAGTGGTGTTTCTCACACTGAGGAGCTTCAACAAGGCTCCCTGACACGAGTCCTCCTGGGAGGACTTTCCAGGTGGATTTGTGGAGAAAGGGCCCTCCAATGGAACATATAATAGCATAAGCAAAAGGGAGAAGATGGCCAGAAAAAAAAAGCAAGACAGATGGAGAAGGCCAAGGAGAGGTGATTATTAGGAGAAACAGCTGTAATGAAGGAGCAGGAGACAGGAATTTGAGAAGATAGGTTGAGGTCATAATATGCAAGATTGTGAAAATCAAGCTGAGGAATTTTTTTTTTTTTCTTTTTTGGCTGTGCTGCACAGCTTGTGGGATCTTAGTTTCCCAACCAGTGATTGAACCCTGGCCCTCGGCAGTGAAAGCACAGAGTCATAACCACTGGACAGACAGGGAATTCCCTGAGGAATTTCTTATTTTTTCTAGGATTTCATTTCCTTTCCCTAAGAATCTAGCCCTTCCAGTAGAAATCATATCAACAAAAATAATTTTTGAATTTTATGTTATAGGAGAATTTCAAAGGTATGCAAAAGTAGAGAGACCAGTAATGCAATGGAATGAATGTTATTTTGGGGGGACCAAAATCCATATGTTGAAATCCAAACCCCTAATGTGATGGTGTTAGGAGGTGGGGCCTTTGGGAGATGAGTAGGTCATGAGGGTGGAGTCCTCATGAATGGGATTAGTGCCCTTGTAAAAGAGACCCTGGAGAGCTCCTTCCCTCTTCTGCCACATAAGGACACAGTCAGAAGACAGCCATCTATAAACCAGGAATCGGGCCCTCACCAGACACTGAATGTGCCAGCACCTTGATCTTGGACTTCCCAGCCTCCAGAACTGTGGGAAATGAATTTCTGTTGTTTATAAGCTATCGATTATATGGACTTCTTTTATAGCAGCCTGACTGACTAAGACAAGTGATAATAAACTCCCCTATACCCATCACCCAACTTCAACAATTCATGGCCAAACTCCTTTCATCTGTACCCTCTCCACTTCCCCTCTTTTATGCCATTTTAAAATAAATCCCATGGACTTCCCTGGAAGTCCAGTGGTTAAGAGTCCATGCTTCCACTACAGGGGGCAGGGGTTCGATCCGTGGTCTGGGAACTAAGATCTCGTATGCCATGCGGTGTGGGGTGGGGTGGGGGACATATATATATATATATATATATGTATATTAAATCCCAGACACTGTATTCTTTCATCTGTAAATATTTCAGTGCAAATTTCAAAAATAAAAGGACTCTTTAGTGTCACATAACCACAATACCATAACCACACATAAAAAAATTAGCAATAATTCATAATTGTCCAATATTCAGTCAACATGCAAATTTCTATTTGTTTCATAAATTTTATTTTATATACACACACACGTTATTATAATTTGTTTTATTGCTTGAATGAGGATCCAAAAAAGGTTTCATTGCATTAGGATCCAAAAAAGGTTTCATTGCAATTGGTTGATGTGGGGTTTTTGTTTTTTTTTTTTTAATTTTATTTATTTATTTATTTATTTTTGGCTGTGTTGGGTCTTCATTTCTGTGCGAGGGCTTTTCTCTAGTTGCGGCAAGCGGGGGCCGCCCTTCATCGCGGTGCGCGGGCCTCTCACTATCGCGGCCTCTCTTGTTGTGGAGCACAGGTTCCAGACGCGCAGGCTCAGTAATTGTGGCTGACGGGCCTAGTTGTTCCGCGGCATGTGGGATCTTCCCAGACCAGGGCTCGAACCTGTGTCCCCTGCATTGGCAGGCAGACTCTCAACCACTGCGCCACCAGGAAAGCCCGGTTGATGTGTTTTTTAAATCTCTTTTAACCTACAGCAGGGCCTCATCTTTTTGTTGTTGTTTATTTTTTCCTTGCAGTTTATTTGTTGAAGAAACCAGGTTGTTTGTCCTGTGGTGTTTCCTACCATCGTCATCATCACCATTATACAGATGAAAACACTGAGGCTTTGAGAGATTGTATCACTTGCGCAAGGTCACATAGTTGTAAGCGGTAGAGCCAATTTAATTGATTGCTGAGTCCAGACGTTTATCTGCGGTGCCATACTACCTACTGTGAGAGGCCCTGTGTGACATTGAGATGCACTTCGAATACTGAGATTATCCCTTCACATTTCTCTTGCTTAGATGTACAGAGCAAATGCTCCTAAGTGTAGAGGTACCTGTATGTCTATCAGAGAGGACCTTAATGGGTAAGCTATTTGTGAGGTCTATGTGTGTATATATAACTTCCATTAGCGTTGTTTGTCTACCTTTTTCTTTTCTTTAATCTTTCGGCCACACTGCATGGCATGTGGGATCTTAGTTTCCTGACCACACCCCCTGCATTGGCAGCGCAGAGTCTTAATCACTGGACCGCTGGGGAAGTCCCCACCTCGTTTTTTTTTTAACATTTTGAGAGGGATTTATTTATTTGTTTATTTTTTAGAAATTTATATTTTTATTTTTGGCTGCATTGGGTCTTCATTGCTGTGCGCCAGCTTTCTCTAGTTGCCACGAGCGGGGACCACTCTTCCTTGCGGTGCACAGGCTTCTCATTGCGGTGGCTTCCCTTGTTGCGGAGCACGGGCTCTAGGCGCGTGGGCCTCAGTAGCTGCGGCATGCAGGCTCAGCAGTTGTGGCTCGCGGGCTCCAGAGCGCAGGCTCAGTAGTTGTGGCGCACTGGGCCTAGTCGCTCCACAGCATGTGGGATCTTCCCGGGCTCGAACGCGTGTCCCCTGCATTGGCAGGCGGACTCTCAACCACTGTGCCACCAGGGAAGCCCCCCACCTCATATTTTCAATTTAGTTTTTATAAGAACTTTGATAGCCGTAAATGATTTTTTTCTACAGGTTGTGCATTCTTCATTTAAACCTCCAAGCCAGGGACAATACTCTTAATATACATCTAGAGAAAATAATGGAAGAATACTATACGCTTCCTCTGAAAGGCTGTGTATAAGTCCTTTCAAAAGGGTAATGATACTGCTGATGAATATCATAGTAATGATAAAGAGGAACGCTACTGACTGCTAATTTGTGCCAAGACCTTTACAAGTGTTACCTCACTGTATCTAAGCCTCGTAGCCACCCTACTAAGTAGGTATTGTTATCCCTGTTTTGCACAAGAGTAAATCAAGGCACAGAGAGGTTAAGGACATACCCACTATCAGGCAGGATTTTTTTTTTGGCTGCACCGTGAGACTTGTGGGATCTTAGTTCCCTGACCAGGCATCGAACCCAGGCCCTCGGCAGTGAAAGTGTGGAGTCCTAACCACTGGACCACCAGGGAATTCCCAGGAAGGATGTTTTACTTTTTTTAAAAAAATTAATTAATTAATTATTTGGTTGCACCGGGTCTTAGTTGTGGCAGGTGGGCTCCTTAGTTGTGGCATGCGAACTCTTAGTTGCGACATGCATGTGGGATCTAGTTCCCTGGCCAGGGATCGAACCTGGGGCCCCTGCAGTGGGAGCACGGAGTCTTAACCACTGTGCCAACAGGGAAGTCCCCCAGGCAGGATGTTTTAAACCAGGGATCCCCAACCCCCAGGCCGCGGACAGGTACCAGTCCTGTTAGGAACGTGTTAGGAACCCAGCCGCACAGCAGGAGGCGAGCGCAGCTTCATCTGTCGCTCCCCATCGCTTGCATTACCACCTGAACTATCCCCCACCCCGCTCCCCCATGGAAAAATTGTTTTCCACAAAACCAGTCCCTGGTGTCGAAAAGGTTGGGGACCACTATTTTAAACAACAACAAAAAAAGCCTTTGATAAAATATATCTTTCAAGAATAGACTGATCTGGATTTTTAAAACAACCTCCAATGAGATGCCCGCACACTATTTTTTTTTTTTTCCCGAAGAGTCATATCCATTTTTAGCAAATCCAGGGCAATTTCTTGATTTTCTCTTCACCTAGTGAGTAGGACCAATGCAAACCAGGCCTGGCTCCTTAAGGCCGAGGTGGCAATAATGCTGCGTCATATAATAGCAATCAGGCTTGATTTCAAACTGGGGTTTTCTGCACCAAAATGGGACTCCCCCCTCTTCCCACCAGGTCTGATCCAGCAGGGACCACAGATACTCTGAGACCAATGACCCTGTTTTCATCTCTAACCATTGGCCAGACTTCAGACTTCTCCAGTGACCTGTTCCTCTTTCCATCAAGACAACCTGGACCCTCTAAGAAATTTGCTTATTGTGTGTTATTTGCCAACATTCACACCAGCAGTTGTTATCACTTTGCTAACATTTCCTCTCTTTTTGCTTCCTTGTCTCTTTCCTGCTGCCTCGTCCTCTCACCTCTCTTTTCATTTGTTCCTTAAATATTTACTGATGGAAATTACACTGGAAGCTTGGGAATCCCCAGATGTGTACAGGGTTCAGTGTCAGCTTCCAGGAACCTCCAGTATTACTTCTCACCTTCTTTTCTGCAGCAAGTATTCCGTTCTTTAGTCAAATGCTGTTACTTCCCACCGTTTCCTGGTATCACTTTTCCCTGCTCCTGCTTCGGTTCCTTGCCTCCTTGCCCTTGCAGCGTATTATCCTCCACCGTTGCAGTCCTGATGGGGATTCAGGCTCAGCTGAAATGACACCTGGAAAGCGGGAAGGGATCTCCTCACGCATCCATCCACCCATCCATCCATCCTTCCATCTTTCCATCTTTCTATTCAACAAGCATTTATTAAGCATCTGTTCTGTATCAAGCACTGAGCTAGTTCCTGGGGATACAGCTGAAAACATTGACTTTGCCTGCAAGGAGTTTACAGTCTGGCACTGTGGGGTCCACTGTGGTAGCCACCAGCCACGTGTAGCTCTTGAGCACTTAAAATGTGGCCAGTCTGAAATGAGATGTGCTGTAGGTCCAAAACACACATCAGATTTTGAACACTTAGCACAAGAAAAAGAATGCGAAATAGCCTATTAGTGATTTTTTTTTACATGTTGAAATGTAATATTCTTTTTATATTGGGTTAATATGTTATTAAAATTAATTTCAGTTATTTTGATTTACTTTTAAAATGTAGCCCCTAGAAAGTTTAAACTTAGATACGTGGCTTGCATTGGTGGCTCCCATTCTGTTTCTCTTGGACAGCACTCAGTTCGAAGGAGGATACAGGGATGGAGATAAAAAAACATACAAGGAGTTTTTATAGGTGCTTTGATAAATGTGTGTACAGGGTACAGTGAGGAATTATATTTATTCAAGAGGCCATGAGAAAGTGGAGGAAGGGAATCAGCTTATACTCTGCTAGGCACTTGCAGATATCCTCATGCACGTTCGAGGCACTTTAACATCTTCATACGTTGGCTTGGCACTTTAAATATCTCAGTTAATCTTTGCAATTGCCATCACCACAACCTGACCACATCTTTTCCAGGCTGCTTAGACCAAGTCACCATCATCTCTCAGTTGGACTGTTTGTGGCAGCAGCCTCTTAACTGGCCTACCCTGACCCCCACTTTCATCCATTCTCTATATTATGACCAGAGGGATGCTTCCAAAACACAAACCTGGTCATTTTACTCTTCAGTTGAAAACTCTCCCATAGTTCCCCCGCTGGCCTCCAGATAAAATCTAAATTCCGCCTCATGGTTTACACGTACGATCCAGCCCCTGCCTACCTCCTCAGTCCCTTATTTCACACTCCTCCACGTTTGTTCACTTTGCGGTAGCTTTGCTCTGAACTTCTTTCTGAGCTTGGAAAGCCCTGTACTCTCTCTTCTATGTATTATTTTTCTCTGAAAGTATTTTCTTCCTCAGTTTGTCTGGTTAATGCCTTATTTTTCAGATTATATTTTCAAAATGACTTTCTCTAAGAAGACTTTCTGGAACTTCCCCCACCCCCACTCCTGCCACCATTCTGGGTTAGGTGTCCCTTATGTGTCCCTGGATCTTGCTGTACTTCCCATAATGTGGTACTTATCATGCCATATTGCATTCTTTTTTTTTTTTTTTGGCTGCATTGGGTCTTTGTTGCCACGCGGGCTTTCTCTAGTTGCAGCGAGTGAGGGCTACTCTTCGTTGCGGTGCACGGGCTTCTCATTGCGGTGGCTCCTCTTGTTGCAGAGCATGGGCTGTAGGCACGTGGGCTTCAGTAGTTGTGGCACACGGGCTCAGTAGTTGTGGCACACGGGCTTAGTTGCTCCGCAGCATGTGGGATCTTCCCAGACTAGGGCTCGAACCCGTGTCCCCTGCACTGGCAGGCGGATTCTTAACCACTGCGCCACCAGGGAAGCCCCATATCGCATTCTTGCAATCTTTTTGGATCAGAGTCCTCTATGAGAATCTACTAAAAACTGTACAGCTTCTCCCCAGAGGGGGAAGAAAAAAGAACAATACATTTTGCATACAATTTCAGAGGTTTTATAAAACCCCTAAAACTCTTTAGGTTTCCACAGACTCCAGATTAAAAACCCCTGCTCTCTTCCTAGACGCAGAAGACAGTAAGCATTTTTCACAGGTACAAGTTGCTCTAAGACATTAGGATGCAAGGACTATCATGCTTTTGTTTTTCTAAATCAAATTAAATCTGAGTTAGCCTCATCCTGCGTGGCTGGTGAGAAGTCTTAAATTAGTCATTTTCAGGAAACTCTTCTGTTTTTTTCTTTTCCCCCCAAAACTCCAGAGCTTAAGGGGCCCAAGAAAATTCTGGAAGGTTCCTTCTTTCTCAGCTCATTAGAAGTTTTCTGTTTGTTTTTAACTGTTCTTCCTTCTGTTTCAAAATGCCACAGTTGAGCTGTGGAAAGCGGGAAGGGATCTCCTCATGCATCCATCCACCCATCCATCCATCCTTCCATCTTTCCATCTTTCTATTCAGCAAGCATTTATTAAGCATCTGTCAGTCAGGAATTATTTCCCCGGGGTGGGCTGTGAGGTGGTCAGTACAGTAGCCTCTGCCCCAAAGTCCTGCCACTTCCAGGAATCTTGTTGAAAGGGGGCCCCTTCTCATGGACACCCCAAATCTCCTACTCCTTCACCACTGTCAGGGAAATAGCTCTTTAACTCAAAAATACCACCCTTTCTCTTATCTCTCTGGAATGATCTGACATGAAATCCCTTGACAGGCATGACAGAGAGTGAAAACGCAGATAGATGCCTAAAAAGACCAGGAAAAGAATGTCAATGAATAAAGCAGGCTGGCTTCAAGAGACAACAGGGAGTAGTGGTGACTGAGGCATGCTCTAGAACACAAGCTTTGTCTAAAAATGAGCAGCAGCTAAGGCATCAGCGAATTGGCGCTGAATTTCCAGATCTTCTGTGTTTTCAAGGGAAGCCAGAAATCTGGATTTTCATGAGAGAACTCTTTTTTCTATATTTTTAAAACATTACTTATTAAAGTATATTTTTAAAATCATGTAATTCACAGTATAATATTCAGTGACTTTTTAGTAACTTTATCCAGTTGTGTAACCATCACCATAAATCAATTTTAGAACATTTTCATCATCACAATAAGATCCCACATGTATATTTACTGTTAATCCCTGTGCTGTCCTCCTCCTCCTCACCGCAGCCCTTACTTCAGGCAACTATTATTGTACTTTCTGTCTCTATAGCTTTGCCTTTTGGGGATATTTCATGTAAGTGGAATCATACAATATGTGGTCTCTCTGTCTGACTTCTTTCACTGAACATAATGTTTTCAAGGTTCATCTGTGTTGCTGCATGAATCTGTAGTTTGTTCCTTTTTATTGCTGAATAGTATTCCATTGTACGGATATACCACATTTTGTCTACCCATTCACCAGTTGATGGACATTCCTTTTTTTTCTGCTATTATGAATAATGCTGCTATGAACATTTGCAAGTTTTTGTATCCATATATATCTTACTCTTTTTGTTGTTTTTTGGTAGATACTGAAGGATAGAATTGTGAGTTACATGGTACATTCATGTTTAACTTTTAAGAAACTGGCAAACTATTTTCCAGAGTGACTACACCATTTTCCTGCCAGAAATGACTGAGGGTTCCTGTTTCTCTACATCCTCGCCAACATTTGTTATTGTCTGCCTTTTTGATTATAGTCATCTTAGTGGGTGTGAAGTGGTATCTCATTATGGTTTCGATTTGCATTTCCCTAATGGCTAATGATGTTGGATAGCTCTTGACTTAAATGTTGGAATTCACTCAAATTTATTAAAAAAAAATGCTTCATATCAGCTCTGTACAGACGGAACAAAACAGCTTAGAACAAAACAGGTTCATGGGCTGGAACTGCCCTGAGGGAATGAGTTTGGACTTGTGAACTAGACTCTGCAAAACAGTGGTCTGTGACCTTTTTCTTCTGGGGGTAAAAGCAGCCTAGACTGCCAGCAAAAATTACTATGGAGAGAGGACAAAGATTTCTCACTCTTTTGTAATGAAATTGTAGATTAGGAAAAAAAGGACAATTTTCAATCTGTATATTCATAATGCCATTTTTTCCCCCAGTAAATCATCCTGTTACATATTTGTTGAATGAGTCCTTCAGGTGTATATTTGTATCCTCTTTTTTTTTTTAAATTTATTTAATTTTGGCTGCCTTTGGTCTTCCTTGCTGTGGGCAGGCTTTCTCTAGTTGCGGCGAGGGGGGCTACTCTTTGTTGCGGTGCGCAGGCTTCTCACTGCAGTGGCTTCTCTTGTTGCGGAGCATGGACTCTAGGTGCGCGGGTTTCAGTAGTTGTGGCATGCGGGCTCAGTAGTTGTGGCACACGGGCTTAGTTGCTCTGCGGCATGTGGGATCTTCCCGGAGCAGGGATTGAACCTGTGTCCCCTGCATTGGCAGGTGGATTCTTAACCACTGAGCCACCAGGGAAGTCCTGTATCCTCTTTTTAGAGATGAGGTTAAGGAATCTGTCAAAGATTAAAGCTCTAGTAAGTGGCAGAGATGGATTCAAAGCCAGGTCTATGTGGTCCTAAATCCTGCGTTTTCCTGATCAAAATGGCAAGAGGTTCAGGAATGGAGCTACATGGGGTGAGACTGGAGTCAGAATTCTGAGCCTGGCTGGCTAGATGACTGAGGTGGAGGGGGACATGATGTGGGAGCAAGGGAGAGGAAGGAATCAAAGAGGTTTCAAGGCTGGTTTCATTAACAGACAAAGGGAAGTTGGGAAGAAAGAGTTTGGGTGGAGGGATGAAGTGGAAGTGGGAAGAAAATAGGTTTGGGGCTTCCTGCTTTTGCAGTTGTCCTCCCATCCAGGTTGGAACGTCTAGCAGACAGTTGAAAATGTAGGGCCCAAGGGCTGCAGAGATGCCATGGCTAGAGATGCATTTGGGGACAGTTTCTCTATTTCTGGGGCCACGCCACACAGCTTGCGGGATCTAAGTTACCCGGACCAGGGATCGAACCTGGGCCTCCGCAGTGAAAGCGCCAGAGCCCTAACCACTGGACTGCCAGGGAATTCCTGGGGACAGTCTCTTTATTATTGATTTCTCTTCAGGACTGACATCTTTGTGATGTTGAATTCTGGTGAGCTTCCTGCCCTCCTCTTCTGATGGTCCACTGAGTTCGTTTTAAAATTATGGGAAACCACAGACTTGGTGGCTGATGGGGCTGTTAGTGCGTGAATGCTCTAAGCATTCAGAAATGACTTCAGTGGCTGGCAAAGCTGAGACTCAGGCGTTAGAGATGGAGTGTTTGGTGTTCTCTAAAAAGTTTTGTTTTTGTTTTTGTTTTTTTTTAATTCAGAAGAGGAATACTGTTCACATGCTATGTACAGTTTAACTTGTACTCCATGTGCAGGCTGCATTAAGAAGGACAGACTTCATGGAGCCGAGTCACGAGACACCTGGACAAGGGGCAGCTTACTCCAGGAGGCTGGTGGGGGTGGGGGGCAAGATGCACTAGGACAAAGGACAGTACAGGACCTGATTCGGACTTCCCCAGGAGGGACTCTGCACTCAGCTGCCTTGAAATCTTCTCTGAATTGCACCACCCCCTCCTTATCGTTTCCTGCCTTGTTTTGTTTTCTGCTTTATTCACATTTTACCAGACCGGAAGTTTCCTAGGCCTAGCCACTTACATCATAAATAATAAAATGCACCCATATTCAACATGAAATAACTACATCTTGCTGTAAAATTTTTTTGAAAAGATTTGGATAAACTTCAGTTTTTGTAAGAATAAATCATTTTATTCTTGTGACTTAAACTTTATTATATTTATATATAATTAATTAAGGGTCATGTTGCAGTTGACTAGATATTGCAGACGTTTCATTAAATATTGATTAACTTTGATTTTTTGGTTCCCTTTCCTTACTTTGGAGCTTTTTTTTTCTTCTTCTTCTTCTTCAGGTCTCAAACGTTTTCTAAGGCCTTTGAAAAGTTAATAGGCCCTGGGGGATAAGACAGCTCTACACAAACTCCTCAGAGCCCCTCTCAAGTAGGGAGCTCTATTGAATGAATTAATGAATGAACGAACGAATGAAGGAGGTTAAGTCCTTTTCCCAAGTCTTCTCTCCAAGGGGGGTTCGCTTCTCAATCTTCTGGAATCTCAGCCCAGCCAGGAGTCTGGGTAGGGAGGCGTCTCCCCTTTCAAACATCAAAACCGCAGCAGCGGAGGAAGCTGTCCGGCGGCCGCCGCTCAGCCGGCCTGGGCAGCGTCAGCCCGGGCCCGGGCAGGGTCAGCCCGGAGCCGGGGGTCGCGACAGTGGCGGGAGCGCGGACCGCCGACTGAAGCCGGGGCCCCAGCTGCAGGGCCGGAGCGCATGGGCAGAGCAGCAGCCCGAGACTTGCCTCCCCTCCCCCACTGCAGGTGAGCCGCCGAGCCGCGGCCCCCACCCCCCCCAGCTGCCCCGGGAGTGACGTAAGGCCTCTGGACCGCGCTCCGGCCCCGCCCCTGCAGGCAGCGCCCGCGGCCCGAGGCCCGCGACTCCGCGGTGGAAGCCGGTCCCGCTGCGGGACACGCCGTGTGCGACAGGCAGAGGAGGCGGCGAGGCACTTGACTGGACTGCCCCTGCAGCCCGACACCAGGGCCAGGCGCGTCCAGGCGGAGCTCGGGGTTCCGGCCGTGGCACACCTGGCCCGCGGTCCGCACGGCCGAGGCCGCTGCGGGGTCCGTACCCTCTGCCCCGCGGAATCGCGGGTCGCCCAGCCAGCCGCAGCTGTCCATCTCCGCCCGAGCCAGCCAATCGCCCGCGACTGCCCCGGCCGCACCTCCCGGAATCTCTGACGGGCGTGCGGCTCAGCCTATGAGATGGGGGCCTCGGTGGCCTGGGCTGGGAGCGGGAGCCAATGAGCATCATTTCAGGTGGGTGGAGGGAGCGGACCTCGGGAAGGTAGCTTCTTTCGGGTTGCTAACGTTTTCCCTTGGAGATGGGCGCGCAAACGGACCAGTGGGTCTGGGGGCGGTGGTGACGGGCGTGGAGCTGGCCCAATGAGGGTGGGAGGGGGTGGGGCAGCCCGGAGTAGCAGTGCTAAAGGAGCCCGGCGGAGGCAGCGGTGGGTTTTGGACTGAGGCGCCGGATCTGTGGTCGCGGCTGGGGACGTGCGCCGGCGCCACCATCTTCGGCTGAAGGTGAGAGGTGCGGCTTCCAGGGTCCGAGTGCGGCGGCCGGGGACCGGGGGACGGTTTGTGGGGGAGGAGAGGATCCCCGGCTGGGGGCCCGGGCGGCTCTGTAGGGCAGGAACGGAGCCGAAGCGGGAGCTGGGGAAGACAGAAGGGGTTCCGGGCGGAGGGTTTGTGCTGCAGGGGCCGTAGATTCGTGCAAGGAAGGACCTTAGGGGTGGGTAACGGGACCCTGGTGGGTGGAGAGACCCCTGGAGGGGCGGGGAATGAGGTCCTTGAGAGTGAGACCCCTGCAGGGATTAGGGCCTGGGTGTGCGGGAGGACGACCCCTGGGGGGCTGGGGATGGAGATCTGCGGGTGGGCATGTGCTGACCTGGTACTAGGCGTGCGGGGTCTGTGAGGCGCGGGGTTGGGGGGGCCTCGTGCCCTGGTGGGTGTCCCCGGGGGTCCCGCGAGCCTGTGCTTGCCTCCCGGGAGGGGAGGGAGTCCTGGGGCGGGCTGGAAAGTGCCATCCGGGTTGGGGGTGGGGGAGCGCTGGACGGGAAGGGCCACTGGGTGGGTTAGGCCGGGTCCGGCATCCCGAGTGCGGTGAGGGGTTCGCCGAGGGCTCGGAAGGCGGGCGGCGCGCCGGGACCTGCGGGGTGAAGGAACCGGAGGGCAGGGCTGCGCATGGCCCGGGAGGCGCGCGGCGGCGGGTGAGGGTCTCAGCAGCCGGCCGCCGGCTTGGGGAGGGTCGGGCTCCGCTGGTCCCGGGGGAGCTGGGCGGGAGAGCGGGGGGGCGTCTTCCCAGGCGCTCTGGGGACGGCGGGGGCTGGGGGTGGACGCCCGGCCAGGCCCGGGAGGTTTGGGGGGGCGAGGCGGGAAATGTGGCGGGGGCGCGCTGCAGCAGGGCGGTCGTGGGGGGGAGGGTCAGCCCTCGCCTCGGGATCCCTTTATTGTGTAAGTGATCTGGGCATGGCTCGGCGCTGAGTCTCTTCCTGGCCTTCTGCAGTGGGGGTCACACCCTGATCCTATAAAATCGGTCTGGAATGGGGTCGGAGGGAAGTTGAAGGCGCGGAGTCCCGGCGTCCGCGGGGGCTTTGTGGGCCTGCGGTGGGCGGATGCGGCCCGGGGACCGGTGAGGCCCCCAGCCTGGCCTGCCTGGGAACTAGGGCCTTGGGAAGGAGGTTGGCGACTCTGGTCTGAGCTCGGCTGGTGAGTTTTGGGTAACGTGGCCTCTGCCTATGACCGTTATCTCTGTTCCTTGGGGCCTCTGCAGTTCTCTTCGAGATCAGTGCGGTGGATGGAAGGGGGTGGGGTGGGGTGGGGTAGGGGAAAGCAGGCAGGGTAGATCCCGACTGCAAATGAAACAAAGACTGCTGTTTTCGCTGAATAATATAATACCAAATATAATACTTCGGCTTTGCTGAGATTTTTGTTTTTTAACGTTGAAGCTGAGGATTCTTTGAGTCAGGTTTAATTATTCTTGATAGTATCTCACTCTGGAAAACTTTAATGTATTTATTGTTTCATTTCCTTCATCAATCCATCTTTATTAATTACTCTTTCAGTTCCATGCTTTTGATGTTTAAGTATGCCCTGTCTGTCACGGACTCTGGAAAAGTGGCCATTTTATGCAGCTCCTTACTTCTGCATCTTAAATTCAGTTCTTCCTCGTCCTTATCTGGAGAAAGCATATGGTGTAATTGTGTGATATAGCATTAGCTTTTGCTGCAAAGGGATGTGACCCGAGAGGTTGGCTTTTTATTTGGGCTCCTTAGGGTAATCATTTCAATGAAGACAGGCTGGATGGAAGGTGAGATGGAGGAAATTTTTAAGGGCACGTTGTATGGTGAAAGACTATAGGCTTCAGCAGATGATGTACTTACTTGTCATATAGGAAGAATAAAAATTCCTGGTGTCGTCTCCACGTTTCGGAAACATTTAACACGGTGTAAAGATATTCACAGAGGTGGCTTGGGCCATGAATAGCGATAGTGTCCTTTTGCACTTAGTTTGTATTTCTGCTCATTTGGTTAAACAGAATTCTGATAAAGGAACAGACTTGCAGGGCTTCTGTAATGTAAGTGACCTCTGTGGTAGCGTTACACAAATTGCGACAATTCTGTTTTAGCTTATCCATCTTAGAGAGATGCGCTATCATATGGATCCCTTAGCCATCATTTTTGTTTGGCTTTTTATATGCAAGATATTCATAGAACTGTTTTCCTGTGCCTGTACCTATAGTAGGTGCTGGGAGGCAGTCGAGAAGTTTCCTGGGTGATATTTCATTGAGAGTCTAAAATGGTCTTGGAGATGGAGCGCAGGGGTGTGTGTGTCTAAAAGCAAATGAAGGGGATGGGACTTTGGCTCTGTAGGGAGCTAATTTGTGCACAGATAAATGATTCAACTGTAATTAGGTAGTTATTTCGGTTGACACCAAGAACCTTCAGATTCTGTCTGTTGCAAAGATGTTCCTGTTTATTCCTTTTTTTCCCCAATATAGGTATTTTTTTAATATAAAATACAAAGCCTTTGCTAGATTGTGCTAGTGCGTTCATTGGCTGAGCCTGTATTCTTTTTTTTTTTTTTTCTGGCGGCTTGTGGGATCTTAGTTCCCAGACCAGGGATCGAACCCCGGCCCCCGGCAGTGGAAGCGCAGAGTCCTGACCACTGGACCGCCAGGGAATTCCCTGAGCCTGTACTCTTGAAGCCATGATCGATAATTGATCGAGAGGCAGTATGTAGTGTACTACATGCCCTTCAAAGTTTTCTCCTTCTCCCCTTCCATCCTTGTAGCATGTGCTCTGGAGCTGAACTGAGTTTATTCCCAGCTCTGCTCCTCGTTAGCTCTGTGACCTCCAGCCAGTTATTGGCTTTCTCTGAACCTTGGGTTCCTCATCTGTAAAATGGAGATATTAATAGGACCTACCACGTAGGGCTGTTGTGAGGATTAAGAGTTAATACATACATAAACTGCTCAGAATAGTGCCTGGCCGTGATTAGTGGTATATAACAACAGTATCTGCTGTTTTCCAAATTCTAGTATTATCCTTTCCAAAAGGCAAAGCATTTGGGAGAGGTTTCCCTATTAAATACCAGCATTATCAAGATTAGTTACCAAATGTACGATGGAATGAAAAAAATACAACATATTTGGCAACCACAAGTGAAGAGTTAAGATGAACAAAACATCTTCACTGGCCTCAGGGACTCTGTCAACTGAACAAGGATTTGAGCACCTACTACCTGAGTCCTCTGGTACAAAGGCGAGGGAGGGAAGAAGAATGCCAGGAGAGCAGTACAAAATGTTAGGAGAAGGAGAAGGATTAAATTGCCAGGTTGACCTGAAGAGAACTTCTGAAAGGGTGGCGTTGGGTTAGGATCTGAAGGAATGGTTAGCCTTTGGTGGTGGAGGAGAAGCTGAAACTTACAGTGAGGGTTGGGACCATTCATGTAGTATTGATCAATAGGTATATAGAGGCCCTCCCGTGGACCAGGGGGTAAGCTCACCGTACGGCAAAGACAGGAAACCATCCTCATAGTGTTTAGTTAGTTGTAGAAAACTCTGGAAAAGTACAAATTAAAAGTAGTTTGTGATTCCACTACCCAGTGAAGACCCAATGACTATTTGTTTCTTTTAAAACAAAAAGAAAAAAAAGTGTTTATGTAATTTCCCCCCCCACACACACAAAATCGGAAGCATATTGTAATCACACTATTGTGATCTATTGTGGTTTTTTTCCCTTATATGAAATTATAGGTGGTTCCCCACCTAGAAAAAGTACATACTGATAAATTTAAAATGTGTTGATTTGATCGAATAATTTTTAAATCCATGATTTACTTTAAAAAAAAGAAAAAAGACCTGCCCTAGAAATGATCTGTTAAGTTACTGTGATTTATAGTCATTTGCTAAATCTAAACATATAATTACATGTCCAGTGTAAAAGTAAAGAAATGTGTGCATACATACAGGCAGCAAGGCAGTTTCTGAAGTGTTGTATGGGGTATACAGTTTATACCTAATAAGAATAAGAGTAACTTGTTATCGTATTTTGTTCTAGTTGGATATTTTCTCTTTTAAGAGACTGTCCTTCCTAAGGCAGAGTGTGTGTCCTATTGTCTGTATCCACAGTCATCCAGGATGATTCCCATTTCAGAGCCATCCTCTTCCTAGCAGTGGGTAGTGAGTGTACAGGTTGGGAAGACAGAAAACTTGTTAATAATCTTATTAGTGCAGTCCGGAGAGGTGATGGGTTTTTGAAACCGTTCTTCAGAATGTACATGTGTGCATGAATATTTTCTCTATTGCCCTCTCCCACATGGATGCCTAAGAAGGCAACTGCAAGTATAGTTAGAGAGCATATTAGCAATTCTATCGGTAGAAGTCTTAATGTTACATGTTTTGTGATTTTTTGTTTGGTTGTTTTATTCTGTTTTGTGATTTTTGTTTTATCCAAGTGTATACTCCTTAAAACGTTAGCATATCCTTTAAATCAGGTTATGAATTAGTCTAAAACATTGGTTTTCAACCTTTTTTTCTACTCCAACATACCTGGTAGTAACAGTGGTTCACCATGGCAACCAGAGAACTGTGGAGGAATGGTTCTTAAAGTGTGGTCCAGCATTATCAGCAGCATCTGGGAGTTTTTGTTAGAAATGCAAATTATCAGGCCCTCCACCCCAGACCTACTGAATCAGAAATTCTGGGAATAGGGCCCAACGATCTGTATTTTAATAAGCCCTTTAGTTGCTGCTGATGCCCTTGCCAAAGTTTGAGAACCATGCTCCAGGGCATGAGTGTTTGTAATCCTTTACATTGTAACAACCAGTTTCTGAAGAATCTTAGCTATTTGATTCTAGTACCTTCTTACTGGGACTGAAAGGGCTAGTATCTTGTACCCACTATCAGTGTTTAATCTTTTAGGACAAAGATAAATAGATCCCTTTAAGAATCTGAAGAAAGTTATACGTGTTCTCCTCAGAAAAGCACAGATATACAAAAACGTGGTACAACGTTTTTAGACCATTTCAGTGATTTCATGGAGCTTGAACTTTGTCTACAGACTCGAGGTTAAGAACCTCTTAACAACTTTGGATGACTTTATGATTTCCCTTGCAGCCTTCCATTCTCTTGCCTACCAAGAATCCCCATCATTTTGGGGAGAGGGAAAAGTTGGGAGGGTTTGATGGTTACTCACTTGCCTTCTTGCATTGATTTGGTTGAGATTTGTAATAACCTGGAATTTGGAGTAATAACATTAGTATTTAATGATGGTGTTGGATTCCAGAAAGATACTGTCAGGCAGGAATGATGAGTCACATCAGAAAGGTGAGTGACGAATGTAAAATCCTGTCCTTTGATCCAAAAAGTCAATCCCACAAGTGAAAGAGGAGAAGTAGCTTCAAGGACCATGAGTGGAGCTTTCGCTGACAGCTCCTTGTGAATCAACCGTAAATGAGTGCTCAATAAACCACTTAGGTCTTGAGGTACTGTTCGTTGTAAAAGTCACAGAAGCAGTGCTTTCCCCAGTGTGGCCTGAGGCTGTGAACAGTTCCTTTTCTTCTGCACTGGTCAGACTGTGTCTGGAATATTCTGTTTGCTTCCAGTCTCCACACTTGAAAGGGGCATGGAGTCTGGGTAGAGGCGAGAGACCAGAGTGGAGGAGTGAGTCCTGATGAAGGACGGGATGCAGGAGAGGAACCGGCGGGGAGCAGCTGCGGGCCTGGGAGTGGAGACCTGAACAGCCCCCATCACATACCTGAAAGGCTGGGTGTGATGCCAACTTACGCTCATCCCCTGTGGTCTCGTGATCACCCTGAGGCCACATGGGCCATAGCGAAGCTGCAGGGGGCTGGCTTGGGGTAATTGTAAGGAAGAACGTTGAGTCTGTTGTCTGAAGGTAGGATGGGAGGCACATTCTAGACCTGAGGGTTGGTCTGCTGGCAGCTACCGTGCGTTTCTGCAGCCATCCATACATCCTGGTGGTCCAGCAGCACTCCATGGGCCTTTTGTCATGAAACTTTGTTTTCTTTTTCTTCCTTTTCCTTTCCCTTCTTAAGTCCCTGTTTAGTTTGTGATGAGGGTGAAATAGGAGATGGAGAGGGAAAAAGGGGTGAAACTGGAACTTTGCTTTTCCCTCCTGCTTGTTTTCCAGCTGTCAGTGACAGGCTACATCTTGAGTGGTCCTCAGACAACCAGAGTCATCATTTGTGGTCACCCCTGAAATTTACCTTGGAAACCCAGTTAGTACGGCCATGGAGAGGGCTACCCCAGCTCCTTCACTCAGAGTTCACGCTTTCTGTTAACCAAAGCGTTTGTTTTAAGTTTCTTAGAAGAGTAAAATTTGTGAACCATAGTATATGTTGAAATATCTGACTTTGTCCTCCTCCTCTTCTCGCAGAGGCAATCGCTCTTGGATCCTCCTGTTCACAATGGCACAGAGAACTGGACTTGAAGATCCAGAGAGGTATCTCTTTGTGGACAGGGCAGTCATCTACAACCCTGCCACTCAGGCTGATTGGACGGCTAAAAAGCTAGTGTGGATTCCATCAGAACGCCATGGTTTCGAGGCAGCTAGTATCAAAGAAGAGCGGGGAGATGAAGTTATGGTGGAGTTGGCGGAGAATGGAAAGAAAGCAATGGTCAACAAAGATGATATTCAGAAGATGAACCCACCTAAGTTTTCCAAGGTGGAGGATATGGCAGAATTGACGTGCTTAAATGAAGCTTCTGTTTTGCATAATCTGAAGGATCGTTACTATTCAGGACTCATCTACGTAAGTATGCCCTCTAAATAATCATGTGAAGTGGTGACTGGGAATTAATGGAAATTATACATACTGTCCTAATCAATGTGGAATACTCACATAATCTCTGTTTCACATGTCTATTTCTATTAAAGGTAGAAAGATTGTCCCTTGCTTACCCAAGTCTTGCTTTGCTTTAAATCTTAACACATAATTTTAAATAATCCAATCTGCAATTAAATATACTAAAATGGTATTTGAGACTTGTGTAGTGGTGCTCTGGAGCCTAATAAGATGGGGGAGAGCGTGTGGCAGAAAGATAAGGGAACTTAATATGGTAATAAGAGTTGCATTAGTGGTAGGATACAGACGGCAGATTGGTAGGAAATCCAGTGTGTATCCAGGGGGTATAAAGTGGCGGGGCTGCAAGCTTAGAGGTTTCAGTGAGAAGCAAGACCAAGGTCATTGGGTACAGGGAAGTGGGAAAGCTGAATGCTGAGGTTTTTAAGAGGAAACCGTTCAGGGTGAGATTGAGGCTGGGGTTGTCCTGTGGTTAGCAGTTGACACATATGTCACAGTCACTGATGGTGTTGTGACCATATAGAAGTTCCCGAAAGTAATAAGGGATCGGGTTGAGAGGAAAATGCAAGCCAGATACTGAAAGAATCTCGAATGCCAAAAGAGGCTTGAAGGGATGGTAGACACGGGTGGCAATGATTTAAAGAAGGCAGGGTAATTAGCAGCAACATGGATGGACCTAGAGATTATCATACTGAGTGAAGCAGGTCAGAAAGAGAAAGACAAATACCATATGATATCACTTATATGTGGAATCCTAAATATGACACAAATGAATTTATCTACAAAACAGAAACAGACTCCCATACATAGAGAACAGACTTGTGGTTGCCAAGGGAAGTGGGGGGGAGGGATGGATTGGTAGTATGGGATTAGTAGATGCAAACTATTATATATAAAATGGATAAACAACAGGGTGCTACTGTATAGCACGGGGAACTATAGTCAATGTCCTGTGATAAACCGTAATGAAAAAGAATATGAAAAAGAATGTGTGTGTGTGTGTGTGTGTGTGTGTATAACTGAATCACTTTGCTATACAGTAGAAATTAACACAACATTGTAAATCAACTATACTTCAATAAAATAAATTTTAAAAAATAAAGAAGGCAGGGTAGATAGAACGTAGATTTAGAATGAAGAGAAGTAGAGGGAAAGGTTGACACTGTAATGGTCTGAATTTGGAAAAGAGAAGTTGAATTTTATGCAAAGAGTGTGGTACTAACGTCCATGTATAATTCAGAACTTCAGCAAAGCAGAAGTCGTCTTCCCATAGAATTAGTTTATTTAGTGGATGTTTACTGAGCACCTGCTATGTTCTAGGTGCTGGAGAGAGTGTGGTGAATAGGCCAGGCCAAATCCCTGCCTTTGTGGTACATCCTGTACGGAAATAAAACAGGACTATGGGATGGCTTTCCCCAGCGGGTCAGGGAAGGGCTCTTTGAGAAGGTAGCATCTGAGCTGGAATCTGCCTGATAGCAGGGAGCTAGCCATGGGAACATCTGAGAATGAGTAGTTCATTCATGACCTTTGCCAGAGTAGTCTGAATCAAGCCTGGTGGTCTCTTTTATTTTATGTTTTCTCTATGAGTTAGGATGCAAAGGAAGGGTAAGAGGCACCAGGGTCGGGAAGGTGGCTTGAGGAGAATGAGTAAGGTTTGGAAAGGGGAGGAAGCCAAGGATAAGAAAACAATTGGAGAGCAGCATTGGGAATCCAGCTGAGACTGAATAACAGAATGTGTAAGGTGGCCACATTTTTGTCTGGAGAGAAAGGAGTGGAGAGAGGGAGTGAGAAAACTGGGAAATTAAGAGATTGTGGTCAGATCATTATGTTGACATCTGAGATTTGAGAGGTGGATCAATTTTGGATGATACCTGGTGCGGTGAATTGTGAAGGGCTGGAAATGCAGGGACGTAACCAAAAAGCTGTGGAGTGCTGCGCTGTGGAAAAGAGCCTGTCTGCCCCCGACCCCACCCTGCCCTCGAGGGCTGCTGCAGGGAGGAGAGAGGAGGGAAAGAGAAAGGGGAAGGAAGTTGTGGGTAAAAGGGAAGGAGGAGGGCAAAAGACAATTTAGTTTATTTGTAGCCAATCCTCATGATAATTCTAAGACTTTGCAAGTATCTTTTATTGAGTTTGTTTGATTTTTTTCAGGCTTAATTCAGGGCCAACAGGAGTGAATTTCTGGGTTTCTTTTCAAAGCATGGCCCCCTGGGCTTTACAGAAGGAGAATCTGAGTTTATTCTTTTTTTAAAAATTTATTTATTTTAGGCTGCGTTGGGTCTTTGTTGCTGCGCGCGGGCTTTCTCTAGTTGCAGTGAGCGGGGTTGGGGGGGGCTACTCTTCATTGAGGTGCACAGGCCTCTCATTGCAGTGGCTTCTCTCATTGCAGAGCACGGGCTCTAGGCGCGTGGCCTTCAGTAGCTGCAGCACGCGGGCTCAGTAGTTGTGGCTCGCGGGCTCTAGAGCACAGGCTCAGTAGTTGTGATGCATGGGCTTAGTTGCTCCGCGGCATGAAGGATCTTTCTGGACCAGGGCTCGAACCTGTGTCCCCTGCATTGGCAGGCGGATTCTTAACCACTGCACCACCAGGGAAGTCCCTGAGTTTTGTCTTGAAGTACTAAGGTCACAGCAGAGGTGAGGGTTTGGGAGGATCATGCCTTCAGTTAGTGGGGTGGAGAAAGGGTTCCTATGGAAGATTCACGTTGGAGCGCTTGACTCTAAAGAAACCTACTAAGAGAATGGGGCTGTGGGCGGCTGTGGCTGCTGAACATTGAGTGAAGGGTGTAGTATTGGGCTTTGGAATTTACCCAGCACTTGAAATTGATCAATTGAGGTACCATGGTATAGACACTATAATAACTTGGATAGGACCTTTGGGACATATTTCTTTTTTTTTTTTATTTAAATAAATCTATTTATTTTTATTTATTTATTTTTGGCTGTGTTGGGTCTTTGTTGCTGCACATGGGCTTTCTCTAGTTGCGGCAACCAGGGGCTACTCTTCGTCGCGGTGCACCGGCTTCTCATTGTGGTGGCTTGTCTTGTTGTGGCTCGCGGGCTCTACAGCGCAGGCTCAGTAGTTGTGGCTCACAGGCTTCAGAGCGCAGGCTCGGTAGTTGTGGCTCACGGGCCCAGTTGCTCCACGGCATGTGGGATCTTCCTGGACCAGGGCTCGAACCTGTGTCCCTTGCATTGGCAGGCGGATTCTTAACCACTGTGCCACCAGGGAAGTCCATTGGGACATATTTCTATAGATAAGACATAACATATGTTAATTTAGGTAAGTTACTAACAGGTTTGGTTATGTTATTTCCTTATATTTTCTTTGGATTTATTCTCCCCAACTTCCATCTTCTCAGGTCATTAATTTTCATCTTCTTTCTTAATAAAACTACTTAAAAACTGCAGATGTCTTCTCTACTACGTTTTAGCTTACTTCACACATTTTGACATGTAGTATTTTTAGTGTTCAGTTCTAAATATTTTCTAACTTCTATTATTTCTTATTTAACCTATGAACCGTTTAAAAATATACTTTTAAAATTCCTAAATGTTGTTTTTTAAGTTATCTTTGTGTTATTGATTTTTAAATTAATTGCATTAATATAGTCCATATAATAACACTCCTTGTTTTTGTGAGACTTGCTTCGTGTAGCATATCGTCAGTTTTTATGAGTGTTCTGTATGTTTGTTAAGAATGTGTTTTCTGTTATTGTTGGGTGTGGAGTTCTATATGTGGCCATTAGACTAAGTTTTTTAATTGTGTTTAAACTTTACTAATTTTTGTCTTCTTGGTCTGTTGATTATTGAGAAGTGTCTTAAAATCTCCGAGTGTGTTTTCTCAAACTAAGTATGCATTCCTTAAAAATATAGTTTAGTTTTGCCTGTTGATGAATTTTTATATGAATGCATCTCTTAATACATACCTTTTTGTGTCAGTATTTTTGCTCAGCATTACAATTTTAAGATTCACCCATATTACTTTGTGCTGATGTAATTCAGTTGTTCTCAGAGGGTGCTCTACAGACTCCTAGGGTTTCTTTAAGACCCTTTGATGGGATCCTTGAGGTCAAAACTATTTTCATGATTATCGAAGACTTTATTTGCCCTTTTATTGTTGACGTTGGTACTGATGGTGTAAAAGCAATGGTGAGGAGAACTGCTGACACCTTATCGTGGGTAAAAGCAGTGACCCCAAACTGTACTGGTGGTCATACTAATCCAGTTTCACTCCAGAATGTCCTTGGTAAAGCAGGAGGAATGATTGAATTTATTTCAGCTCTTGAGAACACATCTTTTAATATTCTGTGTGATGAAATGATAAGTATGCATAAAGCGCTTCTGCTGCATATTGAACTAGGATGGTTGCTTTGAAAAAAAGCACGTGTGTAGCTATTTGAGTTGCAAACTAAACTTGCTACTTTTTTTTTTATAGAATACCATGTTTATTTGATAGAATGGCTGATAGATAAGCTATGATTAATTCACACTGGGGTATTTGGCAGACATTTTCTTGAAAATGAACAAAGTGAGCCTGTCATTTTAAAGGAAACAATTGAATGTATTTGTTGACAATGATAAAATTTGAGTTTTCACATGAAAATTAGAATTTGTATCTGCCGCTGTGAACTTGACAGCTTGTCAACACTTAAAACCTTCCTGATGAGATAGATGGCGATATTAATGAATGTGATTTTTTTTTTAATGTCATATAGTGTGAAATGTCATCATTTGGAAGACTTGCACAATTCATTGAACCAGAGTTTTCCAAATGATGTGTACATGATGTTACAAAATCATGCCTGGGTAAAAGATTCATTCATCTGTGCAAGCTTAGCTAATGGATTTGATGTATGTAACAGAGTATGAAAAGTTCATTGACAGGGTGTCAGATGCTACATTGCATCTAATCTTTAAGAAATTCTTACTTGTCGAGTTTTGGTGTAGTATCAAAGAGGAATATCTATAATTACATGAAAATGCTGTTAAACTACTCCTCCCTTTTCCAGTTAAATATCAGTGTAAGGCTAATTTCATGTGTTTCAGTCAAAACAACAATAGACTGAATGCTGAAACAGAGTGTTGAGTGTTTTCTGTTAAGCCAGACAATAAAAGATTTGCGAATATAAAACTGTACCACTCTTCTCACTTTTATTTTGGAAAACAGAAGGTTATTTTTCATAAGAAATGTTATTTATTGTTATTTTTAAATGAATAAATACACATTTAAAAACTATGTATGTACGTATATTTGTATAAAAATATATAAAACGAAAGATCTTTAGGATCTTTAACAATTTCTAAGAGTGGTAAAGGGCCCTGAACTGTAAAAGTTTGAGTATTTTGTTCCTTTTTGTGGAATGTAATGTTCCATTGTAAGATTTTTGACCCAATTTATTTATCCTCTCAACTGTCTTTGGACATTTTTTTTTTCCAGTTTGTGGCTATTATTGTACAAACAGTGCTTCAGTGAACAGTTTCGGACATGTCCTGGGGCACATAAGCATGGCTTTCTATAAGGTATATAACTAGGAGTGGTTTCTGGGTGATATAGGACATGCATATCTTTAACTCATATCTTCAGCTTTTCTAGATAATGCCTAAGTTAGTCAGATTCCAGCAGGAAACAGAAGGCCCTCTAACTAGGTATTCTGTGAATTTAATAAGGGGACGATTTACAAACATGTGAATAGAGTTTAGAAAACAGATGCAGAAATGTTGCAGTATCCCAGCACTAGTGATGGCCGAGAGCCCTGGACCCATCTTCATCTTTAAAGGACCAAAGAGCTGTTACCTCAGCTGGGAGAGCATGCTGTGTGGAGAGGGCTTCCTGGTAGGAATTGTGGCCGCCTTTAGAGGGAAGCGGACAACTAGCAGGGAGGGGCCTGGGGGATAAACATCCTGACTTCATTCTCCCCCCACCCTCAATCTCCTGCTGCCTAACTCAGTTTGAAGCCAGAGGAGAAGGGAATTTGGTGATACATTGATTAGGGTCAGCCTCAGTTCCATTTAGAATTTAATTTTGTGTATGGTATAAGGTAGGGGCAAGGTTAATTTTTCTTTTCCCCAAATGGCTCTTCAGTTGACCCAGTGCCATTTACTGAAACATAGCCCTCTCTCCACTGCTCTGAAGTGCCACCTTTGTTGTAAATCAGATGCTCATAAATGTGTGCTTGACTACCTGTTCTGTTTCATGGGTCTTTGTGCCTATCCTTTGGCTGATACCACATTGTCTTGATTATTACAGCTTTATACTATGGCTTGGTATCCAGTATGTGTTCTCTCATTTGCGTTCTTTAGGATTGTTCTGGTTGTTAGGTCCTTTGCATTTCAGTATAACTTTAGAACCCACTTGTCAGTTTTTCATACACACACACACACACACACACACTCACACACACACAACCTTATTGGAATTTTTATTGGGTTTTTGCTGATTCTATAGATCATTTTGGAGGAGAAATGAGATCTTTATAACATCTAGTTCATTTATTTAGTTCTTAATTTTTCTCAATATGTTTTAGGGTTTTTTTTTGTAGAGGCCGTGTATATCCTTTGTTGGATTTATTTTTAGGTGTTTGATTTTTTTAATGCTATGTAAGTGGTGTTTTAAGTGGTGTTTTAATTTTTATTTTTTTAATAAATCTATTTTATTTATTTATTTTCGGCTGTGTTGGGTCTTCATTGCTGCGCTTGGGCTTTCTCTAGTTGTGTCGAGCAGGGGCTACTCTTCACTGCGGTGTGCGGGCTTCTCATTGCGGTGGCTTCTCTTGTTGCGGAGCAGGGGCTCTAGGCTCGAAGGCTCAGTAGTTGTGGCTCGTGGGCTCTAGAGCGCAGGCTCAGTAGTTGTGGCGCACAAGCTTAGTTGCTCCGCAGCATGTGGGATCTTCCCAGACCAGGGCTGGAACCTGTGTCCCCTGCATTGGCAGGCGGATTCTCTACCACTGTGCCACCAGGGGAGCCCTAAGTGTTGTTTTTAAATTGTTACCATTAGGTAGAAATACAGTTGCCATGTTTTTTTACAGTTAACTTTTGTATATTGACTTTATATTCACCAACCTTACTAAGTTTATTTATTGATTATAATAGTTTAGCTGAAGATTCTTTCAGATGTTGTGTTGAACACACTCATGTTGTCTGCAGATAATGACAGTTTTATTGTTTCCTTTCTAATTCTTGTACATTGCTTTATTGCATTGTCTAAGAAGTTTGATAAATGTTTGTTGAATAGTAGTGGTTATTGGAGGCATCTTTGTATCATTCCTGATGTCAGAGGGAAAGTTTTCAATATTTCACTATTAAGAATGACTTGTTTTGTTTTGAATATTTTTTTATTAGATTCAGGGAAGTTTCCTTCTGTTCCTAGTTTTTATCCTGCATGGATGAATTTTAAAAAATACTGATTGGTTGTTAATTTATCACATGTTTTTCCAGTTTCTGATCAGATGATAGTGTGATTTTCTGGTTATTTTGTTATTGTGGTGAATTATATACTATATTTTTTAGTGTTAAGACTAAACTGGCAAGGACCAAGTATTCTTTTTATGTATTACTGGATTCCTAGATTTTGTTTGCTGATATTTTGTTTAGAGTTTTTGCATCTATATTCATAAATGAGATTGACTTAAAAATTTCCTTTCTTATGATGTCCTTGTCATATTTTGGTATCAAGATTATGCTGGCTTTATAAAATGAATCATGGAATATTTTATCTTTGTATTTTCTCTGGAAGAGTTTGGATAAGATTGATGTTATTTCATTTTACAATAATGATATAGTTTCCTTTGTGGGGAAGTTTTTCTTTCATAGATATAGAGTTTTTCAGATTAAAAATTTTTGGTATCAGTTTTGATGTTGAGTTTTTCTGGAAATTGGTCTATTTCATGTAAATTTTCAAATTTATTGGCATAGTGTTGTTCATAATACCCTCTTTTTTCCTGTAGGATTTGTAGTGATGTTCTCTCTCACCCCTGATACTGATAATCTGCTCTACCCTTTTTAAAATGAGCCTTACCAGAGGTTTATCAATTTTACTAATCTCAATCATATCTTTTAATTACTTGAGCATATTATTGTCCAAGATAATAATACAAGGCAATAAAAGTAGACTCACAGGGAACCCACATATTATCTTGGATTTTAGTCACAACTGTTGCCTTACGTGCCACTTACTGTATATAAGAAATTGTGAAGTTAATTTGAGGCTCTGCATGACATCAAGCTAGTTCTAGAGTTTTGCTCTGAGCAGGCAGTTAGATGAAGGGGATCGAGCACGTGTAGATCAGTCAGGGATTTACATCCTTCCCAACTGGGCTTTGGGCTGGTCTATTTCTGGTATACTCTAAACTCTCAGGGTGTAGCAGTTAGGGTCCTAGCTGAACGCCTGGGGTAATTTACCCTCCTCCGGAGTGGCTTTTTTTTTTTTTTTTTTTTTAAATACCAAGGTCTTTTGTGCTGTTGAATTTCCCATAGTCTGGATTTTGTTGATTGCGTACCTGTGGTGCCTTCTGTAAACTGGTAGTTGGATGCAGCGGCTTGATCTGATTCAGATTCAGGACGCACAGGATGCCAGCTGTCTCTCAGTTTACAATGTTGAGATGGATCAGTGACTCAGTTGGGCTTCGTCAGCCTGATTTGTGCTTTAGGAGTGCCTGCCTTCACCTAAGGGTTTTTTTTTTTTTTTTTAATCAGTCATCAATTTTATACACATCAGTGTATACATGTCAATCCCAATTGCCCAATTCAGCACACCACCATCCCCACCCCACCGCGGTTTTCCCCCCTTGGTGTCCATACGTTTGTTCTCTACATCTGTGTCTCAACCTCTGCTCACCTAAGGGATTTAGTGCCGGTGGTGGGCACTGTCCTGATACATCATTTCGTTAGGAAGCAAAATGGTGATAGTCTAATGTCATCATTCCTTCTGTTATTATTAGCTTGATGAATTTTTTTTTAACTCAATGTGTATTACAGCACCTCCCCGCCCCAACCAGGCACAGACAGTTTTCTTCGAGTTTATTTTTGATTACTGTTCTTTTTACAGAATTTTGACCTTTTTTCCTCCCTAAGGAGCAATGATTAATATTTTAGTTATCCTTTCTTTGCTCTCCATGTTCATCTTTCCTCTATGTATTTTTTAAATTGGTTTTATCTTTGTACCTTCTTTTTCTTTTATTATTTACCTTTGTTTTATCTTTCTTTAAGAGTCCATGTTGTGTTACATTCTGTTGCAGCCATAAATCTGTTCCCTAAAGTTTTCTTTTAGCTTATTTTGTAGAGAATGTCCAGAGGTCATTTCTCTCTCTGAATATTCTGGAAGATGATCTTTTCCTTATTACATAGGGTTGTTTTTTTTTTTTTTAAATACACACGTGAATTTTATCTAGGTGTGGTGTTTGCAAATGGTGTGAGCGACCTATTCTTTCTTCTCTTCCTTTCCTTTTTGGGCGGAGGTCTGATTTCTTGTGAGAGCTGCGGTCGGGGTGTAGATTGGGGTGATGCTCCCAGTTCAATCCCCTGTTCCTAATAAGAGACTGTTGTAGCTGCCCTATTGCACTGATATCTGTACCTGCCTCTGTTTCCTGGTTCCCTAATCCTTCAAAGCTATGAAGTAATAATGTATATGCATATCCCTGTTTTCTTAGACTGAGGCCTGAGCCTAAAGGATGAGTAACATTTCCCAATACTGGATAGGAGATGGGCATTCGGGCAGAGTGATCAGCGTATGTAGAAGCCTGGAGGCATAAAGCAGCACAGACTGTTGGGAAAATGTCAAGGTGGTTTTGGTGCTAGTATTTTTGTATAATAACTGTTACTTGGTGTCTTAAAGCCTTTGCAGACTTCTTCAAGGCTTTGCAGTTCTTCAGAATGTTCTCATGGCTTTAGGATTCCAGTGTTTCCAACTGTTCAGTAGGCATTCATTCTCCTGGGCTCCCTTATTGTAATGAATCTCCTTTTAACGTGCCACAATCTCAATATGTTAAAAGGGGATTCAGTATCTGTCCCCACAAACAATTCCAATGATTTTTCCCGTCCACTCGTTACTTTTCCACCTCTAAAGCTTGACAACCTTGGAGTCATCTTTACCTTGAGTCTTGAATGGTTTTCTCTATTCAGAGTCCTGACTGCTGTTGAATCTCCAGCCCGCTTTCTTCATGGCTCATCCCTGCTCCGTTTTTGTCTTGTTTTTCTCCCCTGCAGGCCTGTTACTGTGCCTGGAGAGATCTCCACCTCCTGCTTCCCACCTCTTGCCCCTTCAGTCTCTTTTCCATATGGCTGCCAGGTTTATGCTGTTTCAGGAATGCCTCTTTCCTTCCATCACTCTTCTCTCCTGAACCTCTGATACCTGATCACCTAGAGTGGACAAAATCTGCCAGTCTGGGCTCTTTTCTCTCACCTTCCACAGAGCAAACTATTGTCAGCTAGACTGCGCTTCACTCTGCCGTGGATATACCCTGCCACCAAGTTTTACATTCTTACTATTTTATTTTATTTTTTTAAATTTTAAAGTATTTATTGATTTGGCTGCTCCAGGTCTTAGTTGCGGCATGCAGGACCTTCGTTGCGGCACGCGGGCTCTAGTTCCCTGACCAGGGATCGAACCTGGGCCCCCTCCATTTGGAGCAACTTAACCACTGGAGCACCAGGGAAGCCCCACATTCTTACTATTTTAATAGGAATTCCTTTATCCCTCCTTTTGACCTAATAGTCTTCAAAAAGAACATCAAAGACCCTCTAGGTCTGGACTTAGTACCTAGTTGTACGGTTTCTGACAAGATGGCCGTGACCTTCAGTGGGGTTTGTCGTGTGTTCCACTGCAGAGTTTCTCTGTTGAAAAGGCTTGTTCATCTTTCTTTTTTTGTACCACTCTCTTTTTAGTGCCTTATATTATGTCTTGTTTGCTTAGTGTATCTTTATTGTCTTCATCCCCTAGAGCGTATAAGAAGTTGCTTAGTATCTTCTGCATGTATTCAAATGCTTAATAATGACATTTACTTTGAACTTAAGGCCTCCAGAGAAACTAACAATACATCGCCCTCCTTCCATGTGACTTGGGGAGGACAAAAGTGGTACAGTACTGGTTCAGTGCAGGAGCCCAACATTTGAGCTAATTTTCAAGATAGAAGCTTAGCTTTTTAAGCACTTCAATTTAGTATTTCCACTTAAACCTCTATTACTGCTCCTCTTTGGCAAGTATAGGACACTGATGATTATTCACCCTTGTTTTTTGATGACTTACTCATATTTGTGAGATTTACTCATCTCTCTAATCTTAGTCCTCAGAAAAGTCCCCAACACATGATAGACACACATGTTGGAAGGATTTCTGATTACAAATGTCATCATTAGGATCTGTTACCATGCCGTACATGCTATGGGATGTTAAACTGAATTGGCGTATTTTAACTTCCTTGGAGGTTTTGGGGTTTTTTGTTTTGTTTTGTTTTGGCAGTCTGTAATTATTTTTCTCTTACAAAAGAAAGTGAAATGCAGAATTTGTAGCTTCATGATAGACTTATTATCTCATTTTTGAAGAAAAAGTGGAGGTTGCATATATAACAATTCATTGAGATGTGTAGTTATGATTTGTCAAATTTCCTGTGTATAAATTAAACTCAATAAAAAATTAAAATGTTGAGATTGCCTCTCCTTAGTTTTCTCACCCTTAATAAAATCTCTGTTTTTATTGTCTCTCGTTGCCTTTCTCTCCTGTGGGTGGCAGAGAGAGGCTGGCCTACTTAGACTAGAGACTCGGTAGAAGGTGCCAGGCTGCTGGGTGGGTGGCCTGAGAGCCAGCCCGGGTTCTTGGAGGTGTGATGCCGGACATGAGAAAGCCAACGGCTTCAGGCCCAGCAGTCACCCAGGGAGGGGCAAGTAATTACTGTGGCCTCAGGCAAACAGGGACGCTCAGTTCAGAAATCAGGCAAACAGCCCAAATCAGTGAGCTCAGGGCAGGGCCCTTGCTTGCCTTTGTCTTATTCCCAAGCGCTGATCTAGGTAGGAAGTGCATTCCACATCCGAGCCTCCGTTGGGAGGGAAGCAAAGATAAAGGAGAACAGCTACTGAGGTGGTTCTGATCACTTAAACTTTTTTTGGCCACCTTTCTTCTTCCAGCATCATTAACTGCAGCGCGCAGAACAGAGTGGGCTGGACAGTGCCTCCTGGTGGCCACTGCCAGGGGTTTCAGCCTTTCTGAACACAGCTTGTTGGTTAGAAGCCCCTCGGTACTTCCTGGGGGGAGCTGAGCACCACTGGTCCTCGGCCTTTTCTAGGATCCTCTTGCCTTTAGATTTAGAATCACCCGAAGTAAAGGGTCTGCCTCCCGGTGCAGCTGAGGTGCCTTCAGCCCCGCCAGGACCAGAGCATCTGGCAGCAATCCTAACCGCTCTTGATTTTCCATAATTCCCAGAGTCAGTTCTCAGAAATCATTCCATGTGAATTAAAAAAACCCCAAAGGCAAAAGTGCTCCTAGTATTAATTCTGAGTAATGATTACCCTACTGATGAGGAAGGTTTTTATCTTCTAGACTAGTGGCTCTTAAAAATTTTTGAGGGCCCCCAAAGAGCTTTTGTTTATATTTCATGATATTTACTGTGTTTAGAAAGTAAAACAAAAATTTTAAATATTTATCAACTCATTTAAAAATAAACCTATAACAAGTTGACATAAATTATTTTTATGAAAAAAACCCCTATATTTTCCAAAGCAAAAAAAATTAGAAGAGTAAAAATGTTTTACACTTAAAAAAAAAAAAACTCTTTAATAATAACCTTTCCAGATAATTGTGGATATTCTCCTTTGATACTGTACCCAAACTTGGCCACCGGTATCTCCTTAAAGATGAGTTGCAACGTGGAATCTGAAACTACCTTAATGAACTTTTCATACCTCGTACACTCATGAGAGAATGAGTGTGAAAAAGCAAATGACATGTTTGAATAATGACCCTGTGAAGCCATGAAGCATATATTATTATTTCCATTTGACAGATGAGGGAATTGAATCTAGGAAGTACCACTTAATAGGCTCTCTGTGGGAGAACTACTTGTGGTTTAGAATTGCCCATTATAGGCGAGATTTAATTTTAGGGATAGATTAATTGTGCAAATGATAAAGGTCCTCTGTTCAAATTACTGTGTGGTTTGTCTCCTGATTGGATCCTGTGGATATATTGCAGTTTGTTTGTTGTTTTTAACACTGTATTTTATTTTTATCTATTCTAGACCTATTCTGGACTCTTCTGTGTAGTCATAAATCCTTACAAGAACCTTCCCATTTACTCTGAGAATATTATTGAAATGTACAGAGGGAAGAAACGTCACGAGATGCCTCCACACATCTATGCCATATCTGAATCTGCTTACAGATGCATGCTTCAAGGTAACTGGAAATGTTAGAATACTACTCAGAATTTCTTAAATGTAATTCGGTTTTTTTTAGAATGTCTTCAATCTTTTCTACAGAGGGCTTTACTTTTTTTTTTTTAAGATTAAAAAGAAAAGTGATAGATGTTTATTGTAGAAAAATTATGAATTCTTAAGATTAGACTAGGCAATATGGCCATTTTCTATAGGCATCCGGTAAGTATGCTTGGTGCTTCATAAATACTTCATGTTAATTTTTCTGTTAAGAAGCATCTAGTTTTTATATATATTTGATCTCTCCACCACAAGCCAGTATAATCAAAGCTGTACTGCATTAGTTTTTAAAACCAACAGGAAGAATAAAAGAAAAGGTGGATGCATCATTGGGGAAAGAAAGATTATAAAATATTTTTTATTTAAATGCATGAAAAAGGACACACCAAAAGTTAAACAGCATGTGTGGAGTTGGTGGATTTCGATTGTTTTCTTTTTGGATCTTGAGTGAAATATAAATTTGAAGAGTCCTTAATTGGAATTATGGCTTCAGACGCAATGATTTATGGAGGAATTTTTTTTGAAAACTAGAATGGAGCAGTTTTGAATGCATTTAACATTATTGTGTAACAAGACTACATTTATTTTTTTTTCCTTTTAAATTTTTTAAAATTTTGATTTTCTTGAAGTATAGTTTGATTTACAACGTTGTGTTAATTTCTGGTGTACAACAAAGTGATTCAGTTTTACATATACGTGTTCTTTTTCTTTTTTTTTTTTCTTTTGGTCACGCCACGTGGCTTGTGGAATCTCAGTTCCCTGACCAGGGGTTGAACCTGGGCCCCGGCAGTGACCCCGGTGGCCCCTAGCTACTAGACCACCAGGGAACTCCCTTATATATTATTTTTCCTATTCTTTTCCCTTATGGTTTATCACAGGATATTGAATATAGTTCTCTGTGTTATACAGTAGGACCTGTCAACAAGACTGCATTTAAACGTGGGACTTCCTAGCACTATGTGAAATCTTCTATAGTAAAACTCTCCCTCTCTCTCCTTTTATTTTTTTAAAAATGAATTCTGTAAAGTAAAATAAAATCTAGGAGGTCTTCAGGAAGCAGAGTATGCTGCATCCACCTGTCATCAAATTCCAGGTCCTGGAAAGGCTGCCTGGGTCCTGGGTCTAAAGGGCAGTGTGAGGGGGTTAATACCCATCTCCTACTCAGGTATCATTTGGATGCTTCTTCCATACCAGGTCCTCGGAGGCAAACAGGAAGTGCTTTAGGACTAGAATAGTGGCACAGATGGGTAAGAAGAGGTTCGGAATCCAAGATGAGCTTAGGCTTAAAAAAGATTCAATTTAATAACCCTTTCTTAGGTTCAGAGCCCAGAATGTTAAGAAATGGCCATGACTGTGATAAACTGCAGTCAGGTGATGGAGAAGGAAAATCTTCAGCGTTTTGTTTTGTGTCTCATTCTGTGTCTCCATTAAGAAGAATGATCTTTACATGCAGGAAAGTATTTGTATGAATGAGCAAACTGCCTCATATGGGAGAAGAAATTGGCCAAAGTACACTCCGCCTCTGATTGAATCCATATTTTCTCTTCTAAACAAATACATTCTCACAACTGAGGTTACCGAACCCCTGTTCTTTGAAGTATTATATAGAACAGGAGTTTCCAGAAGGCTGAGATGGTCTCACATTATATAATTCTAATTTTTAAAAAGAGGAAGAAGCTCCCCTTTATATTAAGCTCAGTAGCTCCCACTCTTGAGCTTACTATACCTGCCAGGAAAGATTCTAGAATCTACTGTTAATAGTCTAGAAACAGCATGAAAATATTCCTCACATTACGTTACACTGAGTAGGAAGGGAAATATAGTAGACAGTGTTATCAGAGAATTAGGACTTCTCCATGGCGTTCCATGATCCCTGTGATCTCCTCGTGGTTGGATGCTGCAAAGTTGTGCCTGAGATGCTGATTAATGATAGAGGTTGGCCAGGCGTCAGGATGTGCACCAAGGGGTTTGTGCCCTTTCCAACATTCTAATCAATATACTTGAAGACATAGGATGCATGCCTGTAAAATTTATAGATGACATGAAACTGGGAGGAAAAAGAAATACATTTGATGAAAAGAAACAGTTTTCAAAAGCTCTTGACAGGTTGAATGGTGACTTGACTCTAGTTAAGAGGGATAAATGTTAATGCCCCACTACTGGGTTTCCAAACCAGCTATATGAATACAGAGTGAGGAAGATGTGGCTTACCAGTAAATGGTATTATTAATATCATCACTAATGCTAGAATGAACCTGTATTGAATATTATTATGTGCCAGGCACTGGGCTAAATGCTTTATGTGTATTATTTAATCCACAACAATCCTATAAAGTAAATAGAATTACTGTCCCTATTTTGCTGAGGCACAAAAAGTTAAATAACTTGACCAAGAAAATGTAAATAGAAGAGGTATGAACGAGGATTCAAAACCAAGGCAACGTGACACATTCTTATCCACAATCATAAACTGCCACGTGGAAGCTAAAAGAATTAGTTGATAGTTTTGATTACGTAATAATTTAAAACAGACAATAAAAAACAAAAAAAACCCACTCTAACCAATTCCACTGTATTTTTTTCTATAAGTAGGGGGCTACCTGTGGATATAGGATACAACACAGTCGGGTGGGACGTCTGCTAGAGCAGTCAGACAACAGTCAACAACTTGCAACTGCTCATGAAGCTCAGACCAGCTACCAATGCTCATCCATCTGGGTGTTCAGTTACAAACGTGAGCAAATAAATAGCTAAACATCAGTGGGCCTACGAAGAGGACCTGTAGCTTGACAGGGGACCATGTGGAGGATTCAGAGCAGATGGTCCTACTGAACAGAGTTTGTTTTTTTAACACAAAAAACAGAAGAGAGCTTAATTTTTTTTTCTTAACTTTAGATTCTAGGGGATATTGCGTCAATAAAATGCAGAGGGACTTCCCTGGTGGTCCAGTGGTTAAGACTCCGTGTTCCCAATGCAGGGAGCATACGTTCGATCCCTGGTTAGGGAATGAAGATCACAACATGCCGCATGGCGCAGCCCCCCCAAAAAAAACAACCAGTGGGACTTAAAAAAAAAAATGCAGAGTGTGCCTGGCACATAGTAGTTGTTCAAGAAATATTCTTTGACTGCATGAATGAAAGTAGAGTTCTTGGACATAAACTTGCTCGCAAAAATCACAAACTCTGAAAGCGTGGGATAGCAGAATTGACATAATTGGACTAAAGCAATGAATTAGAAGACCGACTCAAGGAGTTCTTCCAGAATACACAAGAAAAAGAAATTGATGGAAATTATGACAGAAAGAGTAGGAAACATGGTGTACACTCTGCATATCTGTAGACATGGTATAGACTCTCAGGAGCCATGAGAGAAGTGATATTTTTGAAAAAGTTCACCAGAGCTGAAGAAGGACTTGAGTCTTGAAACTGAGAGGGTTCACTAAGTGCCAGGCAGGAATCTTGAAAGGAGACACATGCCTGGTCTAACACAGCGTGGTGTGGATAGGGCAAGATCAGGTGATCTCGGTGGAGAGGGCGTCAGTGGGCTCAGACTTCTCATTTGCAGTCCTGCGTGTTAGAAACTGAACGCAGCACACTGAGACCTGTGCCCGGTAGGTAATCATGCGAGGGGACCTAAGACTATTAATATTCCAGGCTCCCCCAGCACCCCGTGTGCTCCTCCTCCTCTGCCCCTCCCCGTGGCCGTCCACCCCAGCCAGCTTCCACTCAGTAGCAGCCGACACTGCCACCCACCTTCTGTTGACCTAGACAGATGTAAAGGCAAATTTTGCTGTTAACAGTAGTTGCAGGGGCCCCCGTGCATATCTAAGACCTGAGATTCTACCTTCTTCCTGGAGTCTTAGAATGAAATCCACATCTCCTTGTTCTTTTGTTTCCCGGTCACATCTTCATTTCCGTAATGCTCTCTTTTCATTTCTGCCTTAGGTAACTCCCACTCTGTGATGTGCAAACTTCCCTATGTATTCAATGTCTTCGTCAAGTGTTTTCTTTTCCTCCGGGCTTTAACTGAAACTTGGCTTTCCCCTGAGTGTGGGCCCTCCACTCCGATCCTGTGCTCTAGGAGATGGGGTCAGTGTCCTTACTCTCAGTGCATCTGCTGGGCTATTAATACTCTTTACCCCTTGAAAACACTGCCCCTCCTCTGCCTGCCCCTCATCGCTTGTAGCAGCTTTCTTCTGGGTTCCCCTCCTCCCTCCTCCTCCCCTCCCTCCTTAGTGGGTCTGGCCCCCAACACGGCGTCGTTTCCTCCCTGCCTCAAGCCCTGCCATAACCCTGTGTTACTTCCTAGTTTTTCGTCAACAGCCAGCCCCCGGTCTCTTAATCATCTCTTAATCTTCTTCTCTTCTGACTTATGCTGCTGACACCCTAGACTGTGCCACCTTCTGAAATGATCTTATTTTTCAAATATTTCAGAAATTCTATTGCAAAATCCTTCCGTCCTGGCAGTTCAGTCAGCAAGTCTCCTGACCGTGTTCTTTGACTCCATTTAGATCTCGGGTCCAGACGCTGTTCTCCTTTTTCCCTGTGTATTATCAGTACTGCCTTGACTTTCTTCCTTGTGTAGTTTAGATTTTATAGTCTGTCATTTCAGCGTCTTCTGTCAGTATCCTATGCCCCTTGTCCCTTTGTTCTTTTGTTATACTTATTTGGCAAAATTCTTACCCTGGGTCAGTCAAGATATTTGTCTTTTTTTAAGGCTCTTACTTGGGTTGCTGATGCCTCTGGCATCTTCTCTTCATACAGCTGAACAGATCAATACTCCTGTTAATTTCGTGACCACGAGCCCAGATTCCACGCAGAACACTGCTTGCTAATCCTTCCTTGATTGTCTATTAAGATTATAACCTCACTCTCCCTAATGATTGTCTCAAGCCCCTGCCCACTTCAGCTCCCTAGGTCCCTGCGTCCCCTTCTCCTCCCCAGCTGGTGGCTTCTTCCCCTGATCCATGGAGAAATTAGAAGCCACCAGAGAGGAGCTGCCGCAGCTTCCTGAGCCAGATTTACAAACCGTCCCGTCCTGCGCCCGCTCCCGTGAAGGCAGTCTTCCCAGCTCCTTCACCTCTGGTGCCCGTCCCATCTCTCCTAGGAATCCGTCTCAGGAAGCTCACGGTGTTGACTGTCTTCTGCTTTCCTTTTTAGAGGCTCCCAATGTTAGCATTAAATGTGCTGAAGTTTTCCCCGTTACTTTAAAAAAGAAAATTCTCTCTTCCATCCTCTCCTTCCCTTCACGGCCAGGTTTCTTGAAAGCATCTGCCGGTTGGTGGTAGGAACTTGTGAAAACACTCCTGTTTTCTCAGGGAAAGGTGAAGCAGGGTCTCAGCTGAGAGTGAGGAGGAGGGAGCAGAGATGGGAGATTTAAGAGAGGAACAGTGTGACATAATTCTCTAGAAGACTCAGATAATACATTTATACCATTCACGTTGCATCACATATTTAAAACAACAGCTATTGGAAATACAGGGGAAATGTGACCCACAATTATAGAGGGAGCTTTAATGTGTTTCTCTCAGAATTTGAGATAAGTAGGGAAAAGAAAGAACATAAAGAATGTGATCACAATTTAGCAAGCTTGAATTGGAAAGTGTATATACAATACTACTGCCCGTATATACAATACTACTGCCCATCAAGCAGAAAGAACATTTACAACCTTGGCTTGTAATTTTGATGCTAAGTCACCAATAAAAATCTCAGATCAGGCCACATTCTCTGACCACAGTGCAGTAAGACAAGGTATTAACAGATTTCCACCTGGGTTTGTTTTGTGGGAGTGTTGTTTAATGAGTTCTTCTTACTGTTTTTGCTGTTAGCCATTCATCTATATGGCTTTTTTGGTAAAAGAAGAAATCAAAACTGCTATTACAGATTCTTTAGAAGTTAACCACAACAAAATATCACATGTAAAAAATTTATGGCTTAAGGCAAAAACTGCTTTAAGAAAGAATTCATAGCTATAAATATTTTTATTAGTAAATAAAGATTTACATACAAGCCTTTTACTCACAAGGTAGATAAAAGACTTTATGATAATTTGTTAAACTGTATTGTCTCATGAGCTTTTCTGTGTGTCATTTCACACACACAAAAGAAGTTCTTTAAAAGTACAGCCTGGATGGTAACTTAAGACTTCTTGTGGTGGTCATTTCGCAGTATATACAAATATTGAATCATTGTGTTGTACACCTGAAACTAATATAACGTTACATGTCAGGTATACCTCAATTTTTTAAAAAGTACAACATGAAATGAACCTAAACTAGAGGAAAAACATAAAATTGTTAAGTAAAACTTGAACTAGTTCCACGAAAAGACCATAAAATAGACAAACATTTGGCAAGTGTGACTAAGAGAGAACCACCAGAAAGAATAAAGGTTTTATAACACTATAAACAGAGACAAAATTGACTCAAAATAAGGTGGAAAACTTAGAAAAATGTCAGTGGGAGAAATGGTAAAGATTGTCAGAGATTTTACCTTTATGTCTCAAAGACACAAGGCCCAGACAATTTTAGTGGGGAAGTCTATCAAATCTCAAGGACTAGATAATTCCTGTGTTATCTAAATGGTTTTAGACCATTAAACAATGCAGAATAGTCTGGATAACATCAAGATCAGAAATTGTCAAAGAACTTTGAATGCTTAAATTACTTTTTACTTTTTGTTAAAAAGTAATACGTGAAGATAGTTGAAACAAGCAAAAACACCGTACAGCAAGGCTTACATTATTGAAAAAGAAACAAGAGATACCTGTCCTACCCCTGCCCATTCTGGATTTCCTCTTTAGAGGAAATCATGTTTTAATCTGTTTCTTCTTGTGTGTGTATATATTTCTAAGTAACAGGCTTGTGATATTCTTTTTTTTTTTTTTTTTAACTTCTGGTGTTTTCTATAGACTTCCTATTATGAAAGAAGAGTTTTTAACTGCCTGCCCCCATCTTCCTGATAGAAGTCAAATCAACATTTTTTGGCATTTTAGTATTCAACATTTAAACTATTTCTCCTATGATCACATTTCCTTTCTTACACAATTTGCTGTTTTCCCTGGGGTTAGTAATTTTCCTCTTTTGGGGGAACAGAGTAGTTCTGCAATTACTACATTGATTTGACAGAACTACAAATCTTCTTTCAATACGTAGACATATATCACGTAATTTATCAGTGTCTTTCCTCCCTTGGAGACATACCTCCGGGGACCCTTTATCCTCCAGTCTGTACTTAGTGGTCTTCAGACTTGCCTTCGCCTGCACTCTGGAAATTCCTTGCTTCTTTCTGTGGACTGCTGGATCAAAGGGTATGTGTGTTTTAAGGTTATGTGTGTTTTGTGTGTGTGTGGGTTTTATTTTTGGCCTCGCCTTGCGGCACGTGGGAGCTTAGTTCCCCGACCAGGGATCGAACCCGTGCCCCCTGCAGTGGAAGCACAGAGTCCTAACCACTGGGCCACCAGGGAATTCCTCCTTGCTTCTTTCCGTGGTTGTACTTCTTAATTTATGGATCCCATATGCTGTTATTTTGGATGGAGAATAACCTCCAGTAGCTTCCTGAGAAACACTGGAAATAACCAATTGTTCTACGAGTAAGTAATTACCTAAAAAGATGGCTCACTTATATAGTGGAATCCTGAGCAGCAGTCTTGAAATGACATCTGACACACCAAGGGATGTCCTAGTATAATAAGCACATATACTACCCCTCTCTTGTTTTAAGAATAAGTCTTTTAAGACTAGGATTGATATACATCAGAGTGTGAACCTTTAAAATATAGGTTAAAGGAATCTTTTTGAAAAATGTTGAAACTGGATACAAGTTTCTTACATTAGGAGAAAGAAAAGCAAGGAAAACAGACCATCTTTTAAAAGGAACATCAAGGAAGGCTTCAAAAGGTCAGAAAACAGGTAACACCAAATACAGCAGTAAATAGAAATACTTTTAACCCCCTATAAATAACAGAGCCTAATATAATCATATGCCCCTTACAAGAGAGACATCTCAAAGTAGAAAACTAATAGCAGTGCAGTGATGGGCATTTCCTCGGCCAAATGGGTACAAAAAGGGAGCACCAATTAAAGTCATCTCAAGTCTAAAGTAGACGTCACAGCAGAAACAGGGACAAAGGGCATTATTTTATGCCAGGAAAAGGAATGTTTTATAATGAATTACAGTTGCCTTGAATCTATGTATTGAATCTTATAATGTGGGAATACAGACAGTGGGAGACAGTAACACTCCTTACCCTGAGAAGCTGTCAAATGTAGGAAAACCCTTCTAGTGATTGTGTTAGAGAACTGTTATCTCATTGAAGATACAGGAAAATAAATAAAGACAATATCATAGTGATAAGCGCTATGAAGAAAACTAAGAGGGTACAGGCATCAGAGTGAAAGGGTTAGTGAGGGGATGAAACAGTGATTTCACTGGGTGATAAGTTTAAAGATGTACTTATTCTTTAGCCAAAAATGTATATGGTAGCAGTGAACAAAAATAGGCAGAACTTGAATAAGAAATTGCAGAACTTTTTTAAAGTCTTAAATGTAGAGGCACAGCATGTTGCTGGATGGGAAAACTAAATATATACAATTTTAGTAAGGTATCATTTGCATACAGTAATATTCAGCCTTTTTAGTGCATAGTTTTTTGACCTTTGACAAATGCTTATAGTTGTGTAACTACAATCAAGATATAGAACAGCTCTATCTTCCCCCAAATTTCTACACTCTCCTTATAGTCATTCCCTCCCCTCTAGACCATGGCAACCACTGATTTTTTTTTCCTTTGTCACTATAGTTTCGCCTTTTCCAGAACATCATGTAATCATACACAAGTTAGCCTTTTGAGGGTGGCTTCTTTCACTAACATAGTACATTTGAGCGTCATCCACCAATACTTCACTCCTTTTTAGTTCTGAGTAGTATTCCATTGGATGCATGTTCCACAGTTTATTTATTCACTTACCATTCGAAGGGCATTTAGATAGTTTCCAGTTCTTGGCAGTAAAGACACTAGAAACATTTGTATACAGGTTTTTTTAGTGTAAGTTTTAATTTCATTTGGCTCAATACCTAGGAGTAGGATTGCTCGGTCACATGGTAGGTGTATGTTTAACTTTATAAGAAATTACCAAACTTTTTCCAAGTGGCTGTGCCATTTTTCAACCTTACTAGCAATGGATGAGAGTTCCAGTTCTGCATCCTGTCAGCACTTGGTATTGTCAGTTTTTTATTAAATTGTAGTCTCTCTGATAAGTGTGTAGTGATATTTCATTGTGGTCTTAAATTGCATTTCCCTAGTGACTAATGATATTAAGCATCTTTTGATGTGCTTATGCCACCTGTATGTCTTCCTTGGTGAAGTGTCCAAATCTTTTAACCATTTAAAAAAATTGGGTGGTTTGTTTTCTTATTACTCATTTTTGAGAATTCTTTGTCCTTTTTAGTTACAAGTCCTTTATTGGGTAAGTGATTTGCAATTTTTTCCCACTCAGTCTGTGATCCATCTTGAGTTAATTTTCATGTATGGTGCAAGGTATGGATTGAAGATCATCGTTTTGCATGTGGATATCCAGTTGATCTTGGCACCATTTGTTGAGAAGACAATTTTTTTCTCCAGTGAATTGCCTTTGTCAGGATTCTCAATTCCTTTGATCTGTATGTCTGTCCTTTGGCAGATATCATACGTCTTGGTTACAATAGCCATACAGTAAATCTTGAAATCAAATAGTGTATTTTCCACCATCATTCTTTAAAAGTTATTTTCTCTATTCTAGTTGCTTTGTCTTTCAATATAAATTATAGAAATTAGCTTGTCATTTTCTAAAGTCCCACTCTTCACATTTTGATTGGATTGCATTGACTCTATAGAACAATTAGAGCAGAATTGACAATAGTTTTGAGTCTTCCAATCCATGAACATGGTTTATCTCTCTATTTATGTAGGTCTTTAATTTATTTCATCAGTATTTTATAGTCTTTAGTATATAGATCTTGCACATACTTTGTTAGATTTATATCTAAGTATAACATATCCCTTAGTATAACTAAGCATTTCCTGTTTTTAGTAGTGTTAAATGGAACTTTAAAATTTTTAATTTCCAATTGTTCACTATTAATATATAGAAATATTATTTTTAAAATATATATTGACATATTTTGCAACCTTGCAAAAGTCACTTATTCTGAAAGGTTTTTTGGTAGATTCTTTGGGATTATCTCTATAGACAATTATGTCCTCTACAAATAGAGACATTGTTATTTCCTCCTTTTTTTTTTTTTTTTTTTAATTTTATTTATTTATTTATTTATGGCTGTGTTGGGTCTTCGTTTCTGCGCGAGGGCTTTCTCTAGTTGCGGCAAGTGGGGGCCACTCTTCATCGCGGTGCGCGGGCCTCTTACTATCGCGGCCTCTCTTGTTGCGGAGCACAGGCTCCAGACGCGCAGGCTCAGCAATTGTGGCTCATGGGCCCAGTCGCTCCACGGCATGTGGGATCTTCCCAGACCAGGGCTCGAACCCGTGTCCCCTGCATTGGCAGGCAGACTCTCAACCACTGCGCCACCAGGGAAGCCCTATTTCCTCCTTTTTAAGTCTCTGCTTTTAATTATTTTTCTTCTTTGTGATGTTGAATAGGTGTGAGAACAGACATCCTTGTCTTATTCCTGGTCTCAGGGGGACAGCATTCAGTTTTTCACCATTAAGGATGATGTAAACTGTAGGTGTTTTGTAGATGCCCTTTATCAAGTTGTTGAAGTTCCCTTGTATTCCTAGTTTGCTGAGTTTTTTGTTTTTGTTTTTACTCATGAATGGATGTTGTTTTATTGTATGTCTTTTCTACATCTATTTAAGTTATTGTTTCTTTTTGAGTGAACTTTAGTAGTTTATGTCTTTTAAAGAAATTATCCTATTCATCCTAGTTGTCAAATTTTTTGGCAGAAAGTGGTTCCTAATATTTCCTTATTATCCTTTCAGTATTTCTGGGATCTATAGTGGTTTTCCCTTTCTTATTCCAGATACTGGTAATTTGTGTCTTATACCTGATCATTTTGTCTAGAGATTTATCAATTTCATCGATCTCAAAGAACCAGCATTTGGTCACTTGTTTTTGTTTTTTTTTCCTGTTTCCCATTTCATTGATTTCTGTTCCTTATCATTTTTTCTTCTACTTATTTTGTGTTTAATTTGTGCTTTTCTAGTTTTTTAAGGTAGGAGCTGAGGTGACTGATTTGAAACCTTTTTCACTGTTGAAAATATGATTTAATTCAACATGGATTTATTGAGTACCTCCTTATGTGTTTTTTGAAAGGTGCTTTGGAAAATAACTGAGCTATCAAATGAGTCTCTACTCTTTAGAAGGCTAGTTGCATTTTTGAACATGAAGTTATTTCCCTTAAATGTCACTATAAGGCTGTGTCTGGTTATATTTATAGGTTTTTAGCATATAAAGTTCATTGTAAACTATGAAGTGGAGTTCTATAGACGTTGCTCAGACCAGGAGAATTTGGGGTGTGAGGGTTCATGTTTAGAGTGAATAATACGCAAAAACTTGGTAAAATACTAGTTTTATAGGTGAAGAACCCGAGACCAGCAAGGAATCAATGCCTCATTTATAGATCTGTGGGCAGTTTGTGGCGGGGCTGGAACTAGGACAGAAGATTCCAGTTCCCGGTGTCTTGCCAGTGCCCGGCCTGGCTCCTTGTACTGGGTTCTCTCAGTGGACGGAAGGCTGACTGTTAATTCTGGGAATAAAGGAGCAAGACAGTCTGTGATCTCAGGCAGCACATGCTGGTGGGGCAGGCAGTTGGCGGTATTGTTTGTCTAACTCCAGAATACTGTGGTCAAAAGAAGGAAACAGGGAGGAGCCTGAGGAAGAGGGTCTGGGGAGGCTCCTCAGAGGAGATACAGCTGAGCTGAGCACGAAGGGCAGGTGGAGGTAATCCAAGTGGTCATGGATCCGGGAAGGACATGCCACAGAAAGGAGATGGCACATCACTCCTGGGAAAGTGAACCAATAAAGGGGCAGACATCAACTATGTTGCCCATGGCGGCCAGAAAGAAGGAGAAAACAGTGGTTAGGAGCTATTATTAGGAATTAAAATTAGACTCAAGGGGCCGGGCAGTAATATGCTCTTGCTATAAATCAGTTTATACACAGAGTATATGAATGGATTTGTTTCTTTTAATAATATTATATGAAAAGAGCATGACGTAGTGAAGGAACTCTTCATTTCTCTTTGATGGAGGTTATCTATGCCTGAACTACTGTGAGACCTTCATTGGGCACGTGATGGCTCTTCTGATGGGAAAGCAAGCACAGAGTAGGGAGCGACGGAAATGCTACCTGGGCCGGGCCCTCGTGACCGCAGTTGCTTTTGAGGCAGTGACAGTCTTGGTCGGGAGTGTTGAGGACACAGGCACTGGAGGCAGACAGGCCTGGGTTCTCACCTGCATCCTTGTCCCCCAGTAGCGATGTGACTGGAGGATTAACTTCCTCAAAGAACATTCTCGTCTGTAAAATAGAGATAATGATGCTCATAAGTGATTGGAAGTCATACATCCTACACAGGTGGTTTTGTCCTTGGACTACACGTGGGTTTGCATTTCACCTTTTCAGTTGAAAAATTGAGCTGAATATGAATACTTAAATCATTCATCACTTTAAAATCATGTTAGATATTTTTCATCATACGTCCTTTCGTTATTTTTGGTGTATCTAACATTCTGACTTGAGACAGTGGTTAAACCTCATATAGCTGTTTATCCTCCTTCAATCTTCTCTTCCACTCAGTGTTTGATACTTTTTGGGGTTTTTTCTCCTTTAAGGTCAAATTAATAATGATTCCTCTCTGGTGGTGGGTTTTCTTGAAAGGCAGTGGTTTCCAAACCTGGCCCTGCATCAGAATCACCTGGGGAACCTACTTAAAAAGGGGTTTTCAATCCCTCCCTCTGAAGGTGGAGTTCTGCGGAGTTCAATTTTATAAAACTTCCCAGTCGACTCTGAGGGGCAGCCGGGTTGGAGAGTCCAGGTTGATTAGACATGTACAGTCATCTGAGCCTGGGTTGTTATCTACCCCAGAGAATCTGGCAGTAGAATGATGAACTTGACGGGATTTAGGACTGTATAATATATAATAGGGTTGGGAAGAGTTAACTTGACCTGAGAGCAGCAGAGTTACTAGTATTTTACAGGCTATCACTGCAACTTTATTATTATATCAAATTTTTTAAAAACCAGGCAAATGGTCACTTTCTTTTTTTTTTGTTTGTTTTGTTTTGTTTTGTAGATCGTGAGGACCAGTCAATTCTTTGCACGTAAGTAAATGTTGAACATTCAGACTTCTTTTCGATTCTGTTGGAAAGTAAAAGCCATTATTTTTTTGTGTGGGGGGAGGGGGAAGGGAGAGCAGTCACTTAAGAGTTTGATGTAAACCTTGCAGTTGTTGTTTTAAGACTACAGTATATAAGTTGCTTAAATTTGGTGTTACTCTTTGGTTGTCAAACTGGGCTTTTCACAGATTTCATAACGTTAATCTGTGAAACTTACATCTTTAGTTTGTTTGTCCAAGTGTTGACCTCTTGGACATTTTGGGAATTTACCCGTACCACCCAGGAAGCATTATTATCATGCGCCTGTGTGCTGTGTGTGAAGTGCTGGAGAGTCAGGATAGAACAGAACCCGTGGCAGGAAGCGGTCAGATTTGCACGTTAGGAAGGTCACGCTGGCTACGGTGGGGAGGGTGCACGGGGAAGCGTGAACACGCGAAGACCAGGTGGGAGGCTGTTGAGTTAGCTCCGCGAGGGAGGGAAGTGACTTCAGGTGGAGAGGTGGTGGTGGAGCCAGAGGAAAGTGGGTGGATCTCGGGTGGAGTTTAGTTTAGGAGACAGGCCCAGCGGGACTCGGTGATTTACACGCCCGAGAAAGGGGAGCTCGGAGAGGCTGGAGTTGTGCTAGTTTCAGGATGTAAGGAGTTCGGTGGAGGAACAGGCTCGGGGTGGAAGGCAAGGAGTTTGGGAGGACACTGACTTTGAGGTGCCTGTGGCTCTCCGGAGTGGAGCTGTCACTAGGCCGCTGGCCCCGTGAACGTGGAGTCGGAGCTGTGCCCGGAATGCAGAGCCGGCGGCCTGGGTGACGGCAGCCACGCGGTGAGTGAGGTCGCCTCTGAGTGTGGGATCCCCGGGAGGGGCGACCTTCGAGGGTGGGGGAAGAGGGTGAGACGCCGCAGAGACGCCCAAACCGTGGGCCACAGAATGCGTCCGACGCCCTTGAGAGTGAGTGAAATATACAGAACCACGGGCGTGGGATTTAGCGCTAGAGCAGGAGGCTGGCGGTGGTCGACTGAGGTGCACTGGGGGTGGGGAGGGAGGTCGAAGCCAGATGGCAGCTGAGGAATGACGGGGGCGGGGTGTGTGTGTGTGTGTGTGTGTGTGTGAAAAAGTTTAAAAAAGAATCAAAAAGCCAAGTGTAGGCCTGCTACTTCCCCAGGGCTTGAGAAAGTGAAAATTGCAGCAGTGGATTAGTGGTGAGAAATCGACTTTTGTTGTTTTTGATGGTGAGTTTAATGTGGGAGAGGTTAAATGCTGTAGAGGGAGATGGGGGCAGGGCAGAGAGAACTGAGGGGCGCGGAGGGCACGGGGTGGGCGTCGGGCCGGGACCTGGGGGGACGTGAGGCCTCTAGAGTGACAGGGAGGCTGGGAATTGAGAAAGTTCCCATCTCGTGGCTTCTCCTTCCCATGAAGAGAGACTTTGGTGTTAATAAGGAGGAGGGGAGAAGCAGAAATAGCTGACACTGGTCTCTCTGTTGTGTAAATTTTCTTCCAGCATTGTTTAGCCTCTGAGTTATACGAATCAATATAAATTTATTTATTTTTTTAATAAATTTATTTTATTTATTTTTGGCTGCGTTGGGTCTTCGTTGCTGCACATGGGCTTTCTCTAGTTGTGGCGAGTGGGGGCTACTCTTCGTTGAGGTGCGTGGGCTTCTCATTGCGGTGGCTTCTCTTGTTGAGGAGCACAGGCTCTAGGCGCGCAGGCTCAGTAGTTGTGGCACATGGGCTTAGTTGCTCCGCGGCATGTGGGATCTTCCTGGACCAGGGCTCGAACCCGTGTCCCCTGCATTGGCAGGCGGATTCTCAACCACTGCGCCACCGGGGAAGCCCCTGAATTAGCTTTTCTTAAAAAACAAACCACCCTGACACTTAATGACTTAAAGCAGTTTTCCCAGCAATTGGGTTGGGCTCAGCTGGGCCTTTCTGCTTAGCGGGGCCAGGCTGACCTGTCTCACCTGGGACGGGGGGTGGGGAAGGGGGGAGTTGCTGGCTGGCTGGCTGGCTGGCTGTTGGCCGAGGTGCCTTGCCTGTAGGCCCTTTAATTCTCTAGCAGGCCAGCCCTGGTTTTAACATGGTGACAGGTGCCAAGAGCAGCAGGAGAGCGAGCTCCAGTGCATAAGGGTTGTGCACACTTGCTGCACTTGCTGCCGCCCCATTCCCAAGCCAGATGTGTGGCCAAGGCCAAGGTCAGTGTGTGAAACACTAGCCAAGGGGGTAGGTACAGCAGGATGTGAAACAGTTGGGGCCGTTGCTGTGGACCTTGCCCCACGAGGGTGTTGGAATGGAACCAGATTCAATCCAACAGAAGCTGGGACAGTTTTTGTAAGTGGGTGCAGATGGGCGGTCACTGAAATGAGAGAACTGAGGACATTGGCCAGAGAAACTGTCATGATGGACCCTGCCTGGGATATGGGCAAACGAGGGGGGATTGATAGGGAGGAAGGAGTTGGGTCAGAGAACTAGAGGACAGGTCCTCCTGGGGACACCGGCACAGAAGGAGCAGGAAGAGTAGGCACTGTGGCCGCAGGTGATGAGATGGGAACACCTCGGTGTGGCCACAGGAGTGGGCAGCCGAAGCAGAGAGAGAGCAGGGGGTCATCGGGGTTGAAGGTATCAAGGAGCCAAGGGGCCTGGGTTGGGGGTGTGTCACTCACATGAGGAGAGGAGAGGCTTGACCACACACACACACACACACACACACACACACACACACACACGAGTGATAGTGTGAGGATGGTGGCCTCTAGTGAGCCCTTCAAAAAGCTAAACTATTTCACTTAGAGGAATGTCCTTTATTCCAAGGTAAGACACTTCCCTTTTTTGGGGGGGATAAAAAGTGCTTTCTTTTTTGAAACGGGAATGGAGGTTTTTGTTTGTGTTTAATGATCTTACTAGACAAAATAAATCCAAGTGTCAGAACAACCGTTATGGCTGTATGTGACCTCAGAGAGGCGGGGGTGAGGGGTCGAGGCTTTGTAACACGAGGGTCTGGAAGCGACGTGAGGGAGAGGGAGAAAGATGCCCCTTTCTTCCTGATCATGTGTGTGTGCCGGTGTGTGACGTGGAGCGGGGCCAGCGGAGGAGGGAGTGTTCAGGGAGGACACTGAGAACGTGGGTGCCTTTGCACACTGTGGAATGGGGGGCCCAGAGAGTACGGAGGAAAAGAGGGGGGCGGGAGCAGGAAATAGTGGGGTTTGGGATCAGGAGAAAGAAAACACAATATGAGAGCAGAGGAGCGACATTGGAGGCAGTGAACAAGGCTGGCAGGGGTGTGAGTCTGAAGGCTCCCCTACAGAGTTCATCTCTGCGCCCTGGTGCATTGGGGAAGGGGGTGGGGGGGGACTTGGGCCTTTGGGAGGCAGCAGCCTTGGCTGGTCCTTACTGGCTTCTAGGGGGTTTCTAGCTCAGATGGGCAGCCGTGCAGCCAGGTGAGTTTCTAGACCCTCATCCTTGTCACAATCCCTCGGGACTTCTTAAAGAATCAGTGAACCTTCCGGGCACAGGGGACAGCGGGTGAGAAATGATGTCAGGCAATTCCAGGTAATTTGGTCTTGCGTGGAGCCCAGGGTGTGAAGTAGGGAATAAATGCCAGTTTAAACTCAACATGCCTAAAAATTAACCTTTATTCCTACACAGACAAGATGTGTCTCCCATTATCCTTCTTTCCGACATCAACACTGTGTGTTTCCAGACTCAAGGTTTAAATCTTGCCCTGTGTTTTTGGACTCCCCGCTCTCTTTCATATCCCTCTTTCTGGTTGTCACCTCGTTTCATATTTCTCCTGTCTTTCCTAGCCCTGCCCAGCACCTACTATCTGGCCCATCTTGGTGGATCCTGGCTGACTTCCTTGCCTTTTAGCCTCTCTCTCCCCGCAGGGAGGAAATATGCCCATCGATACAGCCAGTTCCAGCCCACACTGATTTCCCCTTATCAGGCCCTTTTTTTTAATAGACAGCAGTTCATTACCTATTTAGGTCGTGTGGGTCTTGTCTTATAACTAGACAGTAAGGTAGGAACTGTGACTTCCCTTCATTGCTTTTTAATTATCCCCTGAGAACCTAGCACACTGTTCTGAACATACTTAGGAAATGGATAAAAATGCAAACAAAAGAATGCATCTCTTAATTAAGTAGGAACCAAGGAAACAGGCTTAAGTACAGATTAGGAAGTTTAGAAACTAGTGAATACTGTATGTGTCTTCAAAGGGTAAAACCTTTCTGATAGCATTTTATAAAGGCATTTTATTTTGAAACTTCAAACCTACACAAAAATAGAATAGTTGGTGACCCCCATATACCCATCCCCTACTTCAGTGATTTTTAAATTTTTACGTTTTCTTTACTTCATTTTTTTCCTTTTTTTAACCTTTGCTCGTGCATTTCCCCAAGTTTTTATTTTAAAAAATTCAAACCTGAATTTTACTGAAAAGTTGAAAGAATGGTACTTTAAGTGCCCGTATACCCTTCACTTAAATGTCAGTTCTCTTTGTACACACACAGCACTTTTTTTTTTTTTAAACCATTTGCAAGTTTGCAGGCATCCTGACACTTTACCCCTAGATACACAGCAGGCGTTTTCTAAGAGCAAGGCATTCCCACATAACCACAGACCATTGTCACACTTGAGAAGATTGACAGTGATTCAGTAATGTCATCTCATGTACAACCCATATTCTGTAACAGTCCTCACCATGTTTCTAATAACTTTTAAATCCTGTCAGGCTCTCACTCCTTGTATTCCTTACATCTCTTCATTTTAATTCTATATTCTAGAATAGTCTGTTCACTTTTTTGCTTTACTTACTTACTTATTTAATTCCATTGGCTGTATTCTTCCAAAAAGTCAGTTATTTAGAACGTGATCTGCAGATGTCTTTTTAAAAGTATCTGTTTCAAAGCACTTCTGACCCTGACTTCCCGCGCACGCTCCTCTACGTGGGCCTGCTTGGCAGACACCAGCCACAAGCTCTGGGGTTCCCAGGCCACCTGTGCTTCTGACTAAATAAATAGCTACACGTTTGGGGGTTGCCACTACCCGCTCAGATTCGATACTTTGCTAGAATGACAAGTCAGAGCCAGGCAAAAGAAGAGACACAGAGGGTGAGGTCTGGGGATTCCCAAAGGCACAGCTGCCATAGCCTCTGGTCACTTCCCTTCCCAGTGCATCAGTGTATGTTACCAACCAAGAAGCTTATCTAAGCTTCAAAGTCCAGAGTTTTTACTGGGCTTTGTTATGTAGGCGTGATTGATTGAATCAATGTCCACTCCCTCTCCCCTCCCAAGAGGTGAGGCTCATGTCACATGGTTTAAAGCCCAAACCTCTAATCACCCGTTTGGGCTCTCAGCTTGGCCAGTCCCCATCCTGGAGCTTTTGAAGTGCCCACCATGAATAACAAAGACATTCCAGGTACTTAGAGGCTCCCTCCCAGGAATCAGAAACAAAGACCAGCAATTCTTTATTATACAGCACTGGTTAATATAAAGTCGCCACAAGAATCTAGTCACTGAAGCGTCATGAAATGAGCGTAATAAGTGAGCTACCTTCTTCTGCTCAGGAGCGAGAGAGGACTAGAACTTGTGTGTCACCTGTCTGCAGTGTCACGGTAACACGGACCCTGCACACAATACGCAGGGGACCAGGTGCAGGACATGGAGCTCTCCTCTTTGGGTGGTTTGGGAGCTTGGGTGACCATTTTGGATAAGGACTGTTTGCAATGTCTGGAAGCAGGAAACACTTGGGGGAGGGGATGACTGCTGTTTGACAGAACCAAAGGTTAGTGAGCACTGATTTACTCTTGTCACCAAAAGTGCCCATTACAGGCATGCAATTGATGGTCATTGTCATTTTAGACTGATATTTGCATCCATGGATAGGCTTGGATTTATGAGGTAGGTCTCCTAGCAGCTGGTTATCTCTTCGTGGACACAAAGTAGCAGTCATCAAGTACCATGTTTGTTTTCTTTTCTTTCTTTTTTTTAAAATTGAATTTTCTGAACATTTTATTATAAATATTTTCAAACATAAAGCAAAGTTGAAAGAATTTTGCCATCAGGACCCATATATCTACCACCTAGATTCTACCATTAGTATTTTACTATACTTGCTTTATTATATATTGATCTGTTCATCGCTCTATCCATCTATCAATGCATTTTATTGTTTGTGTTGGGAGGAGAACTTTTCCAGCTTGGGTCCTGTGGTTGGGTGTCTGCAAATTGACAACAGACAGACTAACAGGAGAAAAGACAAGGTGTATTCACGCATGCGTGTGGGAGTGCTCATGAGTAACTTGCTGAAAACCAGAAATAAAAGGCTTAAATACTAAATTTAACAAAAGGAGGAGTGCTGTAGGAGAATTAGGACTTCTGGGGGAAAGCATGGAGGGTTCTGTCGGGCTTTATGATGCCAGTGGACAGCTGAATTTGCACTTCCTGGTACTAAGGGTCAGACTTCTCCCAATCCAGAAACTCCCTGGGATGGAGGTCCGTGGCAGCTGTATTTTCAGGAGGCTCTGCTTAAGGTTAGATGGCATTCCTTTCTGTGGCCGCTGATTGTTTAGATTGTTTTCAGTTTAAACTGAAAACCACTTTGATGGACTATTAATCCCTTCATCTGATGCATTTGTAAACGTCAGCACACTTCCCCCTAAATACTTCATACATAACGTTAACTAAAGTCCAATATTTACATCTTTATCTTTTGAGATAAATTTTACATATAATGAAATGCACAGATCTTAAGTATATATGTGCTGAGTTATTTGTGTAACGTAAACCGCAAAAAGTTCCCTCCTGTATCCAGCCAATTCCTACCCTTCTTTTAGCCTCACCATATTTTAATTCTTAGTAATTCTATAATAATCTACCGGTTATGATATTTAATAACAAATAGCTTTTCATGCTTATATCTATTACAAGCTACATTGTGACTTGAGAAATATGAAAATGTTAAACAAGGTATCCCAGACTTAAGAAAATATGATATGTTCCCTGGTGCCTTTGAGGATCCACCAAATAAAGAACTCTAGGAGTATGTAACCGGGGTCTTCTTAAGTTTAGTACACAGCTGATCTAATTAAGATTTCTGTATGAGAATAACTAGTCAGTTTTATTTAGTAGTTATTTTATATTAAGTACCTATGTTTGCAAAGGTATCACAAAGAGAAAATACAGTTGGAAGCACCAGTTTTTAAAAAAATCAATACTTAAGTAGTTTGACAGCTCCTGTTTAAGCTCTACTTTTTTAGTCATTTACTCTCTAATTTACTTTTCCCCCAAAAGGATGAACTTGTAAATTACCCTCTGGCCTCATCTGCGTACAGCTCCCCAACTAGCCTTTATTTCTGCAGACTCAGGCCAGGCAGTGTGAGCTCTCCCACTTATGACCAAGCAGGTGGCTTGGATCCTTTATTCTAGTATCCCGGCAAGGACTTCCTTGATCATGGGAGAGCACCCAATGTAATTGGAAGTGAAATCCTGTTAAGAGTGTAATCCTCACGTTGACTTTCCTTCTCATTATAATTAAAATTCACGGTCACCCTTGGTGAAGAAGTTACTCTGTTCTCTAAGCCCCCTTTTAAAGAATACTCTGCTTACATTTTATGACTCTAACTGCTGGTTAACTCTAGTTTTTCTCCTTTTAAGTGTGTTTGTATATAATGTAACAATTGTATTATAAAACAATGGTTGCTTCATATCAGTCTTCTATCAGGATGTGACAATAGATTTTTGTTGTTGTTAAGGAATTTTATGTCCTATACAAATATTGCATTAAGTGATAATGATAAGCCATCCTGGATTTCAAACAGTTAGTTGATTCTTGCTATAAGTAACATACCTTAAAAGTTTTAAGTTAACCAAATCGATAGAATTGATTAAATAGCTAAGGCAACCTTGAAATAGACCCCATAAATGTAGTCATCTGATCTTGACAAAGGATCAAAGGCAATACAATCTTGACAAAGGAGCAAAGATTGTCTCTTTAACAAATGGTGCTGGAACAACTGGACATCCACATGCAAAAAGAAAAAAAAGAACCTAGACACAGATCTTACACCCTTCACAAAAATGAACTCAAAATGGATCAGAGGCCTAAGTGTAAAATGAAAAACCATAAAACTTCTAGAAGATAACATAAGAGAAAACCTAGATGACCTTGGGTATGGTAATGCCTTTTGTGATACAAAACCAAAGACATCCATGAAAGAAATAATTGATAAGCTAAACTTCATTAAAATTAAAAACTTCTGCCCTGCAAAAGACAACGTCAAGAGATCAAGAAGATAAGCCACAGACTGGGAGAAAATATTTGCGACAGACACGACTGATAAAGGACTGTTATCCAAAATCTGCAGAGAACTCTTAAAAGACTCAACTGTAGGAAAACAACCCAATTAAAAAATGGTCCAAAGACCATATTAGCAGACAACAAAGACACCAAAGAAGATACACAGATGGCAAAGGAGCACCTGAAAAGATGTTCCACATCATGTCACCACTACACACCTGCTAGACTGGCCAAAATCTGGAACACTGTCAACATCAAATGCTGCTGAACACGTGAAGCAACAGGAACTCTCACTAGCTGCTGGTGGGAATGCAGAATGGTGCAGCCACTTTTGAAGACAGTTTGGCGGTTTCTTACAAAACTAAACATACTCTTACAATATGATCCAGCAATCAGACTCCTTGGTATTTTCCCAAAGGATTAAAAACTTGTATCTACACCAAAACCTGCACTTGAAAGTTTTTTTTTTTTAATTTATTTTATTTATTTATTTTTGGCTGCATTGGGTCTTCATTGCTGTGCATGGGCTTTCTCTAGTTGCGGCGAGCGGGGGCTACTCTTCATTGTGGTGCGCGGGCTTCTCATTGTGGTGGCCTCTCTTGTTGCCGAGCGCGGGCTCTAGGCGCGTGGGCTTCAGTAGTTGTGGCTCGTGGACTCTAGAGCGCAGGCTCAGCAGTTGTGGCACACGGACTTAGTTGCTCTGCGGCATGTGGGATCTTCCCAGACCAGGGCTCGAACCCGTGTCCCCTGCATTGGCAGGCAGATTCTTAACCACTGCACCACCAGGGAAGCCCTGCACTTGAAAGTTTATAGCAGCTTCGTTCATAATTGTCAAAACTCAGAAGCAACCAGGATGTCCTTCAGTAGGTGAATGGATAAATTGTGGTACATCCAGACAATGGAGTATTATTCAGTGCTAAAAAGAAATGAGCTATCAAGCTATGAAAAGACATGGAGGAGGCTTAAGTGCACATTACTAAGTGAAAGAAGCCAATCTGAGAAGGCTACATACTGTATGATTCCAGCTAGATGACATTCTTCTGGAAAAGGCAGAACTGTGAAGATAGTAAGTATCAATAGATCGGTGGTTGCCAGGGGAGTGGGGGGCGGAGGGGAGTTGAATAGGCAGAGCACAGAGGATTTTTAGGGAAGTGAAAATATTCTGTGTGATACTATAATAGTGGATACAAGGCATTATACATTTGTCCAGACCCCATAGAACACCCAGAGTGAACCCTAATGTAAACTATGAACTCAGGGCTCATCCTGTGTAAAAAATGTACCATTCTGGTGACTGATGTTGATCACAGAGGAGGCTGTGTGTGTCAGTGCAGGGGTTACAAGGGAAATCTCTGTACCTTCCTCTCAATTGTGCTGTAAACCTAAAATTGCTCTAAAAAAATAGTCTTAAAAAAAAATAGTGAAGGCAACAAAAAGTGTGTTGTAGTTAAAAAACCATTGTGTTGTTGGATAGGTTTTTTTGTTTTGTTTTTTGTTTTTGTCCCAGCTCTACCATGACCCTAGGTCAGACAGTGAGCTTCTCTAGACCTCAGTTTGCTTTTCTAATGACTCTTTGCTTTATGTGTCCTCAAGTCTTAAAACATGGGGATTTTTAGATTATTGTGTCTGCATCTCAGTGGTAGCTATCTTATGGCGAACAAGTATGCAAATCAACTTGTAAATAGGAGTTTAAAATGTTCCAGGCAAATCTTCCAGAAAAAGGAACTAACATCTTTGCATGAATCTTTGCAATACCCCTGTTATCTCCATTTATATACCACAGCTGACACTAGCTGGTATTAGTGTTTAATAGAAGACTTGAACCCAAGTCTATCCTGACCTTCCTAGTAAGCTGCTTTCTAATAGAACAGAGTTTTGAAACTGTAGGAAGTCATTGAGTAATGCTATTTATATATATACGTATATTTGTATGTTTTATGAAAAATTTATGTTGTTTTTCAAATTGAGGTTATCGAAAGCAAGAACTTCAGGCAAAGGGTGGTTTTGAAGCTAGACTGAATTTGATGTTACAGATATCCAGAGAGAATAAAAGCAAAACCAATTAAGATCTGGGAAAGGAGGGTTCTCTTTGGGGAAATACCCACAGTCCAGAAGGGATTCGGAGAAAGATCTCGGAACTGATCATGCGTTAATTATCTGCATCACTGCTTCTCACCACTGTTGTTTTTTATGTTATTGTTTGGATTGCACATTGCTTTGAGAAGCCAGTGAAAGCCACAGATCTCTCTAGAAAACACAGATACCTTCAGGTTAGAAACTCCTGATCTTTTACATCCATATGCGCTGCGACAGACACAGGGCACCCCACCCAGCAGGCTGCTTGCTCTGTTCTCCCGTTAACCTTGCACTTGTGCCCCAGAGACCAGCAATGAAACAAGCAGTCCTTTACAGTATAGAACTACTGCATTGGTAGATCTTGTCTCGTTGGTGGAAATGAGGTCAGATTCCCTTTGTCTTCTTCACTCTTTGAGGGCTTGGCCTGTTGTTACCTTTGAGGATTCTCCTAATTTTCTTCGAGAGGAGTCTGCTGAGCTTTCTTTGTGGTTCCCTTGCCCATTTACTTTTTTTTTTTATTATTAATTAATTAATTAATTTATTTATTTATGGCTGCGTTGGGTCTTCGTTGCCACGCGCGGGCTTTCTCTAGTTGCGGTGAGCGGGGGCTACTCTTCATTGCAGTGTGCGGGCTTCTCATTGCAGTGGCTTCTCTTGTTGCGGAGCATGGGCTCTAGGTGCGTGGGCTTCGGTAGTTGTGGCGCACGGGCTTAGTTGCTCCGTGGCACGTGGGATCTTCCTGGACCAGGGATCGAACCCGTGTCCCCTGCATTGGCAGGCGGATTCTTAACCACTGCGCCACCAGGGAAGCTCTGCCCATTTACTTTTGTTCAAGCTGCTTTATTTCCCCCTTTTCCATCTGGGACAGGTGTGCCATTTCCCCTTAAAAAAACTTTTTTCTAAGAATTATATTCCTTTGATCCTGCCACGTCTTTCATAGTCAAATAAGAGGTTATCACCTTTTTACTTCTGTCAATTTCTTTATCATCACTGTTGACCATTGTCATAGTTGTTACCACTACTGACATTTATGGAGAAACTTCTGGCTGCGTGCCATGCTATGCTGTTCACATGCATTATCTCAGTCCTTTGAAGTAACCGGATCTCATTTTAAAGGAGTATAAACCGAGGCTCAGAGAGCCCAGTAACTTGCCCAAAGCCCCATAAGCTAGGAAGTGGTAGATGGGACTTGAATCTAAGTAGGTCACCAGGACACCATGGCCCACTTCTTAATCACTTTACTAACACTATAGAGAGTTTAGTAATTCAAATTCCCTCCTATATGGTGTCATCCAGCTGACACCAGCTGAGTGGGCAATAATGGGTAATGTTTACTGACTACTAATTATAAGCTTTAGACGGACTATATTTTTTTCCTTCACAATAACCTTACGTGTCAGAAGCTATTATCCCCATTTTGAGGTGAGAGTATAAAGCTGTCTCCCCTCTTGGGACCTCAACCGTAAGGTACTGGAATACATCTGTCTTTGAAGCAATATTTTCTATTAGCAGAAGTACCTTAGACCTGAAATATGGAAAATGTAGCAGAGTTCATAGGTGGTTGTCAAGTACAGCCAAGTAAGTGTGACAGATGGGGGCAAAAAATGCTTTCAGGACACACTGAAACATGTCCAGTTGAGAGGGGTTAGCTGAGAAACCTCAGAGGCAAACCAAGCTGACGAGTACCAATCACAGCTGTTTTCAAGACAAGTCATCACCAGGCTATATGAGGCTCATTTCTTAACGTAATGAAAAATTATCTGTTTGAAACCAACAACCAACATCATGCTTAGCTTGAAACTCTAGGTGTTTTGAATAAAGTTAAGAACAAAACGAAGAAAACCGACATCATAGCTCTTAACGAAATTACACATAAATAAAATCCAGATTCTTTCCTGTGGCTCCAGGGTACATCACATCCACCCCTTCCCACCTCGGCAGTACCTCCTGCTGCTGTCTGCCTTGCTAGTTATTTATATCAAATCCTGCACTCCGGCCGCCAGTTCCTGGGATATACCGAGCTTTTTTCTGCTTTGAGGGCTTTGCATTTGTCTTTCCATCCCCCTGGATGCTCTGCCCCAGGCCCTCTCTTGCCTGGTCCTGCTCACCTTTCAGGAGGCTTCTCCCCGCCATGGCATCTCCAGGGAGTTGTCCTTTGCTTTTCTGCCTTTTCCCTTTCAGCCGCCTCCTTGTTTCCTTCGTCGCCTCCCTCACATGTAATTATCCCATTTGTTTTTCTTGTTTACTTTAAGTCTCTGCTGATCTTGAGCTGCACAAGGACCCTGCCCACAGCTCTATCTCTAGCACTTAAAAGGATGCCCGACACATAGAAGATGATTTGCAAATATGTGTTGAATAAATGAATGAACGAAAATCATTACCTGTGTACCAATGGTAGCCAGGTAGAAAATATAATGGTGGCGAAATTAATAACAGGAACAAAAAATTATCAAATAGAGCCTAGAAATAAATCTGTGTAGGACGTATATTCATTTATTCAACAGAATTCAGCAAGTTCCTGCTATGCTAGGCACTGTGACTTAAAAGATGAATAAGACAAACATGGTCCTTGCCTGTTTTGAACTTAGAGAAATACAGAATTTAACTGAGACAGAGATGAAGCCATCATTTCTCTTAAAAATAGCAGGTGTATTATTTAACTCAAAATTCTGTCTGACTATTTTTATGGGGGTGGCTAGCGGGAGGAGATGGGAGAGGGATATAGCAGAACAAAATTATTTGAAGTTTATCTGAAAAAAATTAACCTCAGAGACTACTTGATTTATTTTTTAAAGACAGTGATGGGTGCTCTGGTTAGTCATACTTCCGAACTACTGCAGTGTGGTACTGGCTTTGGAATAAGTCATAAGTGTAAGGTAAAGATAACATTTCAGATTGCTGGGTAATCAATGTCTTGGTCAGCCGTTGATGTTGGGATGTGGACTGAATCATTTGAGGGGAAAATGAGATTCAATCTTGACCTCAGACCATACTTTTTTTTTTTTTTTTTTTTCCAAATTACTTAAAAACTTAGTTGTAAAAAGTGAAACCATCAAAGTCTTGGAAGAAAACATAGATGATTTTAATAATACAGATGATATAGAAGTGAAAATATAGATGGATATAATGTTAGTGCAGGAAAGACCTTTTTTTTAAAAAATTTTTTATTTACTTATTTATGGCTGTGTTGGGTCTTCGTCTCCGTGCGAGGGCTTTCTCTAGTTGCGGTGAGCGGGGGCCACTCTTCATTGCGGTGCGCGGGCCTCTCACTATCGCGGCCTCTCTTGTTGCGGAGCACAGGCTCCAGATGCGCAGGCTCAGTAATTGTGGCTCACGGGCCTAGTTGCTCCGCGGCATGTGGGATCTTCCCAGACCAGGACTCGAACCCGTGTCCCCTGCATTGGCAGGCAGATTCTCAACCACTGCGCCACCAGGGAAGCCAGGAAAGGCCTTTTTAAGCCTGAATAGCAGGCAGAAACCTTAATAGAAGGTTTGGTAGATTGGAGTACGTAAGACTAGACTTAGATGGCAAAACAAAGAAGGGGGCAGTTTTTAATACAACAGTAGATGGTGGTTAATAAGCTTAATATGTAAAATATTCTTAGACACCAGTAAGTGGGTTGTATCTAGAATCATGAAATCTTGGAGCTGGAAAGGGTCTAATCCTATTCCTACATTTTACCAATGATGATGTCCATTTCCAGAGAAGTTAATTTCCTTACTCAAAGCCATACCACTAGGTGATCAATAGGACCCTTTTGCCCAACCCCTCGGTGGTGTTCGGGTGCAGAGAGTTAGGGAGGTAATGCAACCAGGAAACCTAAAGAACTCTTGTTGGGGACAGTTCAGATAGTACAATTCCAAGTACAATTTCAAGAAAGGGTCAGAGTTCGAAAAAATAGATTTTCAAGCCTTAAATAGAAGAGGCATAGAGGATCACTAGTTGGCCGTGTGTATAATAACATTTTTGAGTTCCTGGGGTGTTTTTGTTGTTGTTTTTAGAAAATTAATTATATATTACAGTTTTTTATTTTAATCCAAATTGAGATTTTATTCATTTTGCTTTGCCTGGGTCTTGGGGAACCTCAAGTATTTGATCAGAGAGGCCATAATTCAAGTATCACACTGTATGCTAGCAGCTTGCCTGAATTTCAAGCTTAGTACTGAGTAGAAATAAAAAGCAACCTTTGAAATGTGCCAGCCTCGTTTGAAAATAGAAATCATAGGAAGTGATAGCCTTTGTCCCAGTTCATAACAAAATTCGTAGTATCCCTTCATTCTCTCTACAAATTACGTCCTGGCTGTGTGTCGACACTGCACAAGGTTACGTGGATTAAAAAGAAACTACACAAACATACAAATCAGCAAACGCATGGGGCCTTATCCTTCCTCGGGTGAGGCTGGTGATCAGTGTGAAGATTTGTGTACGAGGCGTGTACAAGGTGCCACGTGGGTCTAGGGGAGAGAACCACCGTCAGCCTGGTCTGAGGGATGAGCCGAGAAGGCGTCTAGTGTCCTTGAAGATGCTGTCAGTAATCAGCGGACATCCCAGAGTTCATTCAGCTCCTTCAGATTAAATTACCTTAATTTAACTGTTTTAGGAATTCTCTTTCCAGTGCTGGATATGTTTCTGGTGCTGAGGCATTGCTTTACAAACATTCTAATAAACTCCGCTTCTCTGGCAGAGCCCCCAGTTCCAAGGGGGAAAAAAATCGTTGTGAACATTTTCCTCTGTCCTCTTAGCGGCATCTACCAAAAAAATATTTGGGTTAATTTATGCCATTTAAAAATAATAATTTTCCAACTGCTGGTGATAGTTTTTTTTTTCTTTTTCTTCCCTACTTATTCTCTTTTTACTTCCTACTAATTCTTGTTCCAACTCAGTTTAATTTTGTCAATTATAGTTTGGGAATGTGTATGCTGTGCTTTTTGTGACGCAGCCTATGTTAATATTTCTTCCAGGGGTGAATCGGGTGCCGGGAAGACAGAAAATACTAAGAAAGTCATTCAGTACCTTGCTCATGTCGCTTCTTCACACAAAGGACGAAAGGACCATAATATTCCTGTAAGTGTTTGTTCTGCTGTTGTTTTTTAAAACCCTTAGATTTATTCTTTTGTAATTTCAGAAACAAGAATAAGGAAGCAAGCGGACTCAGTGTGCTGCTGTAATTGACAGCTCCCTGTCTCCGCCACTCCCCACCCAGCAAGGAGGGAGCTAGGGCATCAGGAAAATGTTAGTAACTAGCGATTCCACCAGGGCAAACTGGAATTACGGTTGTAACTCGAAGCCTAATTTCTTACAAAGCTGTGGTGGGGATTGTTAAACATCCATGAGCAGTGCTTAGGAAGACTTCTTCGTTTCCACCAAGAGAAGATCCTCAGATATTTTCAGCGCTTCTTCCTGAACTTACAGAGCTACCACCCACAGCAGCCTGAGGGGAGGATAGAAATTTGGGGAGAATTGGTGATAGGAAAGGGGTGAGAATATAAACATCAGTTATCCTTAATCTGTAGATACGAGAAGTAGTAGTTAATACTCCCTGAGAGATGCCAGGCAAACCAGCTTTCGCGGTTCTAAACCGCACACTGACTTGGTGCTTTGGATGTGGCTTACCGCTAGGAAAAGACACAGACTTGCTAACGTTTGCATTTATCTGTTTGTAACGAGCAGCAGGAATCACCTAAACCAGTGAAACACCAGGCAAGTGCTTTTCTTTATGCTTCTTAGTCTTGAGTGTTTGCACTAATTTCTGTCTTTGGATTGAATCTCTACTAGAGACAAATACCATTAGTTCTGAGCAAAATCTCCTATGAACAAAATATTTAGTTTTGAAATTGTGTTGCTTTGAGGCTTATTCTTTCCGGAGAAGCAGCATGCCATTTTGCTTTACCTTTGTTTTGTAGAGGAATTTTAATATTTATTTACCCATTCATCATGACATTGAATCATATGTTTATGAAGCCTGTAAACTTAGGGTTTCACGTGTCAATTACCAGGTGGAGTTACTTTAATACTTCTTAAATAGGTGGAAACCTGACTTTATGCCATACATTAAATTTTGAATTTGGGGCTGCAGCTTTAAAAGTTGCAACTTAAAAAATTTCTAATCTGTTAACATTGTAGGGCCTGGTAAGTGTTTTAACCCAAAAGCCTCATTGTATTTAATACATAAATTTAGAATTTCCTTTATCCAGGGCAAGTAGCAGAGGAATGTTATTCTCCCTAATTATCAGATGCCCGCCTTTAACTCTGCAGAGCATAGCAATGAACAAACCATGGACCGGAGCATTTCCTGCTACTTGGCAAGAGAGGGAGGGCAGAGCTGAGCCAGATGCCTTGGATAGAATGGGACGTCTGTACTTGGACATCCCATTCCCTCGCACTGGAACCGTTTTGGTTTGTCTGTCTTCCACAAGCATAGTGGTGCAAAGCTAGCATAAAGCTAGAAATGATAGTGTTAATGAAAACAATCTCTTAATATAAAGAAACGATCAGAAACATCTAAAGGAATAGTCCCAGATACTGAGATTTTCAGATATCTTTTTTAGAATTCTTAAGAAATTCTCAGACACTAAAGCTGTACTATACCTATGAAGGCCCAGGATGTCCTTTTGCTTTTAGCTGTAGACCAGACCAGTGATACGCATTGCGAGGATGAATGAAATAATCATTATCCTATATGATATTTAAAGGCTTCTTTGCCAGTTAAAGAAGGAATCTCTAGACCAGCAACCAGCTTTTCTTTGTGTTTTAGAGTACATGCTAAATGACCTTTTAATATGTACTTAGATCACTTAGCAAAATAGTGTTAAATAGTTAACATACAGATTTGGGTTTTCCAAATCCTCTGTGGATTACATAAATCATTAGTGTTAACATTTTGTTTCGATGTCATCTTAAACTACAGAGTGGATCCCTGTTGTGTGTGAGTAGCATGCCTACCCCTAGATTTTACTTTGGGTCAAATCAAGCCCTGTAAGCAGGTATCCTCCAGGAAGGCGAGGCGACAGCTTCTCTGGGCCGTGCTGCACTGTCATTACTGATTTGCATGTCTTGTTGCATGTTCGCACTCCGCACAGAATCTTCCGTGCTGCTTTCCCCAAGGTTATGTTAATACTAGTCAAGTAGTAGCTATGCCGTGTTTTTAGAAACATGAGAAGACTCCTGGTTCTCAATTAATTTTTCTTCCCCAGCACACCTGAGGAATATGAGATACTCCTGAGCATAGGGACTGGTCACACCCTGGGGAGGGTTGAATCAAGAACTTACTTCTCTCCCCACCACCCCCTCTCCCCTTCCCGGGCACCCCTAGGCATGACTTCCTCACCCCATTTTGAGGATGACCACCGTAAAGTAATGGTTATACTTTGCAAAGGCAGTGTTTCTCTTGGTTTAATATCACTGGTTTCCAAATTTATGTTGCACTTTATTGGCAAAACTTAGATTCCCAGGAACCATTTGTGTCAATTGCTAGCATTTTATCACTAAACAGCAGTATAAATTGTAAAAACAAAGTGGAAGGCATTTGTAGGCTCCTGATTTTGTGAGTCTTCATCTCTTTGCTCATTCTTTTTTTTAAATAACTTTATTAAGGTTTAAATTCATGTCCCATAAAATTCATTCCTTTAAAGTGTACAGGTCAGTGTTTTTGTTTTTGTTTTTTTTCAGTGTATTCCCAGAGTTATGCAATTATTACTACAATCAATTTTAGAATATTTTCATCACCCCAAAAAGAAAGCTTATACCTATTAGGAATCACCTTCCATGTTCTCCCAGCCCCTGGAAATCACTCATCTACTTCCTGTCTCTCTGACTCTGCCTATTCTGGGTATTTTATATGAACGGAATCATATCATATGTGGTTCTCACTGTGCATAGTGTTTTCAAGGTTCATCCATGCTGGAGCATGTGTAAGTGCTCCATTCCTTTTTATGGCCAAATAATAACCTATTATATTAAATTTGTCACGTTCTGTTTATCCCTTCACCAGTTGATGGCCATTTGGATTGTTTCCACTTTGGCACCAATATGAATAATGCTGCAATATATAAGTTTTCACGTAGGCACACATTTTCAGTTCTCTTGGGTGTATACCTAGGAGTGGAATTGCTGGATTGTGGTAATTTTCTGTTTAACATTTTGAGGAACTGCCACACTTTTCCATAGAGGCTGCACCACTTTACATTCCCCGCAATGTTTGAGGGTGCTAGTTTCTCCATATCCTGGGCAACACTTGTCTTTTTATTAAGGCCATCCTAGCGGTGTGAAGTGATCAATATTTTTATGTTTACCTTATAACTTCATCTTCATTATAGAAATATGAACAAATGTAAGAAATAAATTTTCAAAATTAAGGTCACAATATTTAAGAAGTAAAACATTTACCTATCAACTTTTACTTACTATAACAAAATGAGTCCTCATTTGGCTTAATGCCCCGGCCAACAGCAAGTACAGCTCCAGTGCCCATATTCCCTCATCGCAGGTCACTGTTACAGACCCTCGATGTCTGGCACAGTGTTCAGGGCCGCTCCAAAGCCTGGACATGGTACGATTTCAGAGCAGATTTGAGGACGACTAATTTCTTAAACTGGACCATCCCCTGGGAATGACCCCTTCAAGCCAGCCCACCTCCCCACTGACTCCTGAGTCGTCCACCTCTAGATGGCAGCTTCCGGATGACTCTGTATCTACTGGTCTAAACTGCCTTGAACTAAGACAAAAAGGTGATAGATAGCAAGTAACAAGCACAGAAATTAGAGCCTGCCGCTCGAGATTAGAGTCTGGTTCTAAGCATGGCGATTGATTGCTGCTGCCAGCTTCCAACCCTACTCTGTGGTCAGTGGGACACCTGCAGCTTTGCCCCTCAGGCCTACAAGGGGCAGCAAGAGTCCAGCCCGAGTCCCCTTGCTGGCTGAACTGGAGTTTTGAAAGAGGTGTATGTATACATATATATATAATTTTTTTTTAACCACTTTAAAACTCATCCTATATCTATCATATAGCAAGTATATATAATACATTATGTAATAAACACAAGGGTATAGTTTTCATCACGATTGGTAAACCTTTAAAGCATCATATAATTCTAAATACTTAGAACTTTAAAAATAATTTAAATAGCTAATGCTGATTTCTTTTCCCCACGTTCCCAAGTGACATTTCTCGTTACTATATAGAATAGAAAAGGGACATTGCCCATCCAAGTTCCAGCAGAAAGGTTAGCACTTAGCCACTGTCCCCTGATGATCTGTAAAAAATGGCTTCATAATTTGGTTGAGAGCTGTTAGCCCTGTTTATCTAAATGTGAAATTATTCAGTGCAGAAATGGTCAAATTTTAGTGGTAATTTCTTAAATATCATTTTTGTGTGTTTTATAATATTAGCCCTGTGTCAAGCTCTTTGTGATTCATTTACGAGTTTTTGAGATCTTTACTTGGTCTCAGTGATGTCAAAAATCCATTGGAAGAGAAGTACCACCACATTCCTGTTAATGTAGTGGCCTCCAAAGCAGGGACCCAAGCCTGCGGTTACCACAGTGATTATGAGGACCCTTAACCCAAAACTTACTGCCACCTCTGGCTCACCACCATCCCCTCCCCAAATACTACTAGAGTGTCTTCGGACCGCTGATTACCCATCCATTCAGCAAACATTCACGGAGCATCGTTTTGGCGTGATACTCACTAACCTCATGCAGGGGATACAGCCGGTGCCTTTAAGCGAAGAGAAAAAAGAATGGAATCAGGATCAGTGGATCACATGCACACATGTGCGTGTACACACACACACACGCATACACACGCGAAGGAGAAAAGAATCTATAAACTTGGCCCAAAGAATTCTTGAAGCCATGTCTAGGGAATATTAAAATGAGGTATACAATATTTGTTTTACCTCCAAGTTAGGAAAATATTTTAAAGATAGATTATTATTGAAAGTATTTTTATTATGATTTGGTAGGATAGTGTGTAATTTTAAGGAATCTGTATTCTAACTCCTTGATCTAACCGTAGGAGTGTCAGGTAAAGGCAGTGCCCCACTTATCAAGTCCGGGTTTTTCTGACAGTTTCTACGCCCTGATCACACAGATTGAGTGAGGTTAAGGGATTCTAGAGCCCAAATCATTATTGCGGTGCCAGCGTACCGAGAGCTTTGCGAGATGTTGGCACAGACTCAGTGATGGCTGTGGCCGCTAACCTCCAGGGGAAAGGCACTTCTGCGTCACAGCGCGATGGCTGCTATTCTTAGTGATGACTCTCAGCCATTAACATTGGTTCAGGACACCATGTTTAAGAAACTTTGATAGCATGTAGTGTTTAGAAAGATTTACATCAGAAGTAGCCTGGTGTCTTGAAGTCCAGAAACGGGAAGATCCCCTGTACAGGGAGCATATTATCTAAAGCCAGGAATGTGAGTTGATGCCGTGTCACGACATTCACATGGCAGGACTGGTTCCTGACTGGTTTCAGTTGAACACAATAGTAGACTATAGATGAAACCTGGGAAAATAATCCCGACAATCAGACAATCCAGATAAGTGCTCTGGAGTAGACGTGTAACACTGCAGCACCTCACTGTGTCACGTGCTTCAGGAACATTTCCTACCCTTTCATTGGAGGGAACCACACCACCTAAACATCCAACCACACGTGGGTTAGATGCCGAGACTGCGTGTATGGCATAGATTTGTTCCTGATTTTGGAGTCGATGATAGTGTAATACATCACAGAGCAAGTGGCCATTAATTTTAAAATCTTATGTGAGCTTCCTTGTACTCTTTTTTTGCTTAGAGAATCACAGTAGCTAGCAGTTTTTATTCTTTCTTGAGGTCTAGTATACTGTGGGTATTTTAAAATATAGGGGTAAGATTTGTATTTGGAAAGAGCAGATTTATTTAAGTCCTACAGTATAATTCTGAAATTACATTCCAGGGATACAGAAATGCCTCATGCTTCCCCATACAGCCTTCTGTTGTGTTTCATGATTAAAGCATATATTAATATACTTACGTATTTTGTTTGTAAAATCTGTTTTAAAGCTTAATTTGCATATAAGTAATGACCATTATACCAAGTACAGTGTACTTAGCTTTTTAAATATGTGCAAGAATTCAGTAGCATCGCCATCTTTGTCATCTCTGAAACTGGAGACGAGGACATTGCCCTGTCTACATCGTTAAGATATTATGTGAAACCCTTGGAAAAATGGCAAGTCTTATTACCAGTACAGTGGAAGTTATTAGAATTTGCTGCCTTAAATCTTTGGAACAAGGCAAAGTAGAAATAAGCAGAAGTATTAATATGTTCTTAATTGAAGTATCATGCTAAATTTCGTTTCATGAAAACCAGTTTGCTTTATTTTAAAAATTCTCCACTTAATTTATGTGCCCGTCCTTAAATTTACCATCACTGTTCAATGTGACGTTTTCTTCTCCTTGTGAGCACATGGTAGGTGCTAATTTTTTCCTTTAGCAGAGCCCATAAGACCAAGATAAGAAGCCAACAGCAAAGTTTGCTGGATGGCAAATAAAATGAAAACACTGAGCAAAAGACGCAGTGTTTGGTTTTGCTTTGTTTTTTTTCCCTGAGGACTGGAGTAGACATGTTAGATTAACATATATTTGCTTTTATTTGTGTGTGTGTGTGTGTGTGTGTGTGTGTGTGTGTGTGTGTGTGTAATGTCTTTTAGGGGGAACTTGAACGGCAGCTTTTGCAAGCAAATCCAATCCTGGAATCATTTGGAAACGCAAAGACTGTGAAAAATGATAACTCATCTCGTTTTGTAAGTTTAAAAGCACCAGAAACTTTTCATTCCTCAGACTTCTAGTTGAATGTCTACTATGATTAAGCAAATCAAGTACCTTCCTTCCTAACAGATGTAGTACGGAACAGGGCTGTCCAATAGACATACAATGCAAGTCACGTGTAATTAAAATTTTCCTAGTAGTCACGTTTTAAAAAGCAAAACAAATGGAAAAAAACAAATGGGAAAGTAATTTTAATCATATGTTTATTATATATAGTTATGTATATAGATAGTTATGTATTCTATGGGTGTATAATTATATAACCTCTGTGAACTTATTTCTTCGTTTTTGATTGGGGATGATATATAATTATGAGGTTGGCGTGGAGATAAAATGAGATGCGTGCTGAGTACTTAACACAGAACCAGGCACAGTAAACACTCAACAAGCAAAGTTGGAATTTGATGTGGTAAATTGTTCTTTTCATACATTACCATTTCTATGGGATGTGGACCTCAGAAGAATTTGTCCCTCACATTTTGTCTCCTCAAAAATTTCCTCCTCAGCTGTTCGACTCTCTGAATTCGCTGAAAGCTTTACTTTCTTCCTCAGCCCGACCGGCTTGCACACCTAGTCTGGGGACGTTATCCTGAGTGACAGCCGGATCAGTGTGACTTACAGGACACGGCCCTCCTCTTTCCAGCTGCTCAGAGTCGACACTTTCATAGCGAATCATTCAACTTCTGTTATCTCTACTTAAGTCATTCGAGTTAATTCTATGTTTTTCCTCCCTCCTCTGATAGTAGACATCTCAGTTAAAGTTAAGAAGGCCAGAATCAGAGACTTCAATTCTAACAATCCCTTGATGGGCAGTTTCTGGAAATCGGGTTCACTGTGACATTCTTTACTCTGGGTCCGCACGTTAATCTCCTGATGACGTTGTCTCTGTGATCAGGAGAAGCCACCAGATCACAGAGGCCCCAGGAAATACAAAGGTAGCTAGATAACCCTCTCTATGCCTTTGCCCGGGCTGCCAAAACAGAGCACCACAGACTGGGTGGCTTAAGCAATAGGCATGTATTTTCTCACATTTGGAGGAAGTCTGGGATCAAGGTGTTGGCAGGGTTGGTTTCTTCCGAGGCCTCTCTCCTTGGCTTGTGGATGGCCGTCTGCTGTGAATTCACGTGGTCCTCTCTGCATGTCTGTGTCTGTTCTTCTCTCATAAGACCCCAGTCATATTGGATCCGGCCCACCCTAGTGACCTCATTTTAGCTTAATTACGTCTGTGAAGACCCCTTCTTTAAACATAGTCATGCTCTGAGCTACTAGAGGTTAGGACTTCAACGTATGAATTTGGGGGTGGGGGACGATTCAGCCCATAACACCCTCAGAGGTAGTTTAAGTGCAAGAGACTTTCCAAGTTATGTAAGAAGTATGGGACTATTTGCTTGGAATATTGTTTATTCCCAGTAAGTTAAAATCTGAAGATTTGCTTAATCCAAGTTCATATAGTAAGTATTTTAGCTTTTTCTGTACAAAGTGGGATAACAAATGTGCCCGTGTCAGTAGGAAGCATGGCTGTGACTTTTGGATCTGGGGAAACTGAGCTGCTTTTTGAGTTTCTACCATTCTGTGGGTCATCAGCACTGAGCTGGAGCCACAATTAAATCTGAAATTCTTCCTCCTGAAAGCCCTGTGTTTAGTGGCTGTGTCATGGGGTGGGAGACACAGTGAGCTACCAGCTTTGGTATGTGAATCTCCGTGAAGATTTTCAAGGACTTCTTAGTGGAAAATGTTTTATTTTACCACATAAATCGAGTTACCAGTCTATTCTGATTTCTACCCTCCCCCCAAACCACACTCTAAATTCAAGAAAAACACTTTTGTACCCATTTGTCTCATTTTTGCCTAGAAAAGATAAATTGCTACTAACCAGTCATGTATGTCCTTTGGTAAAGAATGTAGTGATTCCGTTACTAAGTGGTAAAGAGTCATCTACTGAGGTTTTAGTGTTTGGGACAGATAGACGTGTTGCTATGTAACAAATTCCCCTAAGACCTAGTGACATAAAACGTTTATCGTCTCAGCGTTTCTGAGTGCTGGTTCTGGCCTGTGGTCTCCCACGAGGTTGTCATTACTGTGTGATTGGCTAGTGCCGAGGCATCTGAAGGCCTGCTGAGGCTGGAGGAGCTTGCCAGCTTACTTGGGTAGCTTTTGGCAAGAAGCCTCAGTTGCGCACCTCAGTGGCCTCTCTGCAGGGACGCTTGCTCACGGCATGGCAGCCGGCATCCCCCAGAGCAGGTGACCTGAGTACCAGAAGGTGGGGGCGGGGGGGGTTATTGAGGCCATCTTGGAAGTTGGCTACCAGAGATCATTAGATTTCCGTATTGACATATATAGGTTATAATCCATAATTTGCATTACTCTAGATCAGTGGTTCTCAATTTGGGGTCCCCTGGGGATCCCACATGTGACGTCTCGTGGGTGGAGGCCAGGGTGTTGCTAAACATCCTACAATGTACAGGACAGGCCCCACAACAGAATTATCCCCAAATGTCAGTTATATGGAGGTTGAGAAGCTCTGCTCTAGTTTGTTCCTTTAAATTGTAGTCTAAATTAAGCCGATCACTTTTTGAAATTCATTTGCAGAGCAATTACTATACTTAAGTCTCCTTAATGCTTGTTATTGATGCCTCCTGTTCCAAAGGTTGATAAAATAATTCTGGTGGGAACTTCTTTTACATTCTACTGGTGGGAAGAATTTCTTAGATTGTTTCCTAGCAAGATTGATTCTAGCAAGAACCACCCATTCAGTGTGAATTCTCAACAAACCCTGATTCAGCTGAGGTTCCACCTTCCAAAGTGCTTGTACTACTGAATAATCATCATTAAGTATGCTCAATCTAATATAGTAAAAGCTAGTCTTTTTTTTTTTTTTTTTTTTTGGAGTATAATTGCTTCACAATGCTGTGTTAGTTCCTGCTGCACGACGAAGTGAATCAGCCATAGGCATACATATATCCCATCCCTCTGGGACCTCCCTCCCACCTCCACCCCCATCCCACCCATCTAGGTCATCACAGAGCACTGAGCTGAGCTCCCTGTGCTATACAGCAGGTTCCCACTAGCTATCTATTTTACACATGGGTAGTGTATATATGTCGATCCTAATCTCCCAATTCGTCCCACCCTCCCCTTACGCCCCAGTGTCCACATGTCTGTTCTCTACGTCTGTGTCTCTATTCCTGCCCTGCAAATAGGTTCATCTGTACCATTTTTCTAGATTCCACATATATGCGTTAATATACGATATTTGCTTTTCTCTTTCTGACTTAACTTCACTCTGTATGACAGACTCTAGGACCATCCACATCTCTACAAATGACCCAATTTCGTTCCTTTTTATGGCTGAGTAATATTCCATTGTATATATGTACCACATCTTCTTTATCCATTCCTCTGTCGATGGACATTTTGGTTGTTTCCACGTCCTGGCTATTGTAAATACTGCTGCAGTGAACATTGGGGTGCATGTGTCTTTTTGAATTATGGTTTTCTCAGGGTATATGCCCAGTAGTGGGATTGCTGGGTCATATGGTAGTTCTGTTTTTAGTTTTTTAAGGAACCGCCATACTGTTCTCCATAGTGGCTGTATCAATTTACATTCCCACCAACAGTGCAAGAGGGTTTCCTTTTCTCCACACCCTCTCCAGCATTTATTGTTTGTGGATTTTTTGATGATGGCCATTCTGACTGGTGTGAGGTGATACCTCATTGTAGTTTTGATTTGCATTTCTCTAATGGTTAGTGATGTTGAGCATCCTTTCATGTGTTTGTTGGCAATCTGTATATCTTCTTTGGAGAAATGTCTGTTTAGGTCTTCTGCCCATTTTTGGATTGGGTTGTTTGTTTTTTTGATATTGAGCTGCTTGTAAATTTTGGAAATTAATCCTTTGTCAGTTGCTTCGTTTGCAAATATTTTCTCCCATTCTGAGGGTTGTCTTTTCGTCTTGTTTATGTTTTCCTTTGCTGTGCAAAAGCTTTTAAGTTTCATTAGGTCCCATTTGTTTATTTTTGTTTTTATTTCCATTACTCTAGGAGGTGGGTCAAATAGGATCTTACTGTGATTTATGTCATAGAATGTTCTGCCTATGTTTTCCTCTAAGAGTTTTATTGTGTCTGGCCTTACATTTAGGTCTTTAATCCATTTTGAGTTTATTTTTGTGTATGGTGTTAGGGAGTGTTCTAATTTCATTCATATGGTAGTTCTATTTTTAGTTTTTTAAGGAACCTCCATACTGTTCTCCACAGTGGCTGTATCAATTTACATTCCCACCAACAGTGCAAGAGGGTTCCCTTTTCTCCACACCCTCTCCAGCATTTATCGTTTGTAGATTTTTTGATGATGGCCATTTTGACAGGTGTGAGGTGATACCTCACTGTAGTTTTGATTTGCATTTCTCTAGTAATTGGTGATGTTGAGCATCTTTTCATGTGCCTCTTGGCCATGTGTATGTCTTCTTTGGAGAAATGTCTGTTTAGGTCTTCTGCCCATTTTTGGATTGGGTTTTTTGTTTTTTTTGATATTGAGCTGCATGAGCTGTTTGTATATTTTGGGGATCAATCCTTTGTCAGTTGCTTCGTTTGTGAAATTTTCTCCCATTCTGAATGTTGTCTTTTTGTCTTGTTTATGTTTTCCTTTGCCGTGCAAAAGCTTTTAAGTTTAATTAGGTCCCACTTGTTTATTTTTTTTTTAATTTTCATTACTCTAGGAAGTGGGTCAAAAAAGATCTTGCTGTGATTTATGTCAAAGAGTATTTTTCCTATGTTTTCCTCTAAGAGTTTTATAGTATCCGGTGTTACATTTAAGTCTTAAATCCATTTTGAGTTTATTTTTGTGTATGGTGTTAGGGAGTGTTCTAATTTCATTCTTTAACATGTAGCTGTTCAGTTTTCCACTGCACCGCTTATTGAAGAGACTGTCTTTTCTCCATTGTATATTCTTGCCTCCTTTGTCATAGATTAGGTGACCATAGGTGCATGGGTTTATCTCTGGCCTTTCTATCCGGTACCATTGATCTATATTTCTGTTTTTGTGCCAGTACCATACTGTCTTGATTACTGTAGCTTTGTAGTATAAAAGCTAATCTTTTTAGAAAAGATTTTTGATTAAGGCAGTGTTCTTAGCTATTCATTCAACCAAGAAACAAGTATCTTTAATATTGACTTTGGGCTTTAATTCTTAGAAAAAGTCAACTTTATATTGATACGTACAGTATTTTTTTAAAGAGTTTAGTAGCTAGCTACTATTATCATAAGGCATTAACTGCACAATACAACAAGAAGTTGATTTTAGCGGGTCCATAAAAAATAGCGAAGTAATTAGTTCCATTGACTGACTCGTGTTCAGTTAAAACACCCTTTAGCAGTTTCCTGTGGGTGTTGCCGACACTGGTTCTCAGGGGGTTAGAGAGTAGCCAGTGTAGACTCATTTTTAAATTAAATTTTATTAATTTAGATTTTTTTTGTGCATTTCAGTTAACTGTTAAGCACCTATTCTTTGCCAGGCACTGTGCTGCTTACGTGTTATCTCCATTGGATGTCTAATGGATTTCTTGAATTAACAAATGGAACTTTTTTTTTTTTCGTTCAAAATTTCTTTTTTTAAGTCTGATGTCAATAAATGGTACCATCAAGTCACCCGGTTGCTTAAACTTAAAATAAAAACAACAAAACCTAGAAAAACAAAATGCCTAGGAATCATCCTTGCTTGAGCCTTTTTCTCATGGCCCATGTCCAAGCCAGGAGTGAATTTTGTGGTTCTGCCTCCAGAACGTGTTTCACATCTGTCCACGTTTCTCCTTCTCCCTTCCCTAAACTCCTTGTTCGTCTCAAACCTGGTCTGAGGAGGTTTCCTCTATATCCTCTCCCCCAGTGTCCTGCTGATTTCCCTTGTAGCACTTACCACAGTCTGTAGTCGGCGCTCTGCTTATCTGTGATCTCTCCCCTGCTAGCACGTAAGATCTCTGGCGGTAGGGACCCCATCCACCTTGCTCTCTGGATCCTTAGTTGCCTCTGCCTCCCACGTGTAAGTACATAGTAGGTGTATGTATTTATGGAATCCATTGTTACAGTGTGGTTGCCTACTAAGCGCTTGACACTCTTCTATGCCCTGGGAATGTATCAGTGCACAAAACAAAGGTCTGCAGCCTCACAGAGCTCGCCTTCAGTTGGGTTTTACCTTTAACGTGTTTTTGATGACTTGCCATCGTGTACAGTTGAGCTCAGGGAGTGTTGCACGTGCCAGGCTCTCTGAGAATATTCATGCCCCAGTTTTTTGGGTTTTTTTTTTTAATTGAAGCATAGTTGATTTACAATATCATGTTAGTTTCAGGTGTACAGCAAAGTGATTCAGTTATACATTTTTTTTTTCATATTCTTTTCCATTATAGGTTATTACAAGATACTGAATATCATTCCCTGTGCTATACAGTAAATCCTTGTTGCTTATCTGTTTTATATGTAGTAGTGTGTATCTGTTAGCCCCATACTCCTAACTTATCCCTCCCCACCCTTCCCCTTTGGTAACCGTAAGTTTGTTTTCTATGTCTGTGAGTCTGTTTCTGTTTTGTAAATAAATTCATTTGTATTATTTTTTACATTCTGCATATAAGCAACATCGTGTAATGTGTCTTTCTCTGTCTGACTTACTTCACTCAGTATGATAATCTCTAGGTCCATCCATGTTGCTGCAAATGGCAATGTTTCATTCTTTTTTATGGATGAGTAGTATTCTGTTGTATAAATATGTACCACATCTTTTTATCCATTCATCTGTTGCTGGACAGATGTTGTATAAATCATTGTATAAATATGTACCACATCTTTTTATCCATTCATCTGTTGCTGGACACTTAGGTTGCTTCCATGTCTTGGCTATAGTAAATAGTGTTGCTATGAACATTGGGGTGCACGTATCTTTTCAAACTAGAGTTTTCGTCTTTCCCGGATGTATGCCCAGGAGTGGGATTGCTGGATCATATGGTAACTATTTTTACCTTGTTGAGGAATATCCACCCTGTTTTCCATAGTGTGTATGCCCCAGTTTTAGAAGTGTGGGCAGAAGGTACGTGGGAGCTGCTGGCCCCACAGCCAGGCCAGCCTGGGGTTGGGGCTGGGATTGGGGTTGGACGTCAGATGGAAAGAGTGACATGACGTTAAAAGATGAGTTGTGCGTACAGTGGAATTCCGTGTAGTCATTATTTACAAGCCACATGCCTGCAGTGAAAATATTAGAAACTATAAACTCCGTAAATTTTAGAATCCACTTGTTTCCATTTCTTTGATCTGATACAGACAAGTAATTTCCTGAAGAATATCTTTTCTTTCAAAGGTGAGTAGCGCATGGTTTGTATTGAAGGGGATTCTTTAGGCGAGCATTGCCCTTATGAAAATAATCGTTCACAGTTAGTCCAGCTCTCTGTTTATGGACAAGTGAAATGCGTTCCAGATGGAGGAGATTTATGTAAAATGAATGTCTTGTAATGAAACTGTAGAAACAGGGAGTTCAATTTCAAAATGATTGTATCAGCAGATACGTCTCGTCTTAGAAAGTTTTAGTAGGGATCACTTTCCATATCTGCACAAATCTTTTCCTTTTTTTCTTCTTTTTTTTTTTCCTTTGCAAAGATTTAAGCCAATTTGGCAATTCCGTTTTATGTACCTTGTGGTAACTAATTAGCCTCTAATCATTGAAGCTAGATAAAGCCTCCAGGTGCCTCCTTACCCCTCGGCTACCAGGTTACAATGAAAGTGAGTCAGAATTCTGCACCCTCACGTGTATTATCGAGCAGGCACCAAAATCAATTTTGTGGGTAAATTGAACACAGTTGCTGCTCTGTCTCGTGTCGTCTCACCGAGCCTTTCTGTAAAGATTTACCGAGGCAAATGTGACAGTATTAGAGACAGAACGTGGTCTGCACCACGCAACCCCCATCCTCCAAACCCGTGGCTGCCCTCCCAACCCTGCAGCCCCTGGGGCTTGCTGCAGCCTTGACACCTGGCCCACACCAGACTGGCTGGCGGACGTCTGTGTATTTCCAATCAGTCCAGGCTATTAATGTCACTCATTTTTCCCCAGGAATTTCTAACATCCGTTACACTAAGTAACAGGGCCACTTAGTTCACAAGAAAACTCATTTTACTAATTAACAAAGCTTCTGGTGTAATCTGGAGATTAAGATAGCTGAAGCATTTAAAATAGCCATCTGGCCTTGGGATTAAATCCTAACTAATTACTTCACGAATGGGTTTTCCCATTTAGGGCAAATAGCTGCCTCCAGAGTGGAGATTTTTCCTGGAGCAAACTAATACACATCCATAGCATGCTATCTGTACTAACATGTGTTCAGGTAAATTACAGATCTTATAACAACTTTAAATACCAAATTAGGAAGGGGGAAAGTATTTTCAGAGCATGAAACAAACCTGCATTGTCCCTGTAGTAAGTTGCTAACAATCTAGGTTTAATAACTATGGATATGTCATAACCACCCACCGAAAAAGTTCCAGAAAGTCAATGTTGATTCAGAAAGAATAAAATTCTTTAAGTAAGATAATTTTCTTCTTATTTTCTTGATAGTATCAAAATATCCAAGTTGTCCTATTGCACCTTTTGAGTGAAATTCTTTACAGTTTCTGTTTTACATAAGAGAGAGGATTCTAGCCATCTTTGCTGTTCAGACTCTTGCAGTAACGTGCTGTCTTAGTTGTCCTTGGATTGGGAAGCAATGTGCATGGCATCAAAATGCATCCTCTATCATTAACACATAATGTACTTGTCCTGTTATTTGCTTTTCCTTTGTTTTTGTTTTTATTGGCGAAATCCTGGTTGAATATTCTGAGTACCATAATCTGACCTATATGGGAATCAAATACAGTGTGGGCATCTTCACCACAAGTTTCTTCACATCATGTCTAAAAGATGAGAGGACCCAACCCATTTAAAAGGAAAACTCTGCTTGTTTTCCACTTTAGATTTGTATGTTAATAAAAATGTTAATTCTGAAAGAGTATTTATTATGTATGTGATGGAAAAGCTTTTCAACCTATATATTTTATTTTCTCCCCTGACCCCACCCCAAGACTAACACTGAAGTGATTTCACATCCCCTGGCCTGCCTCTTACCTAATTTGCCAGGATGTTCAACATTAAGGGGAATATTTAAATCCTAGACCATTTGGAGGATATTCAGTAAAGTATTTCTTTTTGGTTCAGAAATTTTGCTTTTTTCTGTTGTCAAAGTATCTATACTTGGGTAGATTTCGTAAAAATAGCTGAACATGAGTATCACTTAGCATAGAGAGTTGATAATTTTCAACTTTATAAGGTTTTTTTGTTAAAGTGTTTTAAAAATAGAACCAAGATTTATTAGTTACTAAGTAGGTTGTTTTCAGAGTTACTGGTTTCTTTTGGGGTCAGGACAGGGCCAGAGGGACACCCCCAGTCCACTCTGCCTTCTCCCACATGTAGGCTTTCTCATTCCATCCTCTTTTTTCATTAGTTTTTTGCCTGGCCCTTTTCCTTTAGCCAAAAGATATTTCTCTGGCACTAGCTGTAATGGTTAGAGCAACTACGGATGCCAGTTATAAAAAGGAAAGGGAACCGATTTGGCTAGGGAACTGATGAGCAAATTAGACGTTGTATGTTGGTGACTTTGTTTATCCAGGTAGTGGTCACATGTCTAAATTATTTGGGGACATTTCTTTTTAGGTTACCTGTTCAGAAGCCCGTGTTTTTAGTTCAGAAGAACTAAAAAACTTTGTTTTGTTTTTTTTCTCCTTTGAATCTAACTTCTTTTTAGTTTATATTTTCTCATGAAGTAAAGGAAAAATAAGTTCACCAAATATAAAATTGATAGTGTTCAATTTAAAATTTTAAAGTTATTACAGTTCAACATTACCAGTGTGATAACTTTGTCCTTTTGCCCAAATAAAGAATTTCTTTTGTTTAATGAATTTTGAACTTCTAATGTACAGTGGTAAAGAAAAGGGGATAGGAAATAGTATAAGAAGTTGAAAGCTTAAACAGCATGTAGATAAATACATAATAAATTAGACAAGTTATTGAAAGCTGAACGTTTGTATTACTGTATAATGAATTTTTAAGTGAAATACTCAGTAAGAATTGGGTGATAAGATATGATTTTGATTAACATTTCTGCAGGGTTAAAATGAGAAGTTTGAAAAAGTATCTGTTTGAGCAGTTGTGATGGCAGTGTAATCTTTGCAGCTTTGAAGTAGTAACATTGTCTTGACTACTGTCTCTTAAAATAGTAATTTTTTTATTAACTCAATGAAGTAGGGTATAGATGATACAGCTGTTTAAAATTTGTAAAGAATTTTACTCCTCATTATAACATCAGGACCTGATTTTAGTTTTTGAGTTTCTTTTTTGAGCAGTTCTAACGATTTGTAAGGACTGATAGTTTTTGAACTTTATTGTTTCTTAAGGGTCTTCCACAAAACAAGAACAGAAATGATTTATTTTAAAAATAGCATAAAACTCATTTTCTCTCATAATTACCATATGAGTCCTTTGGGCCATTTTATAAATCTAAGAAAAATTAAGGGTTTTAGTGATCTTATTTTTTTCTGTATTTTGTAACATTTTGCTCTTTCATCATCCTTGGAACTGATTCATCATTACTCATCAGTTATTCCCAACAACGTTTAAAAAGACTAAAATAGGGGCTTCCCTGGTGGCACAGTGGTTAAGAATCCGCCTACCAACGCAGGGGACACGGGTTCGAGCCCTGGTCCGGGAAGATCCCACATGCCGCGGAGCAGCTAAGCCCGTGAGCCACAGCTACTGAGCCTGCGCTGTAGAGCCCGCACACCACAACTACTGAGCCCACGTGCCACAACTACTGAGCCCACGGGCGCACCTAGAGCCCGTGCTCCACAATAAGAGAAGCCACCGCGATGAGAAGCCCGTGCACCGCAACGAAGAGTAACCCCTACTCGCCACAACTAGAGAAAGCCCGTGCGCAGCAATGAAGACCCAACGCAGCCAATAAATAAATAAATTTATTTATTTATTTTTTTTAAAAAAAGACTAAAATAATAAGACTAATGGAATTGCCTAGAAGGATGCTGTAACAGTGACTGTTGCATCATCCTTTCGTTTGCTTATTGTATTGCCCAAAGAATTGCATTATCTTTCAAGAAGGTATGAAAGAATGCTACAGACAGCATTTTTGTAGTCTGCTTTTAGATTTCAGTGAACATGGTTGAAAAAATCAGAAGTTTTCACCTTAATGACAAAGAGAAGTAAAGTGACAGAGGAACACATTTCACAAATATTAGATGAATCAGAAGATGAATGCAAAGAGACAGGCAGCGTTGTAGACTCTGATGACAGTGAAATTGGTTCTGTAAGTCTCAGGTTGAGTCTTCAAATGCGGTAGCCTAGAATTTTCTCAAACTCAAGAACAATCTATTTCTAAAGACAAAAAGGAAGTACGTCATTGGCATCCAGTTAATCATTCAACAGGAAGGATTTCCTAACTCAGAATTTTGTAATAAGAATCTGGACCGCTGGTTTTACTAAACGGCCGTGTGACAATGTTCTTTCATCTTGTGTAATGTTTGTGGACCAGCATTTATGCAGTATGGTTTGTAAGGAGACAAGTGCTGAAGGCAGAATTGTATATGAAAGTGATTGGAAGGAAGTAGACGGTGTAGAAATGAAGAGATTCATTGGATTGACCATTCTAATCGGTGCTTGTAAATCTAAAAATGAAAACGGTTTACAATTACAGAGCCAAAAAGGATTTCCTCTCATAAACAAAATTATGGGCTGTCAGAGGTTTTAGGTATTCTTCCAGTATTGCATTCTGACAATGCAAGGGCAATAATAAGTGAGAACCTGTTGGTGGAAGGGAATAAAGGTGTTGATAGTTGCCACTCTGAACAGCTGTTAGCCCAGGATGTTGTATCTCTTGAAGATAAGGGAGTAGTTTTGCTTACAACTTAGAGGTTGAAATCAGACTGCAGTGTATCATGGCCTACTACTCTCTGTAGTAGTTTTATTTTACGAGAACGTAAACACAGATCCTCCCTTTAAATTACCGTTTAGCTTGAAGCTAACGGATCTACTTGATAAACTGTAAGACTACTCAGCTCCACTGGGCTGTTTCTGGGAATCCTTCTGTTCCCATAGCACCGACTCTCAGTCCTTTGGACGTGCCCGGACCACGTTCTTCAAGTTCTGAAAAAACACCGCCTTGGTTCTCCTGAAGTTGGGGGCCACTGGTCAACATCTCTCAATGCCACAACCATATTATTTGTGTAAACTGGTTGTTTGTATAAAAGTAATACTTATATCACAAGAGCCCGTCTGAAAAGGAGGAGAAGTTTTTTCTCACGTTAAAAAACAAAACAAAACTTTCTCTCCCGCCATAAAATAAAACTAACCAAACAAGCAAATTGTGATTTTTATTTTGTGACGCTTAAGTAATTAACAAGTTCTCTATGGAAGAAATTGTTCAATGCTCACCAGCAGCCTCTTAAAGATTTGCATGGTAGTCTGATGGAATTTAAATTGTTACCTCATTAAGTTCGGTGATACAAGATCAGCTTTTAAGCTAGAGGGCGTTGCTGGTATTTGTGTCACCATCCTCATTTCCAATTTCATGTTCTATTCTGTTGTCTGCATATACTCAGTTACAAATGTTAGACCCGTGCCCAGAGTTGTTTTGGTTTAGCCAATGTTTTGATAATTTGTAAATGTGGTGAGTGACTTTATACATGACTGTGTGAGGGGTGCTAAGAGGCTGTTTTTCACAGAATGCCTTTGCTTCTTCCAGGACTCATGTTTTTCACCTCCCTCTTGAACCCTTTGGGATTTAGTGGCATCTGAGGCAGACCCTTAATGGAGTGCATGTCTGTTGTTATGACGCCATGATACCTTAGCCATACCAAACTAGCCATGCATTTCCTGTGCAGAGCAAGGCTTTTAGAAAATATGAGATAGCATATTTACATTTTGGTGGCCGGGCAGGGGGTGGTTTGAAGGACACTTTGGAAATGGTGAAGGGGAGAACTGGGGTGGGGAGGCAGCTCCTCGGTGTGTACATGAGGGAGACTTCACTGCCGGAAATCAGCATTAGGAACTTTCTCCCCAGCTTCCCCACGTACGACCTCTTTTCACCTTGTTTTCCTAATTTAGTTCGAGTTTATTAAAATTGGAAAACTGGGTGAGTTCTTACTGAGTGCTCATAATATTGAGCAAAAAATACGAGTTCTTTTTTAAAATTTAATTTATTTTTGGCTGTGTTGGGTCTTTGTTGCTGTGCACGGGCTTTCTCTAAGTTGTGGCGAGCGGGGGCTACTCTTCATTGTGGTGCGCGGGCTTCTCATTGTGGTGGCTTGTTGTGGAGCACAGGCTCTGGGCGCACAGGCTTCAGTGATTGTGGCTTGCAGGTTCAGTAGTTGTGGCACACGGGCTTAGTTGCTCCGTGGCATGTGGGATCTTCCCGGACCAGGGCTCAAACCCCTGTGCACTGCACTGGCAGGCAGATTCTCAACCACTGCGCCACCAGGGAAGCCCCAAAATATGAGTTCTTGATTTTAGTAAGTTATCCCTTTTTTCAGTTTTGAAAATCAACATTATTGAGATATAATTTACCTGCAATAAATCACAGCTCAAAAATTCTGTGGTAGCATCCGAATACTTACTCATTTTTTTCTACTTAAAGTAAATATTTATACACTGAAAAAATAACATTGGAAAGGTGAGAAGAGTCCTGAAGTCATAGGTAAAAGAATGGGCAAGTGGAGTGGAGACACAAGTGAAGAGTGTAAATCAGCATTTCATGAGGAAGTAACCTTTAATTTAACATGTTTATTGTAAATCTAAGGAATAGATGTTTAATTATATTTTTTTAAATGATGTTTATCTAAGGAGGCCTAAGATATCTCCCTTGATTATTTTTTAAAATTAGTTTATTGAGTTACATTTTGCATACAGTAAAATTCACCCCTTTCAAGTGTACAGTTCGATGGATTTAGACGAATGTAAATAGTAGTGTAACTGGCACCGTGATCCAGAGATAGAATATTCCCATCCTCCAAAAAGTTCCCCTCCTGCCTTGACATCGTCAGTCCCCTCCTCCTAACTGTAGCTCTGATAACCACTGGTCTATTTCTTCTCTATAGTTTTGTTTTCTTTAGAATGTCAAGTAAATGGAATCATGGCGTAAGTGTAGTGTTTACCGGCCAGCTTCTTTCACACAACATAAAGCTTTTTTAGATCCATCCGTGTTGTTGGGTGTATCACTGGCTTGTTCATTTTTATTGCTCTGCAGTGTTCCATTGTGTGAATATACCACTATTTCTTTATCCATTCACTCTTGACGGACATTTGGATTGTTTCTTTTGGGGGACTATTAAGGAGAAAGCGGCTGTGGACGTTCTTCACGTGCAACACTTCGTGTCATGTGGTAACTTATGTTTAACTTTATAAGAAACTGGCAAACTGTTTTCCAAAGTGGCTGTACCAGTTTGCATTCGTTCCAGGGTTACATGAGAGCCCTAATTGCTCTATAGCCTTGCTGGTCTTTCTTAAAAATTTTACAGAGTGGATATGTAGTGCTATCTCATTGTGCCAGTTTTAGTTTGCGTTTCCCTAATAACTAATGATATTGAGCATCTTTTCATATACTTACTGACCATTTATATATCTTCTTTGATGAAGTATCTGTTTAAATGTTGTGTCCAATTTTTTTTTATTGGATTTTTTGTCTTGTTACTGGTTGTAAGAGTTCTGTATATATTCTGGGAACAAAATCCTTTATCAGATACATGTTTTGCAAATTTTTTCTGCCAGTCTGGTTTCTCCCTCTCTTTTATTTTTTTTTAAATCTTCTGTACAGCGTCTTTTCAGTATATGTGCTTCCGAAACGAGTACTGCAGTGTCTTTTAAAGAACAGAAGTTTTAAATTTTGATGAAATCCAATTTATCAGTTTTTTATTGTATGGTTTATGCTTTTTGCATTCTATCTAAGAAATCTTTGTCATAAAGATTTTCTCCTGTTTTCTTTAGCAAGTTCTTTTAGAAAGTTTTCTTTTATAGTTTTAGCCCATGCGTTTAGGTCTATGGTCTATTTTGAGTTAATTTTTGTATATGGTGTGGGGTAAGGGTCTAGGTTCTTTTTGTTTCACTTTGCATATTTTTCAAGCACCCCTTGTTGAAAAGACTGGTCCTTTCCCTGTTAAATTACCTCGGCACCTTTGTCAAAGATGAACTGACCGAATGTGCGTGCTCTATTTCTGGACTCTACTCTGCTCCGTTGATCTGTATCTCTGTTCTTTAATCAATACCACGCTGTCTTCATCATTTTATAGCTTCTTGAAATCCGGTAGTGCAAGTCCTCAAGCTCTGGTCCTCTTTCTCAGAATTGTTGTGACTTTTCTGGATCTTTTTCATTTCCCTTAAATTTTAGAATCTGCCTGTCCACTTCTATAAAGAAAGCCTTCCAATCCCTTGCCTTTTCATTTGCTGAATAATAGTAGTATGTTTACCAGTCTCAGTCCTTAGCAGTCCTGGAATTCTTGATCATTATTATGTTCCTTTATTTTGCAAAGTATTTAATTTGGCCTTTTATATCAGTATTTATAAGTAAGATATTTGCTTTTATTTTGCTTTCCCTTTTTTATGATATCTTTACCGGTTTGGGTATTCAGTGTTATGATAACTTTATAAAATGAATTATGAAAGAATCACTATTTTCTGTTTCACTGAAACAGTTATGTAGTGAAGCAATCAAATATTCCCTAGGAATTTGCAAAACTATTTAAGACCAATCCATCATTTTTAAAGGAGTAATTATATTTTATTATTTTCTATGATTATGGTCTGTTCAAGTTTTCTCTTGTTGTTTTCCTGAATGGATTTCTGTTTTCTTAGGAAGTCATCTATATTATTTACTTTTTTCAAGTCTAGCATTATGGGGCTGGGCGTAGTGTTCCTTTAAAGCTATTAAAATCTTTCAGATTATTTAGAAGAGCTTTTAAAAAGTTCTAAATGGTTAGGATTTCATTTTTATTATGTCAAGGAAAGTAACCTATCCTAGCCCTACATTTAAAAAAAAATTTATTGAGGCTTTTTCTTTTTATTTGGGGCAATATATAAGATCCACTTTTGTAAGCAATTCATGGATACATGATAGGGTACTTTGGCTTATTGTTTTATTATAGTGTTCAGATCTCCTATGTCCTTAATTTATTTTCAATTTTCTCTTTGTGATTTATTTTCAGGGCAAGTTTATTCGGATCAACTTTGACGTAACTGGGTATATCGTTGGGGCCAACATTGAAACATGTATCCTTTTTCATAATCGCATTATTCAAAATAGAGAATGATTTAATCTTCCTGTGGCCTCATGGCAACCCTCTGTGGTACCTCTTCCGTTATCCAGATGATAAAACTTTAGCCCAGAGAGATTGTGACTTGTTCAGATACCTTCAACTTCGGAATATGAACTCCAAAGTGGTATCTTGTTGTTGTTCGTTTTTAACACCAGGTCATGATCTGGTCACATGGCTGGGGAAGTGGAGGGTCCCACTGAGGTGAGGGTACCTGTACATCGACCCAGGAAGTGTCTGTGTGCTGTAAGGACGTTTAGGTGAATACCAATATGTGGCAGACATCTTCAGTTACTGCTGTGTTAGCCCATTTTTTTACCATCTACTTCTGATACTAGTGGGGTGAACATGTCCCATCGAAACAAACCTTATTAATGTACAGAGCTGAAGTAGTTTCAGTTAGTGTTAAGCAGAATAAAAGTAGAGGCAAAAAAAGTCAAATACATAGACTAGTCTTAAGAAATGTCACATGCATAGAATGGCCTTAAAGAATGATAGGTATATAAAGAATTAATTTGATTTAAGAGATAATAAATTAGAAATGATTCTGAATGATAATGTGCCAGTTAGGAAAGATACAGGTGACAATCCTCTGATACTTGTTAAATACTCTTCAGTGATAGAAATACACTGCTTCTATCCCTCAGGTGAGGGATAAATCAAACTTTTCCTGTTAATTCAGAGCTGTGTTTTATGTCTCTAAATATGCTCAGAGCCAGAAAACACAAGAAGCACTTGAAAATGACAGGCGAATGGAGCTAGGGTTTCTTCATACTGGGGAGCATCGTTCGTGTGAGTGTACTTTCCGCCGAATGTGGAGGATGTGTTTGGGAGTCTGATTTAAAATCAGGCTGTGTGGCACACACATAAGATTCACTTTGGTGGCCCCTGGGAAGGCTTACTTCAGAGGAGGCAATCCTCTCCCAAAGCAGTGAAACTGAGACTCTCAGAGCCCAGTGTGGCTGTCGACCCAGAGACACGCCGGGAGCATCAAGGCCCCGTGGACCGAGAACCCAAACAGGCCCCAGATGTGTGTCCTGATGCCCAGGCGGAGGCGCGGTGTTAATGACGTGCAGGCGCTGAGTGCGGACTCGCAGGGGTAGGACAGGAGTTACGCACATGTATTCTGGAGTTCAACAAAGTTTTGATTTGTACCTCTACCACTTATTAGCTGTTTTGTTTTTTTTAAAAAATCTTTTCTACATACAGTGCCTCGCATTTTTATTATTTATTTGTTTATTTATTTATTTATTTTTGGCTGCGTTGGGTCTTCGTTGCTGTTGCTGCGCACCGGCTTTCTCTAGTTGCGGCGAGCGGGGGCTGCTCTTTGTTGCGGTGCACGGGCTTCTCACTGCCGTGGCTTCTCTTGCTGCGGAGCACGGGCTCTAGGCGCGCGGGCTTCAGTAGTTGTGGCTCGCGGGCTCTAGAGCGCAGGCTCAGTAGTTGTGGCACATGGGCTTAGCTGCTCCGCAGCATGTGGAATCTTCCCGGGCCAGGGCTTGAACCTGTGTCCCCTGCATTGGCAGGCAGACTCTTAACCACTGCGCCACCAGGGAAGTCCCAGCTGTGTTATTTTGAGTAATTTCTTTGTGCCTTGGTTTCCTTATTTGTGAAGTTGCGATAGTAATTCTGATGTCAAAAGGCTTTTCCTGCCTTCAGTGTCACCCTTAACCTCCTTTGCTCAGACCTTCTGGAAAAATCTCGTGCTGTTCGTCAAGCAAAAGATGAACGTACTTTTCATATCTTTTACCAGTTGTTATCTGGAGCAGGAGAACATCTGAAGTGTAAGTTACAAAGTTTTTTACTATTTTATATTCAGTTGAGTATCTTTTTTAATATTAAAAAAATTTTTTTGAGAAAGAGAACAGTTTTGGGAAACAGATTTATACACATACGCCAGAATTCTAGCTGGTTAAATTACGAAAATGATATTGAACTTCCAAGCCATGGGATCAGTTACTTTAAGTGGCAAGCATATGGGTGGTGTTATGTTATCTTTTGTACTTTTGTTTCTTTTCTTTTAAAATAATTTTAAATTAGAAGACAAATGATGTGTTTTTATACACATTCCATTTCAAAGTTTATAAGTACAAAAGTAAGAAAAAATAAATTTACTTAATAAAATTAACTTGAATAAATATGTGTATTCCTAGATTTACAACTTGAATATGTGTTATGCTTCCAGTAGTACTAGAAAGAGCCTGTGTGGATTTTTATTTATTTATTTTGTGAATCACAAGTTTAGGGTTGGACAGGGTAAAAAGTAAATTCTGTTCTTGGTCAGAGTTTTGCTGGGTCAGGAGGGGGAGGAGAAGGTACACAACTTTCCAGTTTCTTCTGAGTTTCAAAGTCCATGCTGCTTCTCTAGGATTAGTATGTATATTATTTAGATATCAAAACAGACATATAAAACCCAGTAATACTTTTCTCATCTGGGGTCTAGGCTTTTGTTAACCATAGGTCATCTGTGGAAGCATTAAACCCAGAAATCAGTTAAAGAAAGACCTGCAAGGAAAAAAAAAATAATAATAAGCAGCAAGTAAATAGAGTAATTGCCAGTGAGAGACTAAAAATTCAAGATTACACATTAGGTAACGCTGAAGGGAAGAAAACCCTCAGGCTTTCAGACTGGCAGCCATTCTGAAGTAGTAATGAATCAAAAAAAAAAAAAAGACAAAACTGTTAAAAGAAGGAGATTTAAAAAAAAAAAAGAAAAAAGAGCAAGCAATACCCAGTAGAAGCTAAATGTGACGTAAATAAGAATTAAGGGATGGGGGTGATCGGGAGAAATTCTCTGCAGCAGAGCCAGTTACACAGAAAGCTAGGAGCACACGATAACATCTACTAAAGGGATAACTGTCTGTTTTACTATTTTGAGTGCTCCTGAGAACGTTCTTCTGCTCTTAAGAACACATTTCTTGAAGGAGTCAGTTAAGTTCTCTCTGACTCCTGGCCCCTGAAGTATAGAGTCAGCGGGGGTGTCCGTTATAACACCCCGTCGGACTATTACTATGTCAGACATCACTCTCAGAGGCAATGTACCACTAAACAGACTGACTTGGAGAAAGAGTTTCAAGGCATTGTCTGGGCTCAGGATTTACCTGGTCCATATTCTACACCTTCCATATCCAAGTCTTTATCTAAGCCCATGCAGTCTTCACATTGACCTCATAGTGTTTGCTATAAACTCCTTGCTAATATAGGAACATAGAATATGGGTTTGAAAGCTTTCCCTCAAAAGATGCCTAAAATATTTAAATCTGAAAATAAAGTTTAGTTATCTGGAAGATTATCATACCCCAGCTTTCTGATTTCAAATATAATATTATACAAACCGATGTTCCCAAAAGCCCCTGTTTAGATGTTTGTTGTTTACATCATCGTTTTCCTTCATTGTACAGATAATGGAAAACTGTCTTATGTTTGTGTATTTAACATGAGCATATAAAGAAAGAAGAAGTACGTGGTGGTGATGGGTTAGATGTTCTTCTGCCATGTGGGTGCAGTTTGAAGGTGGAGATGTGCTTTAGTCTGTTGTTGACTGTTTACTACGTTGTATTCTATTATGTTTTCTTTCAGCTGACTTGCTCCTTGAAGGATTTAATAACTACAGATTTCTCTCCAATGGCTATATTCCTATTCCGGGACAGCAAGACAAAGATAACTTTCAGGAGACAATGGAAGCAATGCATATAATGGGCTTCTCCCACGAAGAGATTCTGTGTATGTGTGATTTCTCTAATAAGATTCTGATGCTCAATTTTCATAAGACTTATAAATTGGGGGTAAATAACCTAAACTAGAAAATGATTGAGAAACTAATGGGAACCGCCTGTAATTTTACGAAATTTTTTTTACGAAATTTGTCTTACTGAAAAATTTTGTGTAGCTAATTTTTAGCACAAACTAAGTTAGAATATGTCTCTGCTACATTTTGATGCAGTATCTTAATTTTTTTCTTTTTATATCAACATAAAGCAATGCTTAAAGTGGTATCTTCAGTGCTACAGTTCGGAAATATTTCTTTCAAAAAGGAGCGAAACACTGATCAAGCTTCCATGCCGGAGAATACAGGTAAATTGATGAATACTGATTTTATTTCTATTTCCATGGTCTGTTGTTGTGTTCTCCAAAAACATGTTACAACGCAAGCATAAAAGCCCTCCTGAAGTGTTTCCTACGAGACGCCACGTGCCTAGGAGTAAGGGTCACTCTGATTCCATAAAAGAGGCAAGAGAATGGGGTGCAGGGTGAGACGCGGCAGTGGAGACTCTGCCTTAGCCATGGGGCGTTAGGACTGGGGGGTGGGAGGGGGCACAGGCTGCAGAGACCACAGCGCTCATCTGAAAGGGAGCTGCAGCTGCCGCGTTCTATAGCCAGTTTTCTCCTTGCCAGGCATATAGGCCCAGGGCTGCCAGCTAGAATTGATTTTTCAGAGAAAGGTGGAAACCTAGATTTTAATATGAAATCTTCAAGCTTTTAAATATCGAAAATGGATTGAAATTCACACCGGTCGAGGACAGAAGTTTGTGAACCATGAAGTGTGTTTGCAAGCCTTGTGAGGTCTGCTTCCGAAGGTCTGGAGACAAAAAGAAAACTGAGGAATCAGTGTATTGACTCCAATGCTTGATCACCCGAGGCCGTTATCCTGCCTCACAGGATCCACCGTGGCCAGTGAAGGCTGACATACATCACAGTCTCTGCCCTGGAAATTGGCCTTCTTTGTTGTAACCAATATTAATTTAATTCTGTGTAACCCTTTTAAGGGACCTGTCCGTCTCCTGATACCTCATCACCACCATTTCCTGACAAAGCCTTTGCACCTCATCTTAAATCTTTAGAGTTCCAGGATCATGAAATGTATCATTCATTCAAAGTATTTTGATTGACCTTTGGGCCAGCTTCTTCCATATAGCTTTCACGTGGTTAAGTAAGACTTAAAATCGAGCAATTTAAGATTTAGAACAAGAAATGTATTAGTGTAACTTTGCTTGGAAATCTTGACCTAGAGATAGAAGAGAATCAAGTCACCCTTCTGAAAGACAAGGCAGCCAAGTGTGTTTCTACTTTTTAAAATATAATGTGATAGGTTTTCTACTTGTTATTTTTTTTTACCTTTAAAAAAATATTTATTTATTTATTTGTTTATTTGGCTGCGTTGGGTCTTCGTTGCTGCACACAGGCTTTCTCTAGTTGCAGCGAGCAGGGGCTACTCTTCGTTGTGGTGCGTGGGCTTCTCCTTGCAGTGGCTTCTCTTGTTGTGGAGCACGGGCTCTAGGCGTGCAGGCTTCAGTAGTTGTGGCACGTGGGCTCAGTAGTTGTGGCTCGCGGGCTCTAGAGCGCAGGCTCCGTAGTTGTGGCACACGGGCTTAGTTGCTCCACAGCGTGTGGGATCTTCCCGGACTAGGGCTCGAACCCGTGTCCCCCGCATTGGCAGGCAGATTCTTAACCAATGCGCCACCAGGGAAGTCCTCTACTTGTTATTTTAAGATAACTTCTGGCTTATAATGGTTGGTTTTGTTTTCCTTTTTTTAACGTCCTTGATTTGTTACTTTTTCATACGATTTTATAGACTGGCATTTGAAAATTTCCCTGAAAATCTGGAAATGTCTCATAATGGCAAGGCTTTCCCCCTCTTTTTGTTTTTTCTCTATTCTTTTCCTTCTTTCTTTTCTTCCTTTCTTCTTTCCTTTATCTCTTTCTAACTTTATTTTTCTTTCTTTCCATCCTTCCCTACTTTTTCCTTTTTTCCTGCTTCATTTACAGAACAACTGTTTTTTTTAAAAAAAAAAAACAACTAAAATGGCTCCAGTGTCATTGCTTCATTGCTGTTCTCTACATCACCAGTAATGAAAGTAAAATAAATCTCTTTCTAATTGTATGAGAAGCTTTAAAAAATTACAACTCTATAAATAATTTTTCTCAAATTATTACCTATATTAGGTAGTGGTGGTTAATTAACACTTGCTCTGTTGCAGTGAGTAAGAGTTTGTACTTTTTAATTACAGTAAAATGTAAATATGTAAGAGGAGAGAGAAGAGTGTAAGGAACTCCCCACATTCTCGTCACCTGGCGTAGACAGTCACCAACTCATGGCCTGTCGTGTTTCACTCATACCACCTCTCACTTCCCCTTTTCTGGATTATTTCAAAGCAAGTCCCAGATATTTCATTTGTAAATATTTCAGTCTGATGCTTGACTCAGGATCAAAAAATAAGGGCCTGAAGTGAGCATATACACTTGGACTTCTTTTAGTATTGGTGATATTTCTACTTTCTCTTACCAGAGTTTTTCAGGTTATCAATATTTTTAAAATTTTTAATTGTGATAAAATTGCACATAACAAAATTTATTTTGACCATTTTTAAAGTGTACAGTTCAGTAATGTATATTCACATCATTATGCGATCAGTCTCCAGAATTCATCTTGCAAACTTAAACTCTAAAACAACTCCCCATTTCCCCCTCCCCCAGCCCCTGGCAACCACCATTCCAGTTTGTTTCTATGAATTTGACTAGTCTAGGTACCTCGTGGAAGTGGAATCATTCAGTATTTGTCTTTTGTGACTGGCTTATTTCATCAGGTTATTAATATGTTATTATACATTAATTTCCCATGGCATTTTTATGTGTTGGTACCAAAGTGGCATTTCTCTAAAAAGACTTATTCTCTACTGTTGTCTATAGTACTAAAAGTAAAATTATCTTTATTAACATACCAATCTCTACAGCCCATTCCTCCTTATCCACTCCCCGCCCCATGAATAAGGTAAATACAGCAAATAGCTGTTAACCAGTAGTACCAGAGCACCACAAATTCGAAAGAAAAAAATACATTTAGTCACAGAAATTTATCACAAACATAATAATGAACCAAAAGGAAGAGCACGTTTTGATTATTGGGCTTTGGATATAAGGCAGTTTGAAACTAGATAAAATCTGAAAAAACAATCACAAACAGACCAAGCGAGAGCTGGGAAATTAGGGTCATTATTGCTGCTTCAAAAACAAAAACGAAAACCAATAAAAGACTGCCAGATCTAACCACCTATCTGCAGGAGAACAGAGGCTGGAGGCACGCGTTAAATGACCACGGGCTACAATCAGGATGAATGGTTCCGTTTCCAGTGATACTGAAACATTTACACGCGCCTCCCTGGAGTTGCCTTCAGAGGGATATTGGCAAATTATTAGCTTTTAGATTGAATATGACTCTTTTAAAAAAAGCATAAATGGCAAATAAGAGGACAATAAGGCTTAGAAGTAGAAAATGTGATGCAGTTATAAGGGAACTTGTGTTTTCCTGGTAGAGGAAAGTAAGCCAAGATATAACCACACTATAAAGTCTATTTTTTCGCTGCTAAAATGATGTTTATCGTGATAAAGCAAGAGAGTGTAGGCAATTTGCTTTTGCTTCTTTGTATTTTTCAACTTCCCATTCAATACGTACACACAAGCATACCTATGTAGGTTAACTAAAAGGAGCCAGGACGTAGGGGTTGAGGAGGGCAGCTGGTAAAAGCTGGTGAGAAGAGTCACAAACCAAAGGAAGTGCTCCCTGAGGCACGGCCTGCCCTGCCCACCCAGGGTGCTGCTAGGTTGCCGACAGTTCACCTGGATCAGAGCGGGGTAGGATGCAGAGCATCTTTGAGGAAGAACTTGGTTTTGCTTCTCACGTGATTCGAAATGCACTGACCCTTATAGAATCTTACTGTTGTTTTAACACTTAAGCAAACGTGTATTGTAATAATTGGGGCACTTGTTGGACCTTAGTGACATTAGACAGTGAACTTCTGCTGAGGGTAGGTGCCCTAATGCTGGTGAGAATCAACAGGAACAAAATTAGCAGCTTTTTATGTGAGCCGAGAAATCAAATAATTTTAATAACCTTTAGGTTTCTTGCCTACTAAAATATTATTAGGATCGCTATATGGGCATGATCAGTTGTCTTGGTAACATGATGATTTAAACTATTTTAAACGCCATTTTTCTCATTCTGTGCATTATCCATGGGTTCTAAGACTTAGTAACTTGTATTAAATTACCCAGAATAAGTAATTGCTGACTAATCTTCTCTTATATAGCCTAAGGATGAGTATTATTAATTTGAAAGGATGAAGGTAGTTTTCATCAGACCTAAAACTTGCCCAACCTTATGCCTTATATTTAATTTCTTAATACAATCTGATAACTACTAAGGTGTTTCAAGTGTTTACTAAATATATTGTGACTAGATCGTAAGTAGAAACCTAGTATTGAGGAGACCTTTTACCCTCTAGTTGCCCAGAAACTCTGCCATCTTCTTGGCATGAATGTGATGGAGTTCACTCGGGCTATTCTCACCCCCCGGATCAAGGTCGGCCGAGACTACGTGCAGAAAGCACAGACCAAAGAACAAGTAAGTTTAACATCAGTTGCTATCACACATTTGTTTGAATGATAACCGTGGCCGTTAGACCTTCTGATGGGCATGTAACAAACCGAATCAATAGAAGCCCTATTATGTGGATGTTTCTTGGTACTAATTGAGTACTTTCTCTCAGAACGTTTTTAGAGGTGACTTGTAAAAAAGGAAATCTGAAATATCACCTTGAGTTTTCCCCAGGTAGATGGATCGTCCATGTTCCCCAGGACATGTGCCTCGGGATCCCGCCCAACAGGGGTGCCCTGCTTGCTCCCTTGTCCCTGTTGGGGGGAGGGGAGACAGCGCCAAGAATGCAGGAGTCGGATTCACCCGTTTCCTGGTGGACTCTGGGCAGATTCGCTGCCTAGAACCCCAGGGGCAGAGGGAAGAGTTTATTTTTACTGGGCATCTTCACCCATTTCCTACATTGATTATCTCCAGTTTACATGTAATTGTACTAATACCCTCTGTTGATGTATAAACTTCAGAGAGGATTAAGCAGTAAGTGCTCTGTTAGGGTTCTGGGGGTACTGTAGATCATTAAACTCCCTCCATCAAGCAGCTGTTAGTGTTTTGTTGAGATTATTTCCGGAATAAAAGGTTGATGTTGTCTAATTACAGGCAGATTTTGCAGTAGAAGCTTTGGCAAAAGCTACCTATGAGCGGCTCTTCCGCTGGCTCGTTCACCGCATCAACAAAGCTCTGGATAGGACCAAACGGCAAGGGGCATCTTTCATTGGAATCCTGGATATCGCTGGATTTGAGATTTTTGAGGTATATCTTTCTCCCTCCTGCTCTTCCTTCCTTCTGTTTATTCTTTTAACAAATAACACTTAAGGCTCCCTCGGTACCAGCTTCAGTGCCAGCCACCAGGGATATGATGGTAGATAAGTAGGTACAGTCCCTGCCATTCTGTTGATAGTAGAGAGTCAAACATTAAGTGACAGAAACCCAGAATTCTCAGAATTTTGGATAATGAAGTGAGGGGGGGGCTGTGATAGAAGGAATTGGGGGGGCCCACTGTGGAAGATGTGTCTGCAGCAGTAAGAGTGGAGCATGAGAAGCCCCCGCCCTCAGGAAGACGCCCCAGCATAATGAGAGTAGGTCCAGTGGTCCTGTATGGGAGAGAATTTGTCAGATGTGAGAAACTGCTAGAAAGCCAGTGGAACTAGATGTAGCTGACCAGAGGGGCAGAGGAGCTGGAGACATGGAGTGTGAGATGGAAAAGCAGAAGCAGGGAGACCATGGAGGATGGCGTTGCCGTAGCCTGGCGGCCAGATGACACTGGCTTGGGCGGGAGTCAGGAGCAGCTGTGTGAGATCAAGAGATGAGGAAACATAGTGGACTCCGTTCTGAAGATACACCCACAGGACTTGGTGATGCACCTCAATATATTTCATTACTAATCTGACTAGATTTCTCCAAACACTCACCATCAATCCGTCAAAGCTTTGTAGTCACATACCTGCTGTGGTTTTGCTAACCGTTGATAAAATTTTGGTCTCCTAAAAATGTGTATCTTTCTCCTTTGATAGACACTACATAGCAAGGCACAAATACTAAATTAAATACTTCTTGGGATCAGTGTGCTGCTTTGACCAGTTGGATACTGAATTGTCCTGTTTTTATTTATTTATTTATTTATTTATTTTTTAATTTATTTATTTTTGGCTGTGTTGGGTCTTCGTTTCTGTGCGAGGGCCCTCTCTAGTTGCGGCAAGCGGGGTCCACTCTTCATCACGGTGTCATCAACCTGTGTCCCCTGCATTGGCAGGCAGATTCTCAACCACTGCGCCACCAGGGAAGCCCAAATTGTCCTGTTTTAAAATGAACCCCTTTGGACTATAAGTCTGTCCTCATAAAATCTGTTATCTGTTATACTGTTACTGGTATAAGCAGTTTTATCCCCCAAACTGCCACTGCCACTATAAAAGATTGCTTTAATATGTTTTTGTTTTTGTTTTTTTTAATTAATTTATTTATTTATGGCTGTGTTGGGTCTTCATTTCTGTGCGAGGGCTTTCTCTAGTTGCGGCAAGCGGGGTCCACTCTTCATCACGGTGCGCGGGCCTCTCACTGTCGCGGCCTCTCTTGTTGCAGGGCACAGGCTCCAGACGCACAGGCTCAGTAATTGTGGCTCACGGGCCTAGTTGCTCCGTGGCATGTGGGATCTTCCCAGACCAGGGCTCGAACCCGCGTCCCCTGCATTGGCAGGCAGACTCTCAACCACTGCGCCACCAGGGAAGCCCAAATTGTCCTGTTTTAAAATGAACCCCTTTGGACTATAAGTCTGTCCTCATAAAATCTGAACTGTTACTGGTATAAGCAGTTTTATCCCCCAAAGTGCCACTGCCACTATAAAAGATTGCTTTAATATGTTTTTTGTTTTTTAATTTATTTTTGGCTGCGTCGGTTCTTCGTTGCTGCACGCCGGCTTTCTCTAGTTGCGGCGAGCAGGGGCCCCTCTTTGTTGTGGTGCACAGGCTTCTCATTGCGGTGGCTTCTCTTGTTGTGGAGCACAGGCTCTAGGTGAGCGGGCTTCAGTAGTTGTGGCTCGAGGGCTCTAGAGCTCAGGCTCAGTAGTTGTGGCACACGGGCTTAGTTGCTTTGCGGCATGTGGGATCTTCCTGGACCAGGACTCGAACCCGTGTCCCCTGCATTGGCAGGCAGATTCTTAAGCACTGCACCACCAGGGAAGCCCCAAGATTGCTTTAATATGTACTGATTTGTGAATAACTGAAAAACCATGAAAGGTGGCTGCGTGCAAATTGCATGTCTGTTGCCTTCCTGTATGTAAACAATCAGAAGATACAGTGAAAGAAAAGACCCCCACTTCCAGCTGCCAACAAGAACAGATGAAATACCTAAGAAGAAATGGGCAAGATTTAGTTGAAGACAACTTTACAGTGCAACTGTGAAAAAATGAAAGACTTAAAGAAATTTAAAAATATAGCTTGTTCTTGGATGAGAAAATTCAGCATTGTAAAGGTGTAAATCTTCCCCAAATTTATCTTTTTTTTAAAAAATATGTTTTTAACATCAAGAAAAAAGAGCATAGATTTTATTTTATTTACTTATCTTTATTTTTGGCTGCGTTGGGTCTTTGTTGCTGTGCTTGGGCTTTCTCTAGTTGCAGCGAGCGGTTGCTACTCTTCGTTGTGGTTCATGGGCTTCCCATTGCGGTGGCTTCTCTTGTTGTGGACCACGGACTCTAGGTGCACGGTCTTCAGTAGTTGTGGCACACGGGCTCTAGAGCACAGGCTCAGTAGTTGTGGTGCATGGGCTCGGTAGTTGTGGCGCACGGGCTTAGTTGCTCTGCGGCATGTGGGATCTTCCCGGACCAGGGCTTGAACCTGTGTCCCCTGAATTGGCAGGCCGATTCTTAACCACTGTGCTACCATGGAAGTCCCCCAAATTTATCTTTAAAGTGAACAAACTTGTTTAAAACCTATTTCAAGGGGTAGAAGAGGACTAGGCAACCTGCTTCTAAAACTAATTTGAAAAATAAGTTAAAGTATAGATAGTAAAATTCTGAAAAATAAATGAAAAGAGGATATTAAGAGATAAAACATTATAAAGCTGTAGAACTTCAGAAGTATGGTTTTGACATACGAATATACACAGACAGTAAAAAAAAAAAAATGTTTTAGATGCTAAAAATGCAGGATTGTTTAGTGAGTGTTATTTGTCACGGAAAAGAATGGAAAATGCCCACTGTTAGGAGATTTATGCTCACTGTAGGAGATTGGTTTGATTAATTATGATATATATTCATGTAATAGAGAACTGTGCACCCATTATAAAGAATGAGGTGGCTTTATATTACAGACTCCAAGATGCGTTGTTAAGTTTTTTTAAAAATCAGAGTAACACACATTTATGAGTGCACAGACTGTTTCTGGAAGGGTCACAAGAAATAGGTGACAGTGGTTGCTTATAGGAGAGCAAGTGGGTGATTGGAGTGAGACTTCTCAGTGCATCTCTCTGTACATTTTAAATTTTATACCATGTGTTACCAATTTAAAAATCGATTATTTTAAAATACAGTTGGTAGCTTAAATACGAAGACAAGTAGAAATCCATTAAAGAAAAATACCATCACATGTAGTAGCTCAGGCTAAATAGAGCGCTAAGATCTCATGATCTTAAGGCAGAGCAAAATCCATTCACATAAACATAACCAAGCACCATCGGGCGGTCTGCAGGTGTTGATGTGGGTCACTAGAAATACGGCGTTGAACAAGGCAGACTCTGCCCTGGCCCTCCTAGCGTGACCTCGTTCTAAGACGCTGAGTGTGACACCTCCCAGGGAAGATTGGAATGGCTTTTTCAGACTCTAAATCTATTCCTTGGGGCTTGATTAAACCTTCCCTAATTACAGATCACTTTATAATGAAAGAGGTTGTTCATGGGCCCATGGTACTTGTGTGGACATCATGGAAGCAGAAGGAAAAGCTGAGTACTTCTCATATAAGGCGACTGCTTTAAGAAAACTATCCCTCGGGCTTCCCTGGTGGCGCAGTGGTTGAGAGTCTACCTGCCAATGCAGGGGACACGGGTTCGGGCCCTGGTCTGGGAAGATCCCACATGCCGCTGAGCTACTGGGCCCGTGAGCCACAATTGCTGAGCCTGCGCGTCTGGAGCCTGTGCTCTGCAACAACAGAGGCCGCGATAGTGAGAGGCCCGTGCACCGCGATGAAGAGTGGCCCCCGCTTGCCGCAACTAGAGAAAGCCCTCACACAGAAACGAAGACCCAACACAGCCATAAATAAATAAATAAAAAATTTTTAAAAAGATTTCTTTAAAAAAAAAAAAAAAAAAAACTATCCCTGTTACTTCATCCATCCATGTTTCATCCCATCAGCAGCACAATAGAGAAATGGGCAGATTTCACAGAGAGGGAAAAAGAAATGTCTGTAACAGATGAAAAGGTTATTATTATTTTCTATTATTGTTTTCCTTAACTCACTCTGGAGCCAGTGGCCTAAGTAAGGAGCAGAGGAGACAGCAGCCCATCTGTCCTCTGGACCCTCAAAGCTCACGGAGACGCGCTTGCCTCCTTGGCCTCTGGCCTTCCCAAGTCTCTTTGTTTCTCTTCTTTTTCTCACTTTCTTTCTCATTTATTCATTTCTCTTCATTAACCATTCGCTAATCAAAATGGTTTTATTTGTAGAAACTCAGCACACTAAGTTTATCATTTTCTCATTTTAGCTTCGCAGTAATGTGATCTGGGTGTGTGTGTGTGTGTATGTGTGTGTGTGTGTGAGACAGAGATTAAGAGAGACCCCCCTCGCTTTAGTCACTGTCATCTGATGGACTCAGTAGGGTAGTCAAGACCTGATGAATAACTCTTCGAGAACTTTCTGGGAACTAGCTGACTCATTATCCCTCCCCCATCCCCACCCCACGTTTGGAACATGGCTCTCCTGGCACCCGCAGCTGAACTCCTTCGAGCAGCTGTGCATCAACTACACCAACGAGAAGCTGCAGCAGCTCTTCAACCACACCATGTTCATCCTGGAGCAGGAGGAATACCAGCGCGAGGGCATCGAGTGGAACTTCATCGACTTCGGGCTGGACCTGCAGCCGTGCATCGACCTCATCGAGAGACCCGTAAGATCCTCTCCCCGCCATCTGGCTCTCAGCCCCTGCTCAGGCGGGGCCTTGAGTTTTTTCTTGCCATCAGCTGAGACAGGAATTATCCTGTCTCATGAGTGCTAAGATAATTTTCTAGTCTAAATTTCCTAGGAAAGTGATGCCCATTTGAAATATCCATTTGAAAAGTGAGTAGCGTGCCAGTAAGACCCTTCTTGAGCTGTCCTTTCTCACGGCCGTGTCCTGTCCTCGCGTGGGTCCGTGTGCTGGCCGACGTGGTCCTTGGCTGCCCGCAGGTGCCACGGTGGTGGCGGCAGCTGCCCTCACTCCAGCCCTCGGCACGTGTCAAGGGTGTGGGGCTCTCCTGAGCACACGTCCGAGGTGATAAAGGGGCGTCGTGTCTAGCTGGGAATAAGACAGGTCGTGCAAATCCATTTTGGGGGGTAACTAAAGCTTATCCTCATAAGTACAAAGATGCTTTTTTATAAGGTTTTTCAAAACCTTGTAAGAGTTTATAATCATAGGGAATTTAACTATAGCATGTAGAATGATACGGCCTCATGATTCCATTGTGGGTCCTTTCGAAGTGGAGAGGGAGGACAACTTTTTCCAGAAGGAAAATACCTAAATCAACTCTGTCGGGGCACCTGCCTGTCCCGGGCGTCTGTCCTCATCTCTCACAAACCCAGGCCCCGCCTGCCTTCTTACGGTACTCTGACCACGAGACAAAACATGGTCTCCCAAACTTAAAGCTCTTTAGAAATCCCCAGTGAAAAGGAAAAGGGATGAGAGATCCTGACATTGAAAGATGAAGTAGGAAAAATAAAAAGGAGACAAAATTACAGATCTTCTGAATCATGCTGTCACTTAGTCCTTTAGAAAAGATTAAATTATATTTGGGCTCCTCTTTCAGAATTTAGAAATATTTTCATTGAAACAGATTAAAAATGTAAAAATTATGGCAGAAAGATGGGTGTTTCACTTATCTTAATCTAGAACTTCATTTCTCAAAGTTGTCAGATGAGTGGGGTAAATTGGGTTAAATGCCATCCTGGACCCTAGGATCACCTAAGCCTAGTAGCCTTTGATTATAGTGTTCTTTTAGCAGCTCTGAACCCTGCAAATCCTTTCAGGTAGAGGGGCCACAAACTAGACAGCCAGGGAGTAAGGGTCTCAGAGACGTCCTGGGCTCCTGGAGGGGAGGATTCCCTCAGCTGCTTCTACCTGCTCTGTTCTGTTAACCTCTGCCTTCCTGTGACCATATTATTACACTGTTTCATTCATGTTTAACTAGAACCTCCAGTTACTTTTTAAGCAATATTTGCACAGAGCCAGCTCTTCTGCAGTAAAGGTAAAGGCCTTGTGCGTTGAGGAAAACTGGTCTTAAGAGATTTATTCCAAAAGCTGATTTCATCGTTGTGCCCTAGAATTGGTACGCTCAGTCTTGTGTTAGAAACTTGCCATATTTGCAGTATGGCAGTAAACGATGACCCCCAAAGCACTATAAAATAGGCCATCATTGTTTAAATATTTCATTTAGCTTTCATGTGTACCCCACTTTCCTCCAAAAAAGAAGTCGTTCCATTGATTTCCGAGCTCCCAGAGAATGTCAAGCTCTGGGCATTTTTTTTTAATTTGAGACATAATTCACTATCCTAATATTCACCCTCTTAAAGTATGTAATTCCGTGAATTTCAGCATATTCACAGAGCTTTACAACCATTGCCACTGTCTAATTCCACAGCATTTTCATCATCCCAGAGGGAAACTTCCTGCCCTTGGCAGTCACTCCTGTTCCCCTCCCCCAGCCCCTGGGCCACTAATCTATCTTGTGTCTCCGTGTCTTTTAAGTCTCTACGGCTTTTTTCAGTGAACTAGTTGAGTGAAATAAAGGCTCTATTTTATTTGTTGATAAAACAAACCAATGAAGTAATTGATAAATTACTTCATCACCTTCCATATAGTCTACTTAACAGTAGTTTTAAATATTTCACCAAGTGTGAAGTGCTCGTTTTATTTAATCATCACTTAAATAGAAACTTAAATTGACCAGGGTATAAAATGTCTGAAGCATTCCAGCTAGTTGAGGGTTTATAACAATTTATCCAGCCAGTCATTGAATATAAAGATTCAGTTTTGTCTCTACACCTTTCAGTTCCTTTCTGGTGTCTTTTATTTGCTACTTTTGGGGGAGTTATCTACTTGGAATTAGTTTTTTATAAGTTTGTGAGATACAGTACTCATCCATTTTCTTACCAGTACTTCTTGAGCAGTTTGAGATCTCAGCGTTTGCATGATAGTTACGATTTGGCATTACCTGCTACCCTAGCAGTTTGATTTGCATAGATCTTCACGAAGCTCTAACTGTTTTGGAAGTTAAACTGCCAAACCCAGTGGAAAACATCCTTGTATGTACAGTGACGTGCAAAACGTGTCAGTTCTTCTTGCCTCTGTTATCAGGCTAACCCTCCTGGCGTGCTGGCCCTTTTGGATGAAGAGTGCTGGTTCCCTAAAGCCACAGATAAGACCTTTGTTGAAAAACTAGTTCAAGAGCAAGGGTCCCACTCCAAGTTTCAGAAACCTCGTCAACTGAAAGACAAAGCTGACTTTTGCATTATACATTATGCAGGGAAGGTAAGAGTGAAAGAACTCCATTAAAAGTGCTGTGTTTGAGATTTTGCTGCATTTGATGAAGGTTGTAACAAATGTGCTGATATACACTTATAAACCCTTAAATATAGTACATACTACAAATGCACTTCCTTCGGGACAACCCATTTTTTGGGTTGCTCTATGAACTTATTTGGGGGGTGGAACGGGGGAAGTATAGAGAAAGGTTTGTTGCAGGGCCAAGTGAGGAGCACGGGTGGCTCATGCACAAAACCCCTGAGCCCCCGATAGTTTGGGGGAAAGGTTTTTACAGGTAAAATTTGGGGTGAGGGCTGCAGGGTGTGTGACTTTCTTCTGATTGGCTGTTGGGGAGGGAACAGGGCGGGGCTCCGGGAGTCTTGGGTTCAGCCTGCAGTTGCCATCCTCCACCTGGGTGGGGGGTCCTGTGAACATTTTCGGTTAAGGCTGGAAATGTTTCTTGGTTTTTTTTTTCCCTCTTGCGCACCCGGCTCTGGCCCGGCAGGTGGACTATAAGGCGGACGAGTGGCTGATGAAGAATATGGACCCCCTGAACGACAACGTGGCCACCCTCCTGCATCAGTCCTCTGACAGATTTGTGGCGGAGCTCTGGAAGGATGGTGAGAACGTGCTTGCGTTTGTAATCAAACTTGGCCGAATCTTTTACAGTTAAGGCTTATATATGGTTCTTTTACTTATAGATGTGTGTAGACTTTTTTTTACTTTAAAGCTCTTTATTTTCCCTAGAGCAGGGCTGCCATTGTATCGGAATTTACCCACTTTAAGGAAACTTGGGTAATAAGACATCTGCCTTCTTGGTCAGGTGCTGTAGGAACAGTCTAGTAGCAGAGCCATAAAGAACTACACATTTGCCTCAGGCCACCCTGGTCCCAGTGCAGTTGTAATCCAAGGGTGTCGGGATACAAAACCTGAGAAGCCTTATGCATCTTCGCTGTGTTGTGTCCAGGTCAGCCGAGCTGCGTCCTCCCCCAGTGCCCTACCCTCCACACGCACGCAAAGTGGCTGGTGAATAAGCTTAGACCATCTGCATATAGATCAGTTGTTTGTATTTCCGTCAGTCCTCATAGTTCTTTGGTTTACATGAACCTCAGGTGAAGGTTTTGGTGATTTTATCATAGACTAGAGATTTTGCTGGTACCAGAGGAACAAAGCAGCTCTGTGTCTGTATGTATAGTGGGACCAGCATCTTCTGGCGTTTAGCTCTCTCTACACTTTCATCCTGGTTGTCCCCACCGCTTCGCTTGGCCTCAGGTCATGCAGGACCTTAGCTCTGGATCTGCCCCTGCCTAGGCTTTGACCCTGAGGCCAGGCCTGTCAGTTACCTGGCTCACTTCTGCTTTTTCTATAGCATCTCAAGACCTTGCCATCTAGCTGTCTTCTCAGGTAGAGAGAAAGAAACCCAGAAGGCAGATCAGAGGGCTTAGGGCAATCAGGACAAAAGGAAAGAGACAGAAAGAGAAGAAGGACCAAAGAGAAAGTGAGCAGGGGGGTGATGACCCTACCAAAGACAGCCTAGTCAAGGTCACGTACATCGGCTCCAACAAGTGCGAGGGAGCCTGCAGGGCTGGGCACACCGCACACATGCACGCACGTGTCCTGGGGAGAGATCATGTGCATGAGACTGTGTACAGGGAGGGATTGGGAGAAGGGTTAGGTTTCCAGCAAGTAAAACAGAAGCTTTTAATCGCTGTCCCATTGGATGGAGGTCTTCACCTGGCTGCTGCGTGCTCGCTGTCACTTGCGGTGACCTGGTCAGCCTAGGGGGGCCCGTGAGGACTGAGGCGAGAGCAGGACCCTAAGGTGGTGTCTGCGGTGCCCACGCGGCCAAGGGACTCTTGGCCCTGTTCTGGGAAGTGTGAGAGTGGGTCTGAGAAATGGATCTAGTGTGGAAAAAGGGACCCTCAGCTCTGATGGCCACCGGGTCCACAGGGCTGGGAAGACCAGCACAGGTCAGTGGGAAAGGTGCACAGGAAACGTCACAAAAAGAGGAGGAAGGAGTAATGCCGCCCGTCAGAAATGCTGTGTTCAATCCGGAGTCGATTCCATTGTGCTGCCCCGGGCAGTGTGGCCCACGGAACCCACCATGCCCACCCCGCCTCCTGGCTCCGCTCAGATCTCAGAGCAAAAGAAGTGAGACGTGTGGACAGACTGCTGAGTGTCGCAGACCCCTGAGATGAATGCCGCGGGGACAGCTGAGCAGGGACTGCCTTGTTCCTGGGGTGCTAAGGTCAAATGTCATGAAGGATGAGGCAGTTTTCCTTGTCCTCGAAAAGTAATACTTTGTTGAAGAAACAAAGAAAGCCAGCATTTCCTGAGCACGTGCTGAGGGCCGGGCAGTCTCCCAGCACCCACCGACGAACATTCACATCCTGTTGGGGCCTTAACCGTGGAGGGTGAGTAGGCTTCTGCGAGCCCACTCGTCTAGGGGTGGGTGGCATTTTTAGGAGTGATGTTGGTGTGGAAGAAGCAGGGGTGAAGCCGGTAGAAGGAGCGATCACAGGGCGGAAGTGGACAATCCCAGCCTGGGGTGAGTGTCCCGTTGGGGCGTTAGGGCAGGGTTGGGGCCAGGAGGCAGAGCGAGCAGGAAAGGAGGCCGGTGATGGATGAGGCCGGAGCACGGAGGAACGCGGTGGCCAGTCTCAGGTGAATTTGACTTCACTGACTAAATGGCATCAGTAGATTTGCGGGCCAGGGTAGGGACACAGTGTGAACTTGAAGAAGCAAAGCAGGCAGTGGTTTGTTGGATGGATCGGGGTGAAAGACCCCGGAAGCGGGCAGTTCAGCGCGAGGTGACCGTGGAAGGAAAGCCAAGGAGAAGAGGAACAGAGGAAACCAGCATTTTACCGTTGAAGTCTCAAAAACAGATTTTCTCTCTTCATTTTGAATGAAAAGAGAAGCAGGTGTTTGGGGAATCATGATAGCAGGTCCCGGGCGTACACACTGGTTCTGACATTGTGAACCACTTTTGACTCTTGTCTTTTCACTTCTTAACCGAAAACAATATTGTGGGGAACACCTTTGGACCCCCTGACCTGTTCCTGTGACCCTGCACGTCCAGCCACGCTGGACAAGCTCACCGCCCACGCTTGTCAGCAGTGAGGTGAATTTGGGAACCGTGACCGGCGTGTTCCCTGCCGCCCAGGGCCTTCCTCTGGATGGAAACTCAGGACACGCACACAGGCGGGAACGGGACCGAGGAGCCTCTGCCTCGGCTTCCTCCTTCCAGGCTCCTCCTTTAACTCCCCGCCTCGCCGTCCAGGTACGGGAGGGCCTCTGGCGGCAGCGGGTCACAAGTGTCAGGAACGTGAGATCCGGCAGGTGAGGGTGGAGATGGGGGCTGCAGCCGCAGTGATGATAAGATGCGCATTCCGTGTCACAGGTGCGGGTGACGTGTCTCACAGGTAGGACCCCGTCTGCAGAGCCCTGACCTGCCTTTCTGTGCTTTTCATGGACTAGCTACAGACAGGTTACTCACTTGATGGCAGAAGCTCTGAGAGGAGAGGCGTGTGGCCTGCGGGGCCCTCCCGTCCTGGCTCAAGCCCTGAACACCTGTCCTTGGCCCACAGCTCAGGCCCTGCCGGGGCCCTCACCTTTCTCCACGTGGACGGTTTGGGAGCACGTGTGGCCACTTTTGTCCAAATGGGCTGAGCGGAATCCTCTCCCCATTGTGACCTGGCTCTGCCAGCATCCACTCCGCACTCATCCTGTGTGTTTGCTCTCCTGATATCGCTTCTCTTAGTGGGAAGTCCTGCCATCCGTCAGCTCAGGTGGACGGTCACTCAGTTTAATCTGAGTGACAGGCTCTCAGAGGTGACCCAGCATCAGGGGGAGGGGCAGGCGGAGCCTGATGCCAGGCTCCTCCGATTTCGAGGACCGTGTGTTTCACGCATGAGGTCAGCGGCAGGCACAGGAGTTTGAAGACGGTCGTAGGGTGGAGAACTCATCATGCTCACTCTGGACGTAGAGATGTCTTGGGAAAAGGGGAGCTTCTTCTCTAGGAAAAGAAAATAGCCCTGGGAAAACATGTGATTATTTTTCTCTTTTTACAGCCACATCAATGCAAAGGCAGAAAATGACAAGTTGACTGAATGTATGAGTATATGATGTATGAATATAGTTTGCCCGTGAAGGTGCAGTGCCTTGAGTATAAAACATTTCATGTTAAAATAAACTTTGTATTAGAGTTTTCTCCAGGCCAAACCAGGAGAAATAAGATTTATTGGTGGCAGCCCTGCCCTAGAGATTTATAGTGCCCTACTTTTTGCTGAAAGATGTTTTGCGATCTCTCTACCAGCTGCACACGATTTCTTGCCACTTCTCGGGGCTAACATACAAGGAAGAAAAGACCTAAAAATTACATTTTCATGTAAATGTACCTCCTATGATATTTTCATAATGGTAACGGTATGATCAATAGGTATCATCTTAGTTATGATTTGAAGTTGCTTTAACATTTTGTACAATAGAACTTGCTACAATAGAATTTTGTTTTCCTTAGTGGTAATTACCTATTCGTAGTTTGTATTTGAAGTAAATTATATTTCCAAAATCTGGATTGGAGATAAAATTACACAGCAGTGTGAATTTTTGACAGTAAATGCCACTAATATTTACCTTTTCCAGAGTAATCTAACTTACTGCAGTCTTGTCCCAATTTGCTAATTGGAAGATAATTTTATGAAAGACAATGCAAATAGTACCTTATTACTCTTAAATTTCATCCTGCGTTTACATGGGGGTAACCATTTGACATTAATATGATATAATGCTCACACCTGGAGTTGGGAATGATTCGGCTATATACATTTATTTTATACAGAACTTTGTCCAGATGTGCAAATTCTCTAAACAGTAATGTTTGCATGGGGTCTGCCCTGGACTAGCTGCTTTTGTAGCCCAATTGCAAAGTTGACTTGTGATGTCGAATGTCTTTCACACTAACTGAAGTGTTTGTGTATTTGCCCTTCTGTCCTCCTGTTTTTGCTGTTTCTCTGCTTTAGAGATTCAGAATATTCAGAGAGCTTCTTTCTATGACAGTGTTTCTGGTCTTCATGAGCCACCAGGTGAATGGATAAAGCCTGTAGGTCTTCCAAACACAAGGGGTTTCAGCCCAGAGGAAGAACTTGCGGGGTGGGGGGCCTGGCAGGGTGGCCGGGGAGGACGGGGGCTTGGTTTCTGGGTTTCTGTTTTTGTTTTGCTCATAGACCTGCATGAACCTTCATTTCATGCTCAGTTTTATTATCCTTCAAGGCAACTGTTTGAGCGCATAAACAATTCAGTCGCTACTGCCTACACATTGCTTCTTTTATGCGTAGCCTGTAAGCACCGCAGAGCAAAAGGTCTGTCACTACCTTTTCCAGTAGTGCCGTTTGATACACAGTCCTCTAAGGGGATTGTTAGGAATCGATGTCCCCAGTAATACCTCCTTTGTCTTTGAGTTACCTTTAAATTTTCAACTCTAAGGAACTCCAAGGAGGAGTTGGGGTTTTTTTCTTTTTTCAAGTCATTAACATTTTGTGAACAAATAATTACGTAATTATCTCACGTATGTTGGTCTCATCATTATGCCTTTTATTTGGAATTTATGTGCATATCTGGCTACTTATGCCTTTTATTTGGAATTTATATGCCTATCTGGCTACTTGCCCTTTTCTTTTGAACTGAAAACCATGAAACTGTCTACGAGGCTTGAAATGTGCACGTTGATACGAAAAGTGGAGTGTTAGAACCTGAACCTTGAACCTGAAATTGAGCTTCACAAGTTTGGGCCTTATGGTTTGAATCCTTAGCCCTCTTTAGAATACAGCCTAACCTGTAAATCGACTGTACTTTAAAAATAGATAGATAGATAGATGGAAGGAAGGAAGGAACACAGCCGAACCACGGCGAAGAGGCCCTCCCAAAGCCTGATATAAATGCAGATCACCTAACCTTCCAGTTGTTTAGTGAAATTGTCAAGTAGTAAAAACTCAAAAGGTAAAGTCAAATTCATCTTATAAAATTTCCTTCATGATTTTTGGAACATAATGCTGAGACCCAAACCCATCTCAAAAGTGTTTTTAAAATATGTTAAAGAAACATGCCCGTTTTAATCCCAGATTTCTGGGGTCAATTCTGGCTCACATACTGTGAAAGAAGTAGGTTGCAAGCAAGGGGGCGGAGGGAGGGAGAGATTATGCCGAAGGTTGCTCCGTGAGCTGGGATGACTTGTCCACAGGAGAAATCTTCAAGGTCGGTCATCTTTGGCCTTGGGGGTTCTGAGAGAGTTGAGGAAGTGGGGAGAGAAAGAGCTAGATGGTAGTTTGAAGCTTATGGTCTGCCTGGGACTTGTGCTTTGTTGAAAGGTCAGCGCTCGATCTTTCGGACTTTCTCCCCCAGTAGAGCTCCCTCTTTAAATTCATTCCTCTAACTCTTGGATTTCTAACCATTTAAGAGACTTCCAGCCCGTGAGCCCCCATCACGCCCCCGCTGCTGGCACCAAACGGGCGCACCGTGAAGTCCGTGGGTGGGTTTCCCACACCCAGCAGCGAGGGGCAGCAGCCTCGCCCAGCCCTCCCACCATGGCCTTCCCTCTCCTGCAGCACAGATGCTCTTTCCTGCGGGACCATGATCTTCGGGGTCTGTGGACCAGGTGCTTTTCTGTACCTGCGGGATCAGGTACAGGACCACCCTAGACAAAACCATTCCCTCAGGGAGCCGGCTCGCTCCTCCCCGTCTGTTTCCCTGGGCACTGGAAACGTGCCTGGTCCATCTCTCTCATGAGGTGGCCTCTGGTTGAGTCAGCCAGCTGACCCGAGTATCGGGGTCTCAGTCTCTCCCCACCCCGGAGGGCCTTCCATCCACTATGGCCACAGGTGGTCTTTGAACTTGTAGGTAGTATTGATATTTCTACAGCAGAAATGTTCTCCTCAACATGTGCTCATGGATTCAAACCTCAAGGAGGGGTAACGGGTTTTAAATGAAAACACGGGCTTTAGTATTTTCAGTGATTTCTCGGAAGACGGTGGATGAAGGGGATCCTCAGGATCAAATCGTGATGGCCTTTGGAACACTGAGGTGGGCGGTGCCTCTCAATGAGATGGACAAAGAGCTGCCGCGGGCCCTGTGCTTCTAAGTACAGTCATAACGTTAGGAAAACAGCATTAGAAGAATGCGTGGGCTTTGGAGGAGAAAGATGAGAGATGGGGGTAAAGAGAGGTTTCCAAAACCATCGAAGAACAAGTGCAGGAGAGAAAGGAACAATTCCTAGAGGCAGAATAAGGAGGTCATACAAGTTTCTGCTAGAAACCAAAGGACTGTTTTCTTCCAAATATATTTTGAAAATCTAGACTCCTGGGATAAACTAGTAATGGAGGATGCAATGAATTAGCAAAGCGGGTTCCTAACCTCAAAGTGGTAGGCAGGGTTTTTAGACTAAAAGGGCCTGTGATGACGGGGGTGGCAGTTTGTGGCTTTGGTCCTGACGCGAACTGTGTTGGAGGGACGGTTGTGTGTGATCTGCCCTAACGCTAGCGGACACCTGCCGTGTCCTTCCCAGGGTAGTAAGGACCCTTAGGTTCTCTGACCCCCCACGAGTGCTGGACAGCAGCTGACGGGTCTGGAAGGGTGACCACCGGAAACATGGTGAGAAGTACAGGAAGCAAGTTTTAGTCGTCGATAGAGAACTCCCTCCACCCTTTTCAATCTCTCGTAGAAGCAGCACTTGAAACGTGGTGGCAGCAGTTCACTTGGGGCTGGGAATCAGCAGGGAGAGCTCGGTCCCGGCCTGCGGGAGGGCTGCCCCACTGGGGTCTGCCTTCATCTCCTAGTGGCCCCGGAATTCTTCCCTTCCTTCTTGGCATAACAGAAATGACGATGTTCTGACTTCTAAGACTTTGAACCAGCCTTTTTTTTTCCTTCACTGAGTAGTTAGAATCCAGTAGCACGACTGATAAAAACGGTCATCATTGGATCTCTGTGTAGATTATATCCACTGGTCCTAACCCCTATTTTTAGTGCCTTTTAGACTCTGGTTTAGGTCTGATCCGGTTTCTGTACGCAGATTCATTGTCTTCGTGTTCAGTGGATGGAGGTTTTATATGTCGTTGCATATTCTACTCTTTCCTATTTCTTTATCTTGAGTTCTAGCCAGAGTTGGGAGCTCGAGGAGAAGCAGCACCTCCAGCTCCCGAGGTCCAGTGGGGACAGTGACACTTGGTTCTCAGGGTTATCGCGAGTATCAGACGAGGCGGCGCGAGCCTGACCCGGCCCAGGAAGTGCCCGAGTGCACGCCGCCTGCCTGGCCTTGCACTTGCCGAGGCTGCCTCTGCAGCTGCCGTAATTGCTCTTGTACCCTCGTTGCTGCTGCTGTGCTAATTATAAAAAACAGAGAAAGTCAGTAAATGCTTATTTCCTTGGCCACCGTCTCACGCAGGTCCTCTTTTCTTCACAGTGCCCCAAGGCCCCGCGGACAGGCAGTCATTCTGTGCTGCCCGGGGTGGGCATGAATCATATTCATGGGACCTGCCCGCGGGAGAAAGCAGGAGTAGCCGTGCCGGAGGCACTGGCGGGAGGGGTGGGGCTCCCTGTGTGCCCAAACTTTGGCTTCTGTAGGGGCAGAAAGTACAGATGGGGAGGGTGGGTAAGGGAGACAAATTTCAGGTCACCTTAACGCTGGTGCTTGGGGGAAGGCAGATTGCTTTCTCCCTGAATCACACGCTCCCCGTCAACTGCTGAACTTCCTGGAAGTTTTCTAAAACTTCCCAGACACTCTAGAACATTTAACAGATTGGTTCTACAACCCAGTTATGTAACCACTGTAAATTTGTTATTACTGTGTAATAGCCGTACCCTGGAGATAGACTATTCGATGTTAAGATTGTTTCTGGGAATTCATAGCAGTTAAATATTTGTTTGGGAATCATTTTCAACTGTTAGTAACATTCTAGTGTACCTTAGGAGTAGAACAGTCTTAGTCTATGTAAATGAGCACTGAGAATCCACCATGAGCCTGGCACAGCGCTGGGCGCTAGAGGCTTCTCTAGGATAGGAGTGTGTGATGTGGTTCCTAATCGTTGTGTCTGGGTATTAAAGTTAACATTAAGACAGTTTTCTCCCCCCCTTTTTGGTTTCCAGCTCTATTATCTAGAGAGAGTTTCTGAAGAACTGGCTTAAATACTTCAAATGAAATAATAGCACTAGTATTTTGGCCCATGCACAGATTTAAAGAACACAAAAATCTCATGTATTCCTCTTGTCTCCTGAGACTGTCCGCTAGAAGAAGGGCCAGTTAAGCATTCCGGCTGTAGATGATACCATTCCTTACGTAAAACGGTTGATGGCAGTTTTATGAGATAGAGGATTACAGTTGCTTTTTTTTTTTTTTTGCCTCTTAAACTATGAACATGGCCTTAGAGATCGCAGGTCTGTGGAGCTCATCTCATTTCTGACTGTCCACGTAGGGTTTATTGATTAATAAGTTGTTAGTATAAAATACTTGGAACTCTTTTCAGGCCACTGGGCAACCAAGTAATGAATTGCAGTGCCCACCAGCAGCCTAACCAGCCTTTCCTGGATGGAGGAGGAGGAGAAGGATAAACAAAGCCATTCTTCTGCCTTGAAACCCTGGCCAGTAGACACTTTGAGGTTTTAGTAGTGATATTAAGGCTTAGAAGAGGCAGTGCTGCTCATTTCAGGGGGCTGCTAGCATCTTGCCTGCATTTTTCACCTTTGTCTGGTTCCTGCTACAACAGTCTTCAACAAGAAAATATTCTTTTAAAATAGAGGTTTTTCTAGGTCTTGATTTTTGAGTGAAATTGTATATGATTAGTGTGGCCCAAATCATTTAATGAAGTTCCCAAAGTGTTTCTCTTCTACCCAATAATTTTATTCATTGGTAGAAACTAACCCTGAGTTTAAGTTTTTGAATTAAAAGAAAAACAAAAACTGAAAGTCTGAAGCATTCGTTTTTTAAAAATCTGAATATTTAGCTTTGGATCACCCTTATTAAAGTTAAATTTGAAAATCAGGCTCATTATGATTATATTTTTTGTTTATTACTTAAAAAAAAAAAAAAAGTGGTCCTTGCCCAGGGCTGCATCGTGGGTCCCCGCCATCCTGCACTGTGGAAGAGGACCTGCCCCTTCAGGGAAAGAGCTGCAGACCGGTGCGGCTGAATCCCCCCAAAGTCAGCGTGGTGCCTCCTTCTCTTTTGTCATGGGCGTGACTTGTTCTTGTGGGTAATTTTGTGTTCATTCAGTGGATATTTGTTAAAAAAAAAAAAAAATTACTGTGTGCCAGGGACCATGCTCAGGCCAGCATCAGGACGTGGGGAAGGCAGAAGAAGCCATTTGAGCTGGTGATCAGAGGGGTCCAGGGACACCAGGGATCTGCTCTCAGGACCCCGTGTGTGTTCGATGCTGGAGAGAGACGTCCCCGGAAGCTGAGTCCAGCAGGAATATACAGGGAACAGAGTGGAAGTGTCATCCCAGGGTCTGACGTATGTGATTTGAAGCTTCGAGGAGGGAGTGGCCTGTTTAGCCTGGAGGCAGGTGAACAGGAAAAGGTGGTAGGGAAAGGGATGGAGATTTAAAAGCCGTTATGAGTTTGCAAGGAGGCGGGGCTCCTGGCAGAGAAAAAAGGATGGAGACTTGAGAGCTTTGGGTCTTTGAGAAAATGCAGCTGGTTTGTAGAGCTGGCGTCTAGGGAAGGTGACAGGAGGTCCCTTCACCGAGCACTTCATGCTTTCTAGGCACCTCGGTTCTGTAAGGTGGGTCACCTTGGCTCCATTTCACAGAGGAAAAAACTGAGGCTGGGAGAAGATGGGTGACTAGACCCAAGTTCACGCAGCTTGTAGGTGGCAGGTGTTTCTGACTCTCTGGGTAGAGTTCTTCATCCCTGTGCTCTGCTGCTGGGCTGTTATTTGGACCGTTTCCTACAAGCTGTAGGAGAAATGGAAGGATTTTAAGTCTAGGAGCAAGGAACTTGCTTAGTTTTAGACACAGCTGTTAATCGTGACACTGGGACCAGAGGTGTAGCTGGAAAGCACGTTGTGGCTGCAGGGGTGGAGGATGAAACGGGAGAGTGAGGCTGGAGGAGGGAACCAGGTAGGGCGATGTCGCACAGACCAGGGCAGCGGAGAGGAGGGATGGACTGAGGACTCCGGAAGTTTGTCCTGACTAGTTCTGGTAGATCAGCAGCTGCATGTGGGAGGGGCATGGAGGCCGACTCACGGTTTCTGGCTTGAGTAACCCGTGGCCACGTCTGCACTAGATGTACAGGAGGAGGGACAGGGAGAATGTGCTTCAGCTTAGGACGTTGACCTTGGGCCCCCCTGCTTCCAGCCCCTTCTTATCCAGCTCCTCCTCCTGCCCCAGCTCCTTGGGGCTTGCCCCACGCCCCCATCTCTGGTCATTCGCCCTTTAGGGGACTCATCCAGTCCCGTAACTTTAAATCCTATCTGCAAGTCAGCAACTCCCAAATCTACCTTTTCTCCTTCAGACCTCTTTTCTTAGCAGCAGACCGTCCGCTGTCCGCTTGACATCTCCGCCTCAGTGTCTCGCGGGCGCCCCAAACTTACATAGTTTGGATCCATCTTTCTACCCACAGAACCCCCTTCTCTCCCCATCTTCCCAGTGGTGCCACCAGCCACTTGCCTGCCCAAGCCCAAATCCCAGGACTTCTTGCTCTCGCCCTCTGCCTTATTCTCCATACCAAGTTCATCCTAAGAGCAAGTCAGTCCTGCCACCAAAACACATCTGGAATCTTCCTTCTCCACCATCTCCTCTGTGATCTTACAGGTTCAGCCTACCATCATCTGTCTTAGAGCCTGGACTACAACATGGGTCACCCCTTGCTCCCTGACCCCTCCCCCAGTGCATTCTCTATGGCGTGCGCGTCCTCACCTCCTCGCTCCTGAGGCCCCACTGGTACCAGCTTCTTGCACTTCTTCCTGCCTCTGGTCCTTCACACCTGCTGTTCCCACTGCCCGCAGGGATCTCTCCACTGGCTCATCCTTACCCTTAAGGCATTAAACGTAATTTCTCCAGAGAGGTCTCTAACCGCCCATCCTTCTCATAGCATCCTGTTCTTTTCTTTCAGTGCATTTCTCACTGTTTGTAATTGTGAAAGCATTTAATGTTTACTTCATTTATTTGCTAATATATATGTATCAAGCACGTTATATGCCAGACGTCGCACTAGGTTAGAGGGAGGTGATATTGAGAAAAGCAGATGTGAGAGGCACTTTGTGGAAGGCAGAGGCAGCTTTGTGACTTCTGGGTGGGCAGGAGAATATAGGTGTTTGGTGACTGGTGCTGGGAGGTCAGGTATAACGTGATCGCCCAGGATGAGACGGGCTTGAGGAAGGCAGGATTCTGGTCAAGTGCTGTCTGCCCGCACTTGTGTCCTGTCTTATTCTAGAAAGGATTTTAGGTGAGCTGAGTTTGGGCCCTTCGTGAGCATCGTGATGTACAGAAAAAGCAAAAGAGAAGTCATCAAGGAGAGCGTGGTGGTTAGAGAGGTGGGTCGAGGGCCAGGAGAAGGTGGGGTTCATGGTCCACGAGAGAAGCCAGGCGTGGAGAGTTTCTAGAATGCTGCTATGATGGTCAACAGGTAAACGGACCAGGGTCAAGCTAAATAAGGCCTGGGCCTGTCATGGCCTGAGTGGAATGGGGTGTGGGGGGAGGGTGCCCTGGAAGCCAGTTGGCTGCACAAGGAGAAATTGGCGGGAAGGATGAGGAATGGCACGTGTGGGAACCGCCCTAGAAAGAGGCCCGGCTCTGAGGAGACAGAAGTGGGCTGGCTTACGGAAGTTCATTGTCATGGCGCGTGCAGGGGCAGGCTTGGTGAGGAGAGCCGGGCGGAAGGCACAGGAGAGAGTGGTGGTCTCCAAGGGGCACAAGCAGGAGTAGCTTTGACCTAAACCCTCGAGTCTGGCGGCTTCCCGAGGAGAAAGTGTAGCTAGTGTGCAGGCCTCATCCACCCTTCTCGCAGCTTCCACGGAAGGCCTGCATGACTTGGACAGTTCGCTTACCTCCTGGGCCATGGTTGCCTCTTCCCTAAAAACCTCACTGGAAATCAAGGATTGGAATCAAGACTGAGCTTTTGCTGAGAGAGCACTTCACGTGGTGCCAGGTCCCCACGTGCTTTCTGCCCTGGGGAGCAAATGGAAGAAACGGAGGGGACTGCTAGGGTCGAAGAGAGCGTTGATGGGGTAGTTCAGTTGACATTTTGATTCTTTTTAAAAATATTTCAGTTGTGTGTTTCATTCATTCATCAGGTTTTTTTAAATGAGAGCATATTAGGCACCGAATGTTTGGCTGGCGGCTGGTGCGCTTGCCAGGCTTCTGCGTGTGACCCCATCACTGGAAGCGTTAGGTGTGTGGGCAGGGGAAACTGTCAGCTGCTTTAATAAGAGCGTAGCGTCTGAGAGGTTTAACCATCGTTGAACTCAGCTCAGGCACTGATTACTTTTCAGAAGACTCCTTCCGATGGAGTGTTCTTGCCCTTTCATGAGTCTCATCCATGCTTTGAGGAGAGAGTTGAAGTTCACTCCTTCCTGAAAACCTGAGCTGATGTGATCTAATCTTCCTGCATTTGTTGGCCTTTCTCTTTGGAAATCTAATGACCAATAAGAGATGACTCTGATCCCTAATTGCTGAGCATATTCACTTAAGTGGATTTGCTTTGTACAAATGTATATCTTAATGTACATTTTTAGAAGCCATTTCCTATTTTGAGACTTGTCACAGTGTCGGTTTGTGTATCAATGCCAGCCAATAATCTTTCACTTACCAAATAACTGTATATGTAACAGGCAAGTGTTATCAGGCAGTGAGTTCCTGAAACTAGTGCAGCAGAAGGCACCTGCTGGTGTGTGGTACGAAGTTGTCAAAGCACTACAGTATCCTGCCCTAGAAGTGTGTGGCTTTTAGTTCCACGGCTTGTGCAGTGTCTAAATATGCTGACTGCCTTACCTCTATGGCATCTCTTATCATTTGTCCCACAAAGCTTGTGCTGCTGCACTCTCACTCTGTCTTTTCTTTCCCTGCTAAAGAGTTAGAGTTGGCTTATTTTCCCTTGTCTTTTTTATTTCCACCAGTGGACCGGATCGTGGGTCTGGATCAAGTCACGGGGATGACGGAGACAGCTTTTGGCTCTGCCTATAAAACCAAGAAGGGCATGTTTCGTACAGTCGGGCAGCTCTACAAAGAATCTCTCACCAAGTTGATGGCGACGCTCCGCAACACCAACCCTAACTTTGTGCGCTGCATCATTCCAAATCACGAGAAGCGGGTATGTGCTTTTAGCAAAACGGATGCGGGTGTTGAAGACTGATCGAGGTCCAGTCACAAAGATGAAGCTCTAAAACTGTCCTCTGCTTGATTAGGCTGGAAAACTGGACCCGCACCTAGTGCTGGATCAGCTTCGCTGCAATGGTGTCCTGGAAGGGATCAGAATCTGTCGCCAGGGATTCCCCAACCGGATTGTTTTCCAGGAATTCAGACAGAGGTATTGCTCACCTTTACCTGGGTTCTGTGTGTATCAAAGCTTATCTGAATATGAATCAAACAGTGAGATGATGAGAAAGGACTCTTCCTTGTTCCCTGGAGGGTTTCTGTTCTCTTTTCATGTAGGAGGGCGGTCATCATTATTACCGTTATCGTTGGTCGGGAATATTGAGTGCCTACTTTAGAGGCAGGGCGCTCATAACTTCTGGGTGCAGCAAAGACTGCTTCCTGGCCTTGGGGCCCTGAGGCTGTTGTGAGGAAACACGGAGAGCTGAGAACTTACAGTTCACTCATTCAGACAGTTCTACCTGGGATTTAAACATAACTCTTTTTTAAACTGATTTTTTTAAATATAGGAATAACATATGTTCCTTTTAGGAAAAATTTTAAATACATTAAAAGTAAATAAAAATTATTCAGGTGTGACTCCTAAAAGCACTTTGGGACATTTCTTTCCATCTTTTTTTCAATAAATATATCTGTGTATGTGTGTATGTACATATTTTTCCCACTGTGTGTGCCCGTGTGTGTGTTCTTACAATCCTTTTACTAAAGTAGGGTGGGAAATACAAAAGATTAGAAAAGAATTAGGAAAAAAACGAGGGAGAAGATCAGTGTGCAAAAGAAATGGATGAAAACATATGATGGGCAACAGGTTTTTTAAAAGTGTATTATGTAATTTTCTGTAACAGTTAGTCTAGTTTGCCTTTTTCCTCTTTGCTCCTGGAAATCAAGTTTCCAAATATGAAGCATTTGTTTTTCCATAAAATAAACAGTGCTGCAGGTCGAAGAGTAGCCCTTTCTCCCAGAGGGAATCCAGTTGAAAAACTGTTCCAATCCCTACAGGTTTTCAGGGGAACCCTTATTATGGCCCCACTATATGATAAAGGAGCTGGTAGATTTTCACTTTTTATTTGATAGGAGAAAATGGAACATAGCTGGCATCCAAAATACAAAGTTGGTTGAAGTAGCCAGGATTCATCTTTTAATACAGCCACTGTCTTTGTGCTAAAATTTATTTTCTTGGGGTATAACCCGCATATAGTAAATGCACAGACCTCAGGTGTGCAGGTCGGTGAACATATGTGCACCCAGCCCAGCGCTGTTTTGAGTCACCCTGATACTTCCTCCTGTTCTTTTTTTTTTTTTTTTTTTAATTTATTTTTGGCTGTGTTGGGTCTTCGTTGCTGTGCACAGGCTTTCTCTAGTTGCAGTGAGCAGGGACTACTCTTTGTTGCGGTGCGTGGGCTTCTCATCCCGGTGGCTTCTCTTGTTGCAGAGCACAGGCTCTAGGCGCGCAGGCTTCAGTAGTTGCGCCACACAGGCTCAGTAGTTGTGGCTCACGGGCTTAGTTACTCCGTGGCACGTGGGATCTTCCCAGGCCAGGGCTGAAACCCGTGTCCCCTGCACTGGCAGGCAGATTCTCAACCACTGCGCCACCAGGGAAGCCCCCTTCCTCCTGTTCTAAACAGAGGCCTCCAGGCATTGCTCTTACAGCCTTTTCTGTTATCTAATAAATGCCTACAAGTTGACGGTGACTCAACACGCAAAGAGCCAGATTCTCCTTGCATCTTAAGGATGTGGACATTTTGTGGGAAATAAAAACAAAAAGTTTCTAAAATCACCGTGCTTTTGATTCCTCTCCACCACAACTTCTTAAACATGGTCTCTGACTTGGGAGAATTGACTGCATTTTCATTTTGCTGCTTCTTTTAAGAAATAGAAACTAGATCTGCAGAAAACCTCAGATTATCAGCTGGTCATTTCTTTACTCTTAATTCAACATGATTGCCCATTATATTCTTGCCTCTTAGAGAAAACAAAACTCATAGTTAGTAGGTAAACATTTCCACAAATTTTTACAAAAGGCTTTTTGGCTGCTTTTCTTACAGATATGAGATCCTAACTCCAAATGCTATTCCTAAGGGTTTTATGGATGGCAAACAGGCTTGTGAGCGCATGGTAAGCTCTTCTGGATTTTTCTGGTTCGTGGGCTATTGACACAATCTTTCCTGTAGCAAAAATAATAAACAGACTCTTTCTCTCTCAGATCCGGGCTTTAGAATTGGACCCAAACTTGTACAGGATTGGACAGAGCAAGATATTTTTCAGAGCTGGAGTTTTGGCACACTTAGAGGAAGAAAGAGATTTAAAAATTACCGATATCATTATCTTCTTTCAGGCTGTTTGCAGAGGTTATTTAGCCAGAAAGTAAGTGGGAAATCATGTATTAAATGCTTAGAGTGTGTGCTTGTGCTAATAAGCATGTGTTTTGTGCTAGAAATACAAGCGCGTGTGAGACTTGAGGTCCCTGTCCTGTGGGACCGAGAGCCAGGTAAGCAGACACACGTTCTAAATAAGGACACAAACAAGGGGCCAAGACAGACGATAAAGGGGTCCTGCTTCAGCGTGGGTCCTCGGGGAGGGCTTCTCTGAGCCCGTCTGTAAATGAGAGGTGTCAGCAAGATGATCTGCAGGTCCAGTCCAGGAGGGAAGGAGGAGAAAGAGTACCTTAGCGAGAAAGAGGGAGGTTTCTCCTGTGACAGATCCAAAAAGAAAAGAGTGGCTAATAGAGGATTGATGAAGAGCACAGCAAAGGGAAGGGGAGGGCAGGGCCTTGTTCACACCCGCGTGCACGCGCACACGTGTGTGTCTGGGGGTAGGTGGCAGGGGCCGTTTCCGGCAGCGTCTGTGAGCAAAGTGCCAGGTCCCGTGATACGAGTTGAGGTCGGCGGAGCAGGCCCACCATCTGGCGGGGACGTGGTCATGTCCCCGCTCCGCAGCCCAGCCCACAAAGAACATTTACCTCTAGGCAGTCTCCTATGACAGCAGCTGTCAAAGCACAGTTCGTTCTTATTTGCTGTAGACTGAATGTGTCCCCCAGATTCGTGTGCCAGAATCTAATCCCCAGTGGGATGGTGTTTGGAGGTGGGGCCTTTGGGGTGATTAGTGCATGAAGGTGGAGCCCTCATGAATGGGATTAGTGTCCTCATGAGCGAGACCCCACAGAGCTTCCTTGCCCTTCCCCCATGTGAGGCGACAGCAAGAAGAAGCTGTCAGTGAGGAAGTGGGTCCTCGGCAGGCACGGAATCTGCCGGGGCCGTGATCCTGGACTTCCCAGCCCCCAGAACTGTGAGAGATAAATGTTTGTTGTTTACAAGCAAAACAAAACAAAAACAAAACCACAGTTTTCTTTAACTAGTTTTCCTTCCTCTTCTTCAGGGCCTTCGCCAAGAAGCAGCAGCAGCTGAGCGCCCTGAAGGTGCTGCAGCGCAACTGCGCCGCGTACCTGAAGCTGCGGCACTGGCAGTGGTGGCGCGTCTTCACCAAGGTGGGCGCCCGGGACCAAGAGGAGCCCAGGGGCGGGGAGGTGCAGGGTGCGACAGTCAGTGTTCAATGTCGTGAATGTAGGTGAAGCCGCTCCTACAAGTCACTCGCCAAGAGGAGGAGCTCCAGGCCAAAGACGAAGAGCTGCTGAAGGTGAAAGAGAAGCAGACGAAGGTGGAAGGGGAGCTGGAGGAGATGGAGAGGAAGCACCAGCAGGTACAGCTCCCCGGTTCCCGCTCAGCCCTGAGTGAAGATGCACGACCCGCGGATAGGGACCCACCCAGTGAATTCCGAAGAAACAGCATCTTGTGTTGTGTGTGTTCTTCACTCCTTTCCAAAGCATAGACGTTTGAGCATAGAGGTAGCACATGTATTAGGCCAAGCATCGGGGTGTATATAAACTGAAATCAGCTTGACCTCTTGCATTTTTGCCTTTGTCACCCGTTGGACACCCAGATGATCACGTTTGCTATCAGGTGTGCGTTTGACACCAGTGAGGCTTCTCCTGGTATTAGCACCTTCCTGTGACTGCTCACAAGGGACCTAGAAAAAAGTAAAAGGATGAGACAGTACAAGGCAACCCCCTTGCCTGCTCTCCAGCCGCAGTGGTCTTGAGTCCACACCCCGTTCTCAGGAAGCTGTGCTTCATGGACAAAGCAGAGACTCAGGAAATGTTTGTAGCTGACAGTGATAGGACTGATGTGTTCAGGGCCAAAACGTTTTAACAGTAGAGGCCAGAATATCATTTGATACCAGACGACTTCAGTCACCATGAACTTCATAGCATTTGTATAATATTTCCCCTCCTATTCTTTGGTCCCTTTGTGAATTACCTTAATAGTAAGAAAGGGAATTCTTTAAAATAGCATGAATTTAATATGTATTATTCAGGATAACATTTTTCGTTGTTTCTATTGTCTCAAGTTTTCACCCAGCTTATTTTGCTAGAGCCGAAGACATATTTGAAAGTTTTGCGAGTGATGTTATATATTTTTAACTCTGGGTTTCTTGGGTGGCCTGCACTGACCACTGGAGTCCCAGTGACCGTCTCTTGTGCATAACTGGCCAGTCATAGCACCGGATGCTTTATTGTGATTGCAGCTGCTAGAAGAGAAGAATATCCTGGCAGAGCAGCTACAGGCAGAGACTGAGCTCTTTGCTGAAGCAGAAGAGATGAGGGCAAGACTTGCTGCTAAAAAGCAGGAATTAGAAGAGATTCTCCATGACTTGGAGTCTAGGGTTGAAGAAGAAGAAGAAAGAAACCAAATCCTCCAAAATGAAAAGAAGAAAATGCAAGCACATATTCAGGTATCTGTGAGAAGTTTCACTTCGGGTTATAGTTTGGGTTTTCCAGATGGATCTGCTGAGTGAATAGATGCTATGGGTTTGGATTCTTGTGTCCATTGAGGAGCAGAAGGAGCCTAAGTAATAAGTCGTTTCTCCCCCCCACCCCCCCACCCCTTTAAAAGATCATTTGAAGCACACATATAATAGATTCCTTCAAAAGTAGATTTGTTATTTTTTTTTTTTTATTTTTATTTATTTATTTATGGCTGTGTTGGGTCTTCGTTTCTGTGCGAGGGCTTTCTCCAGGTGTGGCAAGTGGGGGCCACTCTTCATCGCAGTGCGCGGGCCTCTCACTGTCGCGGCCCCTCTTGTTGAGGAGCACAGGCTCCAGACGCGCAGGCTCAGTAGTTGTGGCTCACGGGCCTAGTCGCTCCGCGGCACGTGGGATCTTCCGGGACCAGGGCTCGAACCCGTGTCCCCTGCATTGGCAGGCGGATTCTTAACCACTGCGCCACCAGGGAAGCCCCAGATTTGTTATTTTGAACAGGAATCTTTTTTATGTTCTGATGTGGCATCTTAGAGGATGCAAAGTGATTCAGAGTAGAAACATCCCAGGGTCTGTGGGGACGGAGTTTGTTCTTTGTGTTATCATTAATAATTCCACTGCTCACTCCATTCATTAGAGAGACACCTACGAGGTGGTTTGGTTCATAAGAAATGCTCAGCACTGACGCAGGAGGTGGCCAGGAATCAGAATACAACACTTAGCCCTTCCTGCTGGTAGCTGCTTTCTTAGGAGATCCAGCTGTCCTCACATGAAGCACAGCTGTCTCTGTGATTGAATACCCAGATGAGTGACCCAGACAACAGTGTGCCTGTACCCTGAGACACGTCCTCCTGGAACCCCACCCCAGCCTATCCAGCATGGCCTTGAGAGTCACGGTGTCTGCATCTGCCACCACTGCTTCACGGGTCCAGCACCAAACTTTCTTTCTTCCAGATCTCTCCCCCACCACTTAGCTTATCTTTGCAAAGCACAGACATTTCAGACATTTCTCAAAACCGCAAAAGATATCATATTATTTCCTTGGCAAATACCCCATACAATAAATTGTCCAGGCCCTCTCCACTCTTCAACACAAACAGCTTTCCAGTATCCCATAATAGGTTGGCAAAATATCACAAAAGCTGTAAAAAGTACACATTAATCCAGCAATCCTAGTTCTAGGACTTTAAGCATAAATCAGTGGAAGCCTACTAATTATCTAACAATAGGGGATTCTTTTTTTTTTTTTTTTTAATAAATTTATTTATTTTTGGCTGTGTTGGGTCTTCGTTGCTGCTCACAGGCTTTCTCTAGTTGCAGCGAGCGGGGGCTACTCTGTTGCGGTGCGCGGGCTTCTCATTGCGGTGGCTTCTCTTGTTGCAGAGCGCGGGCTTCAGTAGTTGTAGCATGCGGGCTCAGTAGTTGTGGCTCGCGGGCTGTAGAGCGCAGGCTCAGTAGTTGTGGCGCACGGGCTTAGTTGCTCCGTGGCATGTGGGATCTTCCCAGACCAGGGCTTGAACCCGTGTCCCCTGCATTGGCAGGCGGATTCTTAACCACTGCGCCACCAGGGAAGCCCCAATAGGGGATTCTTAAACTACGGTTATAATATACAGTTATAAATTTAAAAAGTGTTTATTTTTATGGGTATTTATATTAAGAGAGTTGCAAAAGAGTATACACAATAAGCTCTAACTGAAAGTATATAACTTACAAACTATGTATGATTTTTATAAGGGAACGTACAGAAGATCTAGAATAATAGTCATCAATAATAGTGAGCTCTGGTGGTATTATCAACAGTTTTGATTTTCTCTTTTTTTTTTAACTTTTTATTTTATATTGGAGTATAGTTGATTAACAATGTTGTGATAGTTTCAGGTATACAGCAAAGTAATTCAGTTATACATATACATGTATCCTTTTTCAAATTCTTTTTCCATTTTGATTTTCTCTTTGTTTCACGGCATGTGCTCATTTCAGTGATAATATTTTACTCATACAGGGTAAGGTCACCCAAAGTCATCTCGTCTCCCCAACCTACTGTTTTATGCTCCATGTTTTAACAACTTCACATGAAATGCTTGCATTTCTCTCTTTAGAAAACAAGCATTTCCTTGTAAGAACAGGGTTTTTGTTGTTGTTTTTTGCTTGTTTTGTTTTTCAATACTTTTCATCTTCATAACCTTTACTCTAGACTCTTTCACTGGGTTTTCGCACTGTTATCTTAATATCTCCATTGTAAATTCAAACACATTATAAAATATTTATGGTAATGTTATTATTAAATATTAGTTTTTTCCCCCTTTTATGGAATATCTGAGATTCTATATTAACTGTGTGGCCCTTGGGAAAACCCAACCTTGTTGGTCTCTTGTCCTTTTTTTTTTTTTCCCCACCTGTGAGGCTTTCAGGGATTTCTGATCTGTCTCCTTTTCAAACAAAAACTACTAGAGCTGTTTTTGGTTTTTGTTTTGTTTTCAATATTAATTTCCTGATTATAACACTATATTGTAGAATACCCAGAGAATACAAAATAGCACTTATAAGTCTCCTCCCACCCATCATCCCATTATCCCTATTATTTTTTTGCATATATTTCTGAACAGATATATGTGGATTCATTTATTAGTTGAATGACACTGGACCCACTGTTCTGTTTACTGCTTTTGTCACCTTAGGAGTGTGCAGTGCAGGGAGGCAGTGGACAAAATCCAGACTCTGGGAAACTGTAGGACAAATGACCTGTGGGGTGTTTTTGGGTTTTTTTTTTAACAAATAGTGAGAAAAAGGGAGGAGAAAGAAATTTAAGGGAACCTAGAGATTAAAGCAGTCTTAAGGGTCTTATCAGTCAATCACAATGTGTGAACCTTATTTGGATTCCAGTTCGAACAAGTGTATTTTTAAATGGTCTTCATCTTTTAGAGATAGAGCCTGAAGGTTTACAGGTGAAATATGATGTCTGGGATTTCCTTCAAAATAATGCATGGGGAGGAGGGAGAAGCTGGAGGTTTAGAAGTGACCACTGACCATTAGCTGATGCTTGTTAAGCTTGGGCTGATGCATTTGTGTCAGGGTCACCGTGCTACTCTGTACTTATATGTGTGTTTGAAGTTTTTCACAAAAGAAGTTAATCTTGTGCAGAGGTTTCATTACAGAATCAACTGTGGTAAATTATTGAGCCAAAGTTACCCTTGAAAGTTTCTTTTTTTTAACCTCTGTGTTTATGAGCTTTTATTTATTATTATTTTTATATATAAATTTATTTCTTTATTTTTGGCTGCGTTGGGTCTTCGTTGCTGCACATGGGCTTTCTCTAGTTGCAGCGAGCAGGGGCTACTCTTCGTTGCAGTGTGCGGGCTTCTCATTGCAGTGGCTTCTCTGGTTGCGGAGCACGGGCTCTAGGCTCGCGGGCTTCAGTAGTTGTGGCACGCAGGCTTCAGTAGTTGTGGCTCTTGGGCTCTAGAGCATAGGCTCAGTAGTTGCGGCGCGCGGACTTGGTTGCTCCGCGGCATGTGGGATCTTCCCGGACCAGGGCTTGAACCCGTGCCCCTTGCATTGGCAGGCGGATTCTTAACCACTGTGCCACCACGGAAGTCCCTTGAAAGTTTTTTAAACTGGCCATATATTGATTTGTACATACAACTCTGTTCTGTAACGCATATGTTTATTAGCTACAATAACGTAGGGCATGAAATAAAGAGAAGCGTGTTATAGGAAACCCATGTGTAAACTCTGGAATCCCACCCAGTTTGGTGATGCGCTCATGTTGTGAACGGCACGGCACACCTGACCTGAGACAGCCCTTTCTCACCGACCTGTACTATTTCCATGGTTGTTTCTTAGTCGTCTTTCTCTTCTCTTTTGGCTAAGCAGACATAGTAGAATGAATGAAGTATGTGTTTGATGTAGTTGGACTGTATTATTCAATTTCCCTGTGTTACTACTGTTCTAAAGTACGGATTTTAATAACTACACGTTATCCCATTTTACAAATATACCCACTTTTAATCACCAAGACTTTTCTGAAGTATGTTCATAGTTCCTCAGTATGATAAATAACACTTTGCTACAGGTCTCTTAAATATAAATCACATCTGTGCCTTTTCCTGAAATTGCTGGTTTAAAAGAAATGCTCTTTTTCAAAGCTGCTGCATTTTCCCATGTTGGCTTCTAGAAGGACTGACGCACTTTGTACTTAACCTATAGTGGACACAAGTGTCTGTTTCACATAATTACATTTTATATTTTTAAAAATAACCCTGCCATTTTGAAAATCAAGAATTGGCATTTCATTTTGACCTTGCTTGTTAGCATGTGTAGAATCTCGTAGAGAAAGTGTGGAGACTGACCGCGTGTACTTCTCCCCAAGGACCTGGAGGAGCAGCTGGACGAGGAGGAGGGGGCTCGCCAGAAACTGCAGCTGGAGAAGGTGACGGCGGAGGCCAAGATCAAGAAGATGGAAGAGGAGATCCTGCTTCTCGAGGACCAAAATTCCAAATTTATCAAAGTAAGAGACTATTTCCATTTAAGAGCTGATTTTATTTTTATTTTTATTTTTTTAATAGGTTTATTTTATTTTTGGCTGCGTTGGGTCTTCGTTGCTGTGTGTGGGCTTTCTCTAGTTGCGGCGAGCGGGGGCTACTCTTCGTTGTGGTGTGTGGGCTACTCATTGCGGTGGCTCCTCTTGTTGCAGAGCACGGGCTCTAGGTGCACAGGCTTCAGTAGTTGTGGCACGCAGGCTCAGTAGTTGTGGTTCGCGGGCTCTAGAGTGCAGGCTCAGTAGTTGTGGTGCACGGGCTTAGTTGCTCCGCGGCATGTGGGATCCTCCCGGACCAGGGCTCGAACCCATGTCCCCTGCATTGGCAGGCGGATTCTTAACCACTGCGCCACCAGGGGAGTCCAAGAGCTGATTTTAGAATATGGAAAATACTTGTGTCAATGCTCTCACTGAAAGTGGCTTCAAACAGGAAATTCTCAAGATTTCAAGTTCATTTATTCAGTTTTCTCTCTTAAGTCTCTACAGATATATAGTCGGTATAGATTTCTAAAGACAGAAATTATTTAATTTTTTTAATCCACCAAATATCCTTTTAATCCCTGAGATGATTGAACGTGCACATTTTGTGCCCTTTGGACACTGACCGACGACTTGTTCCCGTCTGGGCGGTAATACATTCAGCACCCGCTGTGGGACTGCAGGCCAGGCGGGCGGGCCAACGTTACTTGTTTTCTAAGTAATAACCAAACCCAGTTGTCACTTTGAATGCCTTTTCTGAAGCCGTTTTTCCTATTCAGGAAAAGAAACTCATGGAAGATCGCATTGCTGAGTGTTCCTCTCAGCTGGCTGAAGAGGAAGAAAAGGCAAAAAACCTGGCCAAGATCAGGAATAAGCAAGAAGTGATGATCTCAGATTTAGAAGGTGAGTGTTGGAGGTTAGAGAAATTTAGGGCTAGGACATGTGAGCCTTTAGATTTTACTTAAATCAGAACATGCTGTAATAGAATATGTACATGGGGATTGCTCATCAGTTTGGGTTCAACTATTAAAATAGGCCTCTTATATGGTGTTGTCATTTGCCTAGTCACCAAGTATTTAGTGCCATCAAACGGCACTAAATTATCTTTAAACTTTTACTTTTTAAAGTTAGGTCCTGTAGTAAAATAGATTGCCCTTTGGTGGACACAGTTGGGACCTAAATTAAGTTTGAGCTGTACGGGCCGTTAAATTTGTTTGTGTTTAATCTAAATGCTGCGTCGAGGTGCCTAGGTTTCCCTTCACAAAGGGACAGCTGCTGACACAAAACCTGGCAGGGACAGGAGACTCTGCAGGGTAGCAGTGTCTCACTCTGGTGGCCCAAGTCATGCCAGCAAATGCTAGGATTTTTGCAAAATGGATCACAGCCTTCTGCAAAAGAAATAAGAAAAGAGGGTGGAAGTTGGAAAGAGCCCAGAAAACCTTCCCTTTGACCCGCAGCTGGAGACTGGCATCGACAGAGGAGGAAGAGCGTGGCTCTTAACACCGTGCTGTCGCGTGGTCGTTTATAACGGGGAGAAAATGAGTGGTTTCTAAAACAGTATTTAGGATTTTGTTGTCCTCGTTGTTGTCAGCCTGAAATTCTTTCCATAAACCGTTCTTACCCGTAGGCGATTCTTCTGGGAAGGGTAGGTAGGCCTGTCCTTTTCTCACCTGATTGATGGGCAGGTGAGGACAGAGTGTGAATGGAAGCATCCCCGGCCCTAATTAAGGAATCACTGCAGGATTCAGAGGGCGGGTGGGAGAGATGCCCACACTCTGCCCTCTCGCCCTCAGGGCTCAGGAACTGCAGTCTTGGGTTCAAACCAGGGATTCCCGGTGAAAGGGGAGTTGGGTGACAGGAGTCACACGCCGCCCGGCCTGTGCCAAGCCCTCTGCAATCCCGGGCACAGCACAGGGTCCAGGTCACTTTGGCTCTGATAGCGGGGGCCCGCTCCCTGTGGAAGGACATCCTTAGAATCCTCCCAGTTTCTTCCTGAAAATTCCACCCTCCTACTAATGTATCTTGCCTTTGGTTTGATCTTAATGGGTTTCAGGTGATGGAGCGGTTGGCAGGATGATATTAAGGCAGCGACATGCTTTAGAATACAATGGCTAATTTTCAACTTTAATCAGTTTATATTTTGAATTTGTCCATATGGAGTGACATTCAGTGTGTTGAGGGGCTTCTTGTATCTTGCCCTAAAGAGCGCTTAAAGAAGGAGGAGAAGACCCGCCAGGAACTGGAAAAGGCCAAAAGGAAACTGGACGGCGAGACCACGGACCTGCAGGACCAGATCGCTGAGCTCCAGGCACAGATTGACGAGCTCAAGATCCAGGTGGCCAAGAAGGAGGAGGAGCTGCAGGGCGCCCTGGCCAGGTCTGCACTAGGCATGTGGCTGGAGGGGGATTCCCGACAGATGAGACCCTGGGACACTGACTTATGGCCTCCTTGTCACTGGGTGTGACACGGGCCTGGGAGACCCCGGAGCATTTGTGTCGGGGCAGCCAGAAAATCTCATCAATCCTTCTTGGTATTTATACTTAAAAATCACGAGTCATATCATGAAATCCTTGGAAATTCACACCTGAACAGTTTTAACCATATCAAATGTTCTGGTTTCTGTATGTTACAGATTAATTTCAATATGATTTAGAAGTTTAGAGGAAATCACTTTTCAGAAATATTCCCCCCTCTTCTAGCATGATTTGCTATTCAGTCCTAAACCATTCAGTTACAGAATGCAAGTCATATATAGTAAATACATTTATACCTAATATTTCATTTCTTTATAAAGAATAACTATTTGGCTACATGGTCATAGGACTCAGTTTAATTTATAATTTATTACAATCTTCTTGATTGTAATAAATTATAAATTAAACTGAGTCCTATGACGAAAATCTTATAACAGAAATTCTTCTCCGCCTCTGTCACTGTTAGTCTTTCTTTGGCCACTTACAGACGTGAGGGCTGCAACCCAGAACTAAAATTCTCCATTTGCTCCCATGTGTCAGCTTCCCCTCCCTCACCTCACACTTCCCACCTATCCCCGGTCAGAACATCCACCCACATTAAACCACACATGAGCAAAAAGATGCACCAGAGGATAGAGAAAGCGTAGAGTGGAGGGTGTGAAGGTGGCGGGTCTGCTTCCACTTTGTTCCAAGAACTTCTCTGAATTTGCAGATTCGCTGTGGGCTGGAACCAATCTGACGGACAAGACCGCTACCTTGAGCAGTGTTTTAACTAGAAGAACATTTGCTTGAGAGGGAATTTTTAAATATTATAATCCTTAAAGTGAGATGGTCCTCCCTTTTCACGGAGAACTTTATTAGCCTTTTGGACAGGACCCAGACTCCATCCTGATACCAGCTCTGGGCCTCCAAGCCGTGGGCTGTGGGCTGGGGGTGGTGTCTCAGGGTCTCCTTGTGGGAAGAGCCCCCGGGCGCCGGCTCTGAGCGCTTCCCGTGCCCGGGTGTCTCCGCAGGGGTGACGACGAGACACTGCACAAGAACAACGCGCTTAAAGTCGTGCGAGAGCTGCAAGCCCAGCTTGCTGAGCTGCAGGAAGACTTTGAATCCGAGAAGGCTTCGCGGAACAAGGCGGAAAAGCAGAAGAGGGACTTGAGTGAGGAGCTGGAAGCTCTGAAGACAGAGCTTGAGGACACGCTGGACACCACGGCAGCTCAGCAGGAGCTGCGGTAAGCGGGGGCAGGGCAGAGATGCTCGTCCTCGGGGAGGGCGGTGTTTTCCTGTATGCTGTCACTTCAAGCATCCTCTCTCCCTCCTGGAAACAGTGGCAGGTGGAACGGTAACAAAATCTTGGTGGTTAGAAACCAACCTGCCTGTAGGTAGAAAGCACAGGGTAGGTGGATGAGGGAGGTGTGATCAGAAAAGCCCCAGGTACGCACACGGGGCTGGAGGGAGAGTTACACCTGAACCAAGTAAGGGGGGGGGGCTCAGGGGCCAGAGGGCTAGAGGGGACAGACACAGAAACAGGAGGAGATGGGGGTGTTTGGGCATCTGCTGGCTGCGGCAATTGGTCTGATGAACAGTGGTGCGGAAACAGACGAGAAGGAGGCCCGTGTCCACAGAGACAAAAGGACGGGTGAGTGCAGGTACCCACGTAACAGATGGGCCAGCCGCCGAGCGCAGGCAAGAGGAAAGTGACGCGCGCAGCCAGACACGACTCACGGGAAGCCCCGGGAGAGCGTGCGCAGCTAGCGGTGGGCAGGTGGGCTGCCTGAGGCCCCTGCTGGCCTCCTCCTGACCGGCTCCTCCCCCCTCAAGACCAAGCTGCCGGCCGCGTGAGGCCAGCCCAGGAATCCCCAGGCTGCCTCGGCGGGTAGACCTGGCCGTGCACATGCTCGCACGCGCGCACACACCCACACCCCTGCCGCCTGTCCCAGGCTGTGAGTGGTGGGAAGGGGAGCCTGCCCCCGAGAAGGGGGCTCAGGGAGAGCCTGCAGTAAGGCGAGCGCAGTAGGGGTCATTTACAGAGGCAGGTGGGTAGGGGCGTGTGCCCGTCGGGTGCTGGGCCTGGAGAGAAGCCGTGCCGAGCCGCCAGGTGAGGTCAGCCGGTGGGTGTCCGGAGCGCTCAGTGCTGAAGAAACGGAGGAGGTGAGCCCCGTAACGTGCCAGGGACTTTGCCCGCGAGCACGCAGGGCCTCCCGGCAACGGAAGGGTGTTTCTCCGCAGAGCCACCTGAGCCGGTGGGGCTAGAGGCTCCTACCCGCCTCCACAGAGCAGCTCTGCTTTTAGCAGTTTTAAGTCCTGGCCTTGTCTTTAAAATACCTGCTTTTTAAATATCTGGAAACCACTGAACTGTGGGCTGGAACCCACAGTCTAATGATTAGACTTGGTTGAAATAGCCGTTCTCAGCTGGGCTTTCAACCATGGTAGAAAAAAAGGTTCTGCTCACTTCTTCCCTTCAACTCTTGTTTTAAAAAACAAAAGTACCAATGATATGCGCTTTTTTTTTTTTTTAATTTTTTATGCCACACTGCACGGCTTGCAGGATCTTAGTTCCTCGACCAGGGATCAAACCCACACTCCTTGCATTGGAAGCACGGAGTCTTACCCAGCGTACCGCCAGGGAAGTCCAGTATGTGCATATTTGTTAAAACCGTGGATGTGCTCCAACACAGCACTCCCTGCTTCTGCTGGTGAAGGGGTCGGACGGCCTGCAGTTCCGATGCGTCAGGGGAAATGGTGTTGCCATCTGGTCGGTGGGGGGTGGACTGAAGTAACCTCGATGGAGCCTGTCTCGCTGGGCTGATGCTTGGATGCTGGTGCCGCTCCTCCACCGCCAGCACCCACCCCGCCTCTGCACGGAAGCTGGCAGAGGCCAAGGCCAGACCCCCGCACGCCTTTCGCCTCCAGCGAACGTGTGGCCGAGCCCGGCTGCGCCACCGCGACGCCAGTGGCTCCCTTCGTCTGGTGACCTGCCACCCCGGACCTAGCAGCCACCTGGGCCCCTTTTCTCTTTGCCGCAGCTGGTCGCAGCCCCTAGATTTCGCTTCCTTGTAAAGAGAGGAAAGTGCGCCCACACAGCAATCAGCATATATGTCACTGTTCTAACTGGCTACGGGTTTTAGAGCAAGTTTGCCAGAGTTGTGCTTCAGGATGATTGGAAAGTTACTGCTCTCTAAGCTCTCCGTGTTACGGCAGCTCTCAGCAGGAGTGGTATTTACTTAACTGGTTTCAGCATTAAGCTGTGCGCTTAAACCTGATGCTCTGCCCCACTTTTGTCGGGGTGCAGTGTCCTGCCTGATGAGCCTTTACCAGCGCTTTTGGGGATTTACCCTCTTCCGGTTTTATTGAAATGCCAGCTGGTGCTGTGGCAGGCATTTTGGCATCTTGTGTTAAGCAGCGCCTGGCCTGTGATGCACCCAGGCTGCCCCGAACGTCCGAAGACCCTCAGGGACATTACACCGTGTCTCGACTGTAAGTCGCGTGTGGAATGGGGGTCGTGCTGGTTCTGGAAGGTTTCCCGCTACCACAATGACAGACACGCCAGCCTCCTGGAATCCATGTCATGTTTCAAACATAAGCAGAACTTTAAAAATGTGCATTTAATTTAGTCATTCAACTAATTCTGAGCTTCTTCCTCTAAAATTGTTTCTCTAGCACCAAACGTGAACAAGAAGTGGCAGAGCTGAAGAAGGCTCTTGAGGAGGAAACGAAGAACCACGAGGCTCAGATCCAGGACATGAGGCAGAGGCACGCGACCGCCCTGGAGGAGCTCTCGGAGCAGCTGGAGCAGGCGAAGCGGGTAGGACGCGTCGGTGGGCAGCGCGGGCGGCCAGATGCCCCCGCGGCGGCTGCTCTCTGAAAGCACACTGCTGGCCTGGGAGAGCCAGGCGCCCTTGATGTTATTTTAGAATCCCATATTCCTCTCACCGATAACCCTCTTCCTCCTGATGACTTAGCTCTAAACCTTCAGCAGCTGGAAGTCTGCTCTCGCTCACCTGCTGCCCGGAAGTCGCCCGGCCCTTCAAGTGTTCCAGGTGCCCCGTCCCTCCTGCCCCCCGTCTGCCTCAGGCACCGCACACGTCGTTCCCGCTTCCGTATCTCACATGCTGGCTCCCCGCACTGCTGTCAGCTCCCCCCCCCCGCCCAGACTGTATCTGCTGCCCTGAGCGGTGTGTACAGGGGTGCTCCACCCACAGAAGTCTTCACGCTCCGCGAACAGCAGGTGTCTTCCTTCATTTATGCAACAGATGTCGACTGCAGCCTCACTCCGTGTCAGCACAGTTCTCTGGATCCCAAAGCCATGCCCTTTGTGTCCTCTGTTGTAAAACTGCTAGTGAACTCTTTTTCCCTCCTCTCTCCTAGTTCAAAGCAAATCTGGAGAAGAACAAGCAGGGCCTGGAGACAGACAACAAGGAGCTGGCATGCGAGGTGAAGGTGCTGCAGCAGGTCAAGGCCGAGTCTGAGCACAAGAGGAAGAAGCTGGACGCCCAGGTCCAGGAGCTCCACGCCAAGGTCTCGGAAGGAGACAGACTCAGGGTGGAACTGGCCGAGAAAGCGAACAAGTTACAGGTAGGCCTGGACAGCCTTGACGTCGCCCCCAGTGTCTGGCGGGGTTGGGGGGGAGGGGACTGACACTGGGGGCGCCCGGGCTGCCCCAGGTCCACATGAGGCTCCTTGTGTTGTCCTCCCACTTGAAGCTCACAGCGCCCCCCGGGTGAGTCTGGTGGACGAGGACGTGAGAAGCTCGCCTGCCTCTGGGCTCTGCTGAGTCCACAGCCCTCCCCGCCCCACTGCTGCCAAGACTGATGAAGCGGGGGATCTCTGAACGGCGTTGCTAAAATGAGGATAAACAGAAACGCCATCAGCTTGAGTTTCAAGTATAGAAACGTCCTCCGTGTGCCTTGCCTTTGCTCACGTGACTAGAGGACAGACTAGGACGAAGAGCGACTCCTGTCCCTCTTGTCGAAGACCCACTGGCCCCACAAAAAACACAGAAGGTCTTACGCCACGGGGGTTTCTGGGGGGGGAGGTATTTTAGAGCTATCGTTAATTAAACACGAAAAAGAAAAAAATGTTTTACCACGTTATTCATAAAATCCGACCATAAGAAATGGCTACATATTCATGATAAATATATCATACCAGATTTTCTTTCAGCTTAAAAAGAACTGTGGGCTGTGACTCTTAGAATTTAAACTTCTTTGAATCTGTGTGATAAAGTTTTCAAGTTCTCTAAGAAAATGAATACTTGCGCCCCCTACCCACCTCCCCCCAGCATATGGACGGTGCATCTTCGTGTGAAAAAGGGTTAAAATAAACCACCTGCTAGTCTTGAGCCTCCTCACATAGGAAAGCAGCCACTCTTTCAGAGGCTTTGGTATAATTTTTGTCTCTTGACGCTGAATCACAAGAGAGCAAGCCAGTTAGGAGAACGCCCTCCACGCGCGGGCTGTGCCGTCCGAAGCGTCCCTGGCCGGGTGGTAGGGGAGGCTGTCTGCGGTGGCCGGCTCCGGGCCTGCTCGTGTTGGCGGTAGACTCTCGGCGGTGAGCCCTCCGTAGCTGAGGCCGGCCCCTCCTCCCCGCGACATGTTCGCTTCGTGTGCATTTAGGGTCCAGAGCCACCACTCGTTTCTCTCTGCCTACTGCTGAAGTGAGTCATAACCTTTCACTCCTCCTTGCAGAATGAATTGGATAATGTCTCAACTCTTCTAGAAGAAGCAGAGAAAAAGGGTATTAAGTTTGCCAAGGACGCAGCTGGTCTTGAGTCTCAACTCCAGGACACACAGGTATTCCCCCAGGGGTGGGGCGTTAATAGTAACTTTGCTGTTTCTGTGATCTGTAAGTTGGTGAAACATGCTATTCCCAGAACTGCCCTCTTATCACCTCTGATCTTCTGCTCTACTTTTTTTTCTTTATATAAATTTATTTATTTATTTATTTTTGGCCGTGTTGGGTCTTTGTTGCTGCGCGCGGGCTTTCTCTAGTTGCGGCGAGCGGGGGCTACTCTTCGTTGCGGTGCGCGGGCTTCTCATTGCGGTGGCTTCTCTTGCTGCAGAGCATGGGCTCTAGGCGCGCGGGCTTCAGTAGTTGTGTCTCGCGGGCTCTAGAGCGCAGGCTCAGTAGTTGTGGCGCACGGGCTTAGTTGCTCCGTGGCATGTGGGATCTTCCCGGAGCAGGGCTCGAACCCGTGTCCCCTGCATGGGCAGGCGGATTCTTAACCACTGCGCCACCAGGGAAGCCATTCTGCTCTACGTTTATTTTCAACCATCTTGCACCAAAACCAGCCCTGATGCTCAGGAACTCACCTTTGAGCTCATATCTAGAGCCTGCGGTTCCTGTGTCTGGCAGGCATGTGGGTGCCTGGGAGGCAGCTCTTGCTGTCTGGCCGGGCGCTGCCTGGGGTGTGGTTCACCAGGCAGCGGTCCTGTTATACATTCGTGCGTTGCTGGCCATTTTAGACATTTTCTCATGGTTTTTGTTCATTAACGCTGACCTGAGAGAAACAGGAAAGGATTCCAGGAGTGATAAAAGATGTGGGAAAGGGAAGCTCGCAGGTCCCTGGCCTGGGCCCCTGGGGGGTGACGCTGCCATTGCTCGTGAACAAGTTTGTTTTTGGTTTTTTTGGCCACACTGCATGGCTTGCGGGATCTTGGTTCCCTGACCAGGGATTGAACCTGCGCCCTCAGCAGTGAAAGCGTGGAGTCCTAACCATTGGACTGCCAGGGAATTCCCTCGTGAACAACTTTAAAGCAATATTGTATTAAGGGCACTTGTTAAATGATCAGGTGTGTTTTAAAATCACTTGTTTGTTAACATCACTGGGTATTTCTCACACACTGAGACTCTGTTTTTTTTAGCAGAGGCATTGTGGTTTGGGTGATTACTATAACCTAAGTACTGACCGTTTATAAAAATAAACAGGAGCTTCTTCAGGAAGAGACACGCCAGAAACTGAACCTGAGCAGTCGGATCCGGCAGCTGGAGGAGGAGAAGAACAGCCTTCAGGAGCAGCAGGAGGAGGAGGAGGAGGCCAGGAAGAACCTGGAAAAGCAGGTGCTGGCCCTGCAGGCCCAGGTGCGTGATCCACTTGGGACGCTGTGTGGCCTCAACGTGTGTGTTTAGCAGCTAACGTCCCTGCCCTGCTGGGTGGTTTCAACTCCATTTGGGACAGTTAATTGGGTCTTGTTGGGAGCAAAGTAAAGACCCTCGGACTGTGTCAACTATGTAAATTCCAATCCAGTCATCCTTTTATAGATGATCAGTGAAGAAATTTATGGTCTAAGATTCATTTGCTCAGAAACACATAGTATTGCTTCATATTATTTCTTCTGACAGAATATTGAAAACAAGTTTTATCTTTATTCCTCAAGTGTGAAATCCAGTTGAGTTCTTTAATAGTGATCTTTTTTCCCTCAGTTGACAGATACCAAGAAGAAAGTAGATGATGACCTGGGGACAATTGAAAGTTTGGAAGAAGCCAAGAAGAAGCTCCTTAAAGACGTGGAAGCATTGAGCCAGCGCCTGGAGGAGAAGGCCCTGGCCTACGACAAACTGGAGAAGACCAAGAACCGCCTGCAGCAGGAGCTCGATGACCTGCTGGTGGACCTGGACCACCAGCGCCAGATCGTCTCCAACTTGGAGAAGAAGCAGAAGAAGTTCGATCAGGTGGGTGCCCAGCGCTCCCCACCCCTGGGCTCCAGGGCCAGCGCCACACGTGTTTCCTCCTGGCAAAGCCCTCGCCTTTGTCATTTCGGCTTAAAAAAATCCTTTCTTATTTAAGAGCAATATATATTTATAGCAAAATTGGAAAAAGCAGACCAGCATAAAGAAGGAGACGGGAGAACACCCCTGATATTCTTAGCAGTAATTCAGGCACGTAGCAAATGAGAGGAGTCTGTGTTGCTTCTGAAATCGATTTTTGCTGTTTCCCAACGCCATCCCGTGTAGCTGTTAGCAGAAGAGAAGAACGTCTCTGCCCGCTACGCGGAAGAGCGAGACCGGGCCGAAGCAGAGGCCAGAGAGAAGGAAACCAAAGCCCTGTCCCTGGCCCGCGCCCTTGAGGAGGCCCTGGAGGCCAAGGAAGAGTCTGAGCGGCAGAACAAGCAGCTGCGGGCCGACATGGAGGACCTGATGAGCTCCAAGGACGACGTGGGCAAGAACGTGAGTGTCCCGGGGAACCGGTGCCCTCAGGGCAGGCAGGCGGCTCTGGGAAGGCCCAGCCCTACAGCGAAGCGGACTGGGAGTGTCTTGGCCGGTATATAAATAGGGGGTTAAAGACTCCCAGGATAAGCCATCAGGTTTTCTGCAGTCTGTTCTCGGTTACCTGTGCCAAAGCCAGGCGGGGAGTTCTTGTCGCTTTCACGGGCCCTCCCCGCCCTAAGCTGCATCCTGGCAGGGGTCCTTTTAATGAAGGGTTTCTCTGTTCCTGAGTCTCAGGTGGTTATCAAACGCAAGTACCTGAAGTCCCCTCAGATTGAGGGTAGTGGGATCTGTCTCCTGCACCGAGTGGGGAAGCTGGAGAGGAGGAGCCAGGTGGGACCCCCTTGTCCTCCCACTGCACACGCCTTCCCCAAGAGCTGCTGTGATTTTTATTTACCCTCCCTCCCTCCCCTAGTGTACGAGGTGTTGAGGATAGTGACGGGACCCAGGCCTGGGGGTCAGAACAGGTTCAGGGCTTGACTCTCCCCCAAGCTCCCATTTAACCTGTCTAAGCCTAAGTTTCCTCTTCTGTCAAATGGACGTGATACTTGCCTGTTTCATGAAGCTGCTGCAGCTGTGCCCTGAAAAGCATAAAGTCCTCTCTAAAGATAAAAGCTCCTTTTCCTGGGACACGGCCTCTCTGGCCACATCATAAGGGAGGAAGGACTGTCCTACCTTCCTGCTGAGTCTCCTACAGCCTGGGGACCGGCCCCGTGGACAAGAAGAGGCCTCCTAGAGTAGAAATGGCCAGGATTACATAGTAAAATGTAGAGAGAGAATTCCACCACTGATTCCATTTTCTTGTTCCATATTAGTTTTCTTTAGAACAAACGACAGTCCCACATTCATTCCACAAGCATTTCCTTTGTGCCTGTGAAGTGCCGGACACTAAGAGACACAGGCCCTCCTCACGCTGTAAGGCTTCTCCTGCCCGCGTGAGCACTGCCGTGGCAGTGAACCCCAGAGGGGCACATCATAATAGCACCTGCGCACCTGCCCCAGGATTGTCTCCAGGGTCAGAGGGGACGCGAAGGGGGAGCACCCAGCACGGCGCTTGGCACCGAGAACTCAGTAAACACGTGTGGTGGGGATCTTTGCGCAGAGAAAGGTCAAACCTCTTTTTCACTGTACCCTGCTTTGCGGGCCTCACACACCTAGTATGTAAGTCTCCACATGTGCATTTTCAGTACAAATGACCTTTTCCACAGCAAGAGGGATGTACTATGTTAGACACAGACCTCAGGCCAATGGCCAATCAACAGGCGATTCCCCTGACACCATGCTCTTTTTTATTGTTCACTGCTTTTAAAGATCTCTCTGGCTTCAAGGTCATGGGAGAGTAACTGATCGACTCTAGAGCACATGTGAATGAAGAAATCAGGCCTGTCATTCAGGTGGCGCGCTCTGAAATGAGGACTAGCGCAGCTGCAGTGGGAGGGAAGGATGCATGTGGGGGAGGGGTGCCTATAAAACAGGAACTGCTGTCCTCGCTTGTCCCTCCACCAAGGGTCATCCCCTCCCTGTGCTTCCTGTGGTCTAGGTTCATGAACTTGAAAAATCCAAACGGGCCCTAGAGCAGCAGGTGGAGGAAATGAGGACCCAGCTGGAAGAGCTGGAAGATGAGCTTCAGGCTACAGAAGACGCCAAGCTTCGCCTGGAGGTCAACATGCAGGCCATGAAGGCCCAGTTCGAGAGGGACTTGCAGGCCAGAGATGAGCAGAACGAGGAGAAGAAGCGGCTCCTCGTTAAACAGGTGGGTCACGGAAGAGCGGCCCCCGGGACAGGGACCGGTTTGTTCTCAAAGCCCAGTTTTGGGTCAATATTTTATTCATTCACATTGGAACATATTAGCTGGAGGAAATTTATTTGGTCATTTGATAATTCTTTAAAGTGTAATACAACTGGTTTTGATTTCCTGTTTCTCAGATAATATCACTGCTACTTACAAGCCAGGATATCCACTGAAAAGCCCTTAGTGGAATCTCCAGGGATATGTAGTCAGGTTCAAGTTCTGTGAGTCTTATGAGTATCGATAAAGGGAAGAATCAGTATGTACCTGACAAGGTGATTCAGAGTATTCCGAAGGTCAGATCACACGTCCTCATTAAGCCACTCTTTAAAGGGAAAACTCTAGGTATTTACATTTTTTTTATTTTAAGAAGTTGCTTGGGCACTTATGATTTATATACTTTCCTGAGTGCATGTTAAACTTCTAATTTAAAAGTTTACTTTAAAAATTAATTTTGGATATTTTCTCAGTCCCTTGGAGTTCATGGTATCAAGTCTTGGATCTGAGATATATTTAATTTTGCTTTGTTATTTGCAGTCCACTAATATTTTATTAGTCATTTATTGCTAGATAACAAATTACCTCAAACTTAGTGACTTAAAACAACACACATTAACTGAGTTTCTGTGGGTCGGGAATTCAGAATGGACTTAGCAGGGTGTGTCACCTGAAGGCCTGACTGGGGCTGGAGGGTCTGCATCCTGGCTGGCTTGCCCACGGGGTGCTGGCCCCACCCGCAAGGTGCTGGCCCGAGACCTCTGCTCCGGGCACATGGGCCAGTCTCGTTGCATCACTGAGACCATGAGCTCTGCCTCCTTACGTGCCTTTGCTGTGGTCAGTGGAAATGGTTTGTACCAGTGGTGGTGGTTAAAGATCTCTCTGTACAAATTAACTGCTAATAACAGTCATAACTGCCCAGTGGCAGACGGCACCTCTCCAGAGTAACCCGAGCCCTCATGTGCTGGTTCTCTGGGTGGGGCACCGGGTCTGACCAGCGTAACCCGATGCTGTCCATCAGGTGCGGGAGCTGGAGGCTGAGCTGGAGGATGAGCGGAAACAGCGGGCCCTTGCTGTGGCTTCAAAGAAGAAAATGGAAATAGACCTGAAGGACCTGGAAGCGCAGATCGAGGCTGCAAACAAAGCTAGGGATGAAGTGATCAAGCAGCTCCGCAAACTTCAGGTAAGTGCGGCCAGCCGTCAGTCTTTGGTGGTGGTAGGTGTCATCTGGCCCTACTTAGATCGAGCGCGACATGGCCCGTGAAGCTGGGGAGAAGGGCTCTGGGCAGCACCCAGCCTGCCATCTTGCCCACAGGCTCAGGGTTGCCAGGTCACCCCTGCAGAGAGCACAGTGCAGCCGTCAGCCTCGGCTGTGGGTTGGGGCCACAGGCCATAAAGATGGCACGTGTGCAGCTCTAGTGTCTACAGTGGGCCAGTGCTTGCCCAACTTGGACTGATCGGGGTGGAGTCACCAGCAGGGTGAGCTTTTGGGGCTCTGAACAGCCTCTGATGCTCAACTAAACATGCAGCCACTAAGCCACCGAGAGGAGAGTAGTGTCGACTTCCCTCCGCTGGCGCCGTGAGCTTTAGTGAGCCTTTCCGCCTGATTGAATCATCACTTTTGTATGTATGTAGCTGAAGTGTTATTTATGATGGCAAAAATGGAAATAACCTAAATGTAGGTGGACAGCCAGCCATTCAAATGATGGGGATATGTATGCAGTGACAGAGGAAGATACATAGACATGTAGATATACACATTTAGAAAAAACGTTTAGAAGGAAAAGTCATCTCTGGATAATAGTTTCATGAGTAACTTATTTGCTTCCTTACACTTTTTTAAAACGCTAAATACAAAGGTTTTTACTTTGACCAGCTAATTACAAAGAATATAAATTATATTACTATGACTTTAACAGCTTTATGGAGATACAATTCACACACCATTCAATTTACCCATTTAAAGTGTTTTGCTGTTTTTTAGAATATTCATAGGGGCTGTGCGAGCATCACCCACTATCTCATTTTGGACAGTTTGGTTCCCTCTAAAAGAGACCCTGTGCCCATTAGCTGTGACTCCACACTATCTCTGCCACATCCAGCATTGATCAACCACTAATCTACTTTCTGTCTCTATAGATTTGCCTATGCTGGACATGTCATATAAATGGAATCCTACAATATGTGGCTTTTTGTGACCAGCTTCTTTCACTTAGCATGTTTTCAAGGTTCACCATGTTGTAGCATAAATAAGTACTTCATTCTTTTTATTACCAAATAATATTCCATCGTTTGGACATACCATATTTTTTTATTAATCCATTCATCAGTTGGCGTTTGAGTTACTTTGACTTTTTAGCTACTATGAATACTGCTGCTATGAACATTCACATATATTTGTGTGGATGTGTGTTTTGCTAGGTTATACGGTAATTCTGTTTAACTTTGAGAACTGCCCATTCTTTCCACAGCAACATTTTACATTCCTACCAGCTATGTATGAGGATTCCAGTTTCTCTACATCCTCACCAACAGTTGCTATTGTCTATCTTTTAATTATAGCCATCCCAGTGGGTATGAAGTGGTATCTCATTGTGGTTTTTTTTTTTTTTATAAATTTATTTATTTATCTTTGGCTGTGTTGGGTCCTCGTTGCTGCGCACGGGCTTTCTCTAGTTGCGGCGAGCGGGGGCTACTCTTCATTGCAGTGCGCGGGCTTCTCATTGCGGTGCCTTCTCTGTTGTGGAGCACAGGCTCTAGGTGCGCGGGCTTCAGTAGTTGTGGCACAAGGGCTCAGTAGTTGTGGCTCACGGGCTCTAGAGTGCAAGCTCAGTAGTTGGGGCACATGGACTTAGTTGCTCCACAGCATGTGGGGTCTTCCCGGACCAGGGCTCGAACCCGTGTCCCCTGCCCTAGCAGGTGGATTCTTAACCACTGCACCACCAGTAAAGTCCCTCATTGTGGTTTTGATTTGCATTTCCCTAATGACAAATGTTGAAAAGCTTTACATGTGCTTATTAGCCAATATCATATGTGGGAAAAAAATGTCTTTCAGTCCTCTGCTAAGCTTTTGAGTTGTCTTCAGTAATTGAGTTGTAACATTTCTGTATATATTCTGGATGTTTCCTAGGAGATACACAGTTTCCAAATATTTTCTTTCATTGTCTAGATTATCTATTCACTCCCTCAATGGTATTGTTTACAGCACAAAAGTTTTTAATTTTGATGGAGTCCAATTTATCTTTTCTTTTCTTTTTTTGTTACGTCTGTGAAACCACTGCCTAATCCAAGGTCCTGAAGATTCAGTCCTATGTTTTCTCCTAAGAGTTTTATATTTTTAGCTCTTTTTCTAAATCCATTTTGGGTTAATTTTTGTTATATGGTTTGATACATGAACCCAATTTCATTCTTTCGGAGATGGATATCCAGTTGTCCCAGCACCATTTGTTAAAAAGACTAGTCTTTCCCCCCTTGAATTGTCTTGGCAGTCTTGTCAAAAATCAGCTGACCAGAGACTTGTGTTTATTTCTGGACTCTCAGTTCTATTCCATTGATCTCTATGTCTGTCCTTCCACCAGTACCACACAGTCTTGATTACTGTAGCTCTGTAGCTCTGTTGACTTCTCCAACATTGTTCTTCTTTTTCATGACTGTATTCTGGGTTCCTTGCAATTCCATTTAGGATCAACTTGTCAATTTCTGCCTCCCCCCCCAACCCCCAAAGCCCCCCACTTGGATTCTTATATTGTGTTGACTTGGAAGATCAACTTGGAGAGTATTGCCATCTTAACAGTACATGGCTATCATTCCATTTATTTCGCTATTCTTTTTTTTTTTTTTTTTTTAATCGCTATTCTTTTTTTTAACAATGCTTTATTTTATAGTTTCTGGTGTACAAGTCTTATACTTTAGCTAAATTTTATCCTTTTTGACACTAAGTGTAATTGCTTTGTTAATATTTAGAATGTTTATAGTTAGTATATAGAAATATAATTGATTTTTGTACAGTTGTCCTTTGGTATCCGAGGGGGATTGGTTCCAGGGCCCCCCTACTCCATGGATACCAAAATCCTCAGATGCTCAAGTCCCTGATGTAAAGTGGTGTATTGGGACTTCCCTGGCATCCGTGCTTCCACTGCAGGGGGCACAGGTTCGATCCCTGGTCAGGGAACTAAGATCCCACATGCCGTGCAGCACAGCCAAAATAAGGGGGGGAAAAGAAAAAAAGGTCTCTCCTTCCCATCCTAAGTACCCTGCTAAAATGGTGTATTATTTGCATATAACCTATTCATATCCTCTTGTATACTTTAAATCGTCTCTAGATTACTTATAATACTACCTAATACAAGGTGAACGATATATAAATAGCTGCCCATGTGGCAAATTCAAGTTTTGCTTTTAGGAACTTTCTGAGAATTTTTTTCCCCTGAATATTTTTGATCCACTGCTGGTTGAATCCACAGATGTGGAACTCACAGATACGGAGAGCTGACTATATATCGATCCTGTATGCTGCAGCCTCACTGAACTCGTTTATTAGTTCTAATCGTTTTTTAGTGGATTCCTTAAGATTTTCAATATATAAGGTTATATCGTCTGCAAATTGAGCTAGTTTTATTTCTTCTTTTCCAATCTGAATGTCTCTTCTTTCTTTGTCTTGGCCTAACTGCTTTGCCTAGGATCTCCATTACAATGCTACACAGAAGGGGCGAGGTCAGGCATCCCTGTCTCATTGCTTATCTTAGAGAAAGGCATTCAGTCTTTGACCATTAAGTATGATATTAGCTGTTAGTTTTTCACTGATGCCCTTTATCAGAGTTTCCTTCAGTTTATTGAGTGTTTTTATATTGAAAAGGTATTAGATTTTGTCAAATGCTGCTTCTGCATTTATTGAGATGATCATACAGTTATGTTAATTCATTTTGGGATATCAAATCAACATTGCATTCCTCAGATAAATCCCACTTGGATGGTGGGGTATAATGGTGTATAAATATACACAATGTATAATTCTTTTAATATGTTGATGGATTCAGTTGGTTACTATTTTGTTGAGGATTTTTACATCTGTATTCATAAGGGATATTGGCCTGAATGTTTTCTTGTCTTATTTCTGTCACTTCCACATACTTTTATATTTACAATAAATGCATATATTATAATCTGGAGAAAAATATATGTTTAAAAACTAAGAATGGACATTACCCTAAAACTTTCTTCCTATTTAATCTTAGGCTCAGATGAAGGACTACCAACGTGAATTAGAAGAAGCTCGTGCATCCCGGGATGAGATTTTTGCTCAGTCCAAAGAGAGTGAAAAGAAACTGAAGAGTCTGGAAGCAGAAATCCTTCAACTGCAGGAGGTTTGTTTGTTTACTTATTCATCCATTTGTTTAAAAAAATATATCTGCCCTTGAAATTTCTCTAAGACCAGATAAATATATTTTAGTATCTTTGTAGCCTAGTGTAATTTCACTATCCATGTTTAATATGGTACTGGGCCATCTTACTGCTTCAGTTGGGCAGACAAAGTGGTCATACTTTGACACCGTTCTACCTGGCTAATGTCAGAGAAGTTGATGGGTGATTTCTCAAATCTGACTGCAATTGGAGGCGCACTTAGCGCCTTGAGCAAGGTGGCAGCAGCTACAGGCAGTGTCGGATTTCACACTTGAGGAAACTGTTAACAGCCAGAGCTTCAATCACGGTCTCAACTTATTCAGGAACTTGCCTCATCTGAGCGAGCCCGCCGACACGCCGAGCAGGAGAGAGATGAGCTGGCGGATGAGATCGCCAACAGCGCCTCTGGCAAGTGAGTCTCCTGGCAGCAGGTGGGAAGGGGCGGGCATCTCACAATCGGTGGTGGCCCCCCATCCTCGTGGGCGCTGGCCCATTCCCCTGGGGCATGCCCATGGCACTGAGACAGCCATGGGGGTCGTCTGGCATCTAGGAGTCAGTAGTTGGTTTGCTCATCTGTTCCAAGTCTGGAAAGATGAGCACGAGATGCTGAGCCTCTGGGCTGCCACGGCCCCTGGCCGGCTGCATGACCCTGGCAGGTCACACCTCCCTGTGCCAGTCATGCCCACACAGGTGTGCAGGAAAGACATTCAGAACCAAGCTGGTTTCCATAGGGTGCCCAGCCTTGCAATGCAAGTCCTCACTTTCAGATTCATTAGGTTTGACAAGCACATTCCTTAGACTTACCTTACCCTGGATGCATTTTTCATTAAAAGTCCTTTTTTTTTTTTTTTCTTTTTTTTTCCAATTAAGAGGTTGCTTTCTCCATTTAATTACTGTACTGAGTATTCATCATGGTCATTTTCTAGCACGCCATCATTTGGACCTGGCATTTGATCTCAGTGCACTAGAAAAGCTAGGGAATGCCAGGACGTTTTGCACTTTTAAAGCTGACGCTGGCTGCTGAGAAGAGCTGGAGCAGGGAGGGCAGCAGGGCGGTCAGCGGGAAGGCTACACAGCGGCCCAGACGAGAGATGGTGGGCCTGGCCCGGGTGGTAGGCCTGGGGATGGAGAGCAGTGGGTGGTGTGTTTGGAAGCGTAACCAGCTAGGCATGGCGGATCGGGGTGGGAACAGAGGAAAGGGAAACGTCAAGAATGCCGCTCGGCTTCTAGCAGCAGGGTGGGTGGAGGCGCCCTCTGGGAGTTTCCCGTGTCGTGGAGACGGGTCTGAGCTGTCGCCTCCTCGCCTGGCAGGTCTGCGCTGCTGGATGAGAAGCGGCGTCTGGAGGCACGGATAGCGCAGCTGGAGGAGGAGCTTGAAGAGGAGCAGAGCAACATGGAGTTGCTCAACGACCGCTTCCGCAAGACCACGCTGCAGGTGGGCACGCGGCGGCCGCCCCAGGAAGGGCTGCGCCGTCCCCCGCATGACTGACCCATCTCCTCTCCAGGTGGACACGCTGAACGCAGAGCTGGCGGCCGAGCGCAGCGCCGCCCAGAAGAGCGACAATGCGCGCCAGCAGCTGGAGCGGCAGAACAAGGAGCTGAAGGCCAAGCTGCAGGAGCTGGAGGGCGCTGTCAAGTCCAAGTTCAAGGCCACCATCTCGGCCCTGGAAGCCAAGATTGGGCAGTTGGAGGAGCAGCTTGAGCAGGAGGCCAAGTAAGAGGTTTTTGCTGCCGTAAACCAAAGAAAGGTTTTCACAGCGTCTCTGCTACAGACCAGGTCCAGGTTTAGCCTGTGAGTCGGAGATGACACAGACATGCCCCTTGTCCCATGGGAGCTCCCTTGGCAGGGGAAGAATGACAAGAACACATGTAACCAGAGAGAAGGTGGTGTGAGCCCTCGGGGCACGCTGGGCTCACCTGTCAGCTCTTCCCATCACACTGTGCCCCGTGACTTCCTGCTGCCATAGTTTACATCCCTACCCAAAGTCGGTTGCCCGAGTTGGTGGCATCACGTGAAATGCTACAATTTGTTGGCAGAGAAGAAATGTAATATGACAAAAAGACGGTTGTCGTAAACCGTTCTGAAATTTATGAGGAGTTGCACAATACAGCTTTTGGCAGGCATTTACAGGCATTTACAAATCTATTAGAATACAATCACAGACTACCAGAACTAGAGCAGCCCTTCCGCTCACCCTCCTGTCGGGGAGCTTGGGGCCCAGAAATGCAGGGTCTGTGCTCAGAGCCTGACATCCTCTCCAACCAGCATCCCAGACTTGCCCCTGCACTCAACTCTAACAGTTAAGGGTTTGTTTGCCGTTGGTTGTAATTAACATGACTCGCCCTTTCAGCTGACTCCATCACTATCCTTTTTGCATAACATTTGTGGAGGAACAAAAGAACTTTTTGTTTTCAGTGGAGTCCTCCAAATAAGCTACCTCTGCTTCATGTGGGACAGTGGAGGCCTGTCTAGAAACATGGTGCTTTGACTCCTACATGAAGCGTGGAGGGTTGGGGGCGTTGTTTCAGTGTCAGCTGCTCTAGCATCTTCGTACGTAGCCAGTAAGTTTTAAATTGAGACAATCGCCTAATAAATTGAGTCTTTGTTTTGTTTTCCAGGCTGAAAAGTTAGGGGATTAGAGGAACCAACTAAGGTTTTTGTCTTCAAAAACTCTACACTCAAATAAGTGACAGGTAGCTTGTATGTAACATTTGATCTTTGGTAGATCACTAAATAAAGTGATTAACATCTGTGTGTGAAGGAATAATGCAGTTTTTCTACCTGTCAGCATTAGAATACATTAAAGGTAATCCATAGTTTGACCAGAAGGGAAAAGTTTCTGGGCCATATTGATCACGATGATACAGAGGTCCCAGAAAGCACTCTAACATATGCCATCTTCCAGAGAAAAGGACTTAAAAAAAATATTCAAGAATTGGGAAAACTAACGTGTTGATCATTTTCATTTTCATAGGGAAAGAGCAGCCGCCAACAAACTAGTCCGTCGTACCGAGAAGAAGCTGAAGGAAATCTTCATGCAGGTTGAGGATGAACGCCGCCATGCCGATCAGTATAAAGAACAGGTAAGGGGAGAAGGCGGGGTAGGGGGAACACATCTTCCACTCTAAATGCTGTAGCAAGGAGACGGATGCAAAACCAGCCGTGTTACCATTTGACTAGCTGAATGAGGAAGAGCTATTTGAAACTCTTAATTCTAACGTTTCAACAAACATGTGCTGTTCCTTGTTCCTGCCACTCACTCCCAGGTGCTGGGGGATACAGAGGTGATTAGGACCTGGCCCTGCCCCATGAGTCCCCCCAAGTGCCCCAGATACAAGGAAGGGGTGGGCGAGAGTACGTCAGGAAGCTTTGAAGTGTGAGGCCTGGACTGACCTTAAAGTTACCATGTTTCCTCCACTAGAATGGACGCTACAGGAGTACAGAGATTTCTGCCCGTTCCACCCACTGTCATCTCTTGAATGCCTAGAATAGTTCTGGGCACAGCTGGCAGTCACTGAATATTGGCCGGATGGAGGGGTGGATACAGGAGATGTTGAATGGAAAGCGAAGAGAAAGCAAATGTACTGCACGTGGGACCCGAGTGGTCCTCCTTGTCTGCGTCCAGGCATCTGTTTTCTCAGTGCCAAGGGCACGTGCTGATAGGGCTTCGGACTGTGGTCAGGTCTGCACTGGCTAAAACCTGGGTGGGGGCTGTGTCCTCCTCTGGTGCTCAGTCCTCTCTGAGACTTGCTGCCGTGGGTGGAGCTGAGGATCCACTGCCTTTGGCCCAGATCCTCCTCCCCTGCTCCAGTCGGGCACCCAGCCTGGCCTTCCCTTCTCACCCCCACGCTCAGGGCCTGGCAACACCGAGGGCAGTTCTGGGTGGGTGTGAGCTGGACCCGCAGGGCACTGGCCAGTCTCTGTGGCTCAGGAATGAGGGATCCAGTGGGCAGGCTGAGTTCTCGTGTCAGGTCTTCCAGAGTGGCTTTGTACTTGAATCAAACAGAATGTCGACACACCCGTGTTGCAAAGAGGTGTAAAATGAATGGAGCATTTCCTGGGGTTGGAGACTGTCCACACTGTTGGCTGTTCTGTGTCTTGCGGGACTAGCCCTTCCCTTTCACAATCCCATAGGGCACTCGTGTGAAGATACTACTAAACTGTCATTTTTCTGCAGAAAACTCAGGGATGAAAAGCGGGTTTTAAGTTTTTTTTTAAGTTTCCTTTAGCATAATTTGCTGCATAGACATGGTTTCGCTGAGAACGGCAGGCTGGTCAACAGGCCTTGGGCCAGGCCCCAGTCTCGCGTGTCAGCGCACTCGCACGTGTATATGCCCGCCATGTGTGGGTACACTCGTGTGTGCACTCGCGTGGCTGGCAGGGCAGGGGCCCATGGTGACACACTCAGGATGCAGCGATGCCGGATTTGGATTCACCGGTTTGGTGTGACTTGGTTCGTGTGACTTCCCCGAGATGGAGAAAGCCAACGCCAGGATGAAGCAGCTCAAACGGCAGCTGGAGGAAGCAGAGGAAGAAGCTACACGTGCCAACGCGTCTCGGCGCAAACTCCAGCGGGAACTGGATGACGCCACCGAGGCCAACGAGGGCCTGAGCCGCGAGGTCAGCACGCTGAAGAACCGGCTGAGGTGAGCGCCCCGGGCCTCCGCGAGGTCACACGCAGAGCCTGCAGACAGCTGCGTCCGCGGGCTCCGGGTGCAGTGGTTTCTCGGGCTCCCGTCCAGCTCTTCGTTCTTGCCTGTTTACCCGTTCAGGATCCCTGACAGTCAGTAGTCCTCGAGGATGGAGGAGCAACAGGCCCACTCATTTGCTCCGCGTTTACTAGCGGGCTGTGCGAATACACGGCTCGAGGCTTGAGAGCCAGCCCAGGTGTCTGTCCATGTCCCGGGTGAGGGCAGAACACGGGGAGCCAAGGCTACACCTTCTCCCCCAGAAGGACAGCTTAGCACAGGTGTTGGCAAACTGTGGCCTATGGGCCAGATCCTGTCTGTGCCCTGCTCTCCTGTACAGCCAGGGAGCTAAGAATGGTGTTCACATTTATGAAGGCTGTAAAAAGACAAAACAGATAAGAATATGCCACAGCGACCTTAGGTGGCCCACAAAGCCTAGATAGAGCATTTACTCTCCACCCTTTGGGGAGAGGCTGGCCCGTGGTGAGCAGGTGGCACGTTCCTCACTGTGTCCATCACAGAACGGGGAGCTGAGTCCAGCCCCCACCCCACCCCCCCGCCAGCGCTCCGGGGCCCTACCCGGATGATGTTCCGCAGGCGGCTGTGGGCGAGGTGGGAAAGCGCGGAGCCGTTCCTGAGCTGCCCACCCCCCCAGCTGGTGCGTCTTGAGGGAGGGCTGGAAGTTGAGTCGTCAGGTGGTTGAACAACTTGCCAGCCACGTGCTGTTGCGGTCGTGCCCACACGTTTTCTGTGCTCTCCAGGCGAGGAGGCCCCATCAGCTTCTCCGCCAGCCGATCTGGCCGGCGCCAGCTGCACATTGAGGGCACTTCCCTGGAGCTGTCGGATGACGACACAGAAAGTAAGACCAGTGACGTCAATGAGACGCAGCCACCCCAGTCTGAGTAGATCCAAGGAAGCCGGGGGAGGCGATACCGAGGGACATGCAGGAAGTCACCCAGCGCCCCGGCCTCGGGGGCCCCCTGCAGATCTGGGGGACTGGCGAACTGCACGACTCCTTCCTGAGAGATCAACTGTGTCTTAAGGACTTGCAGCCTACACGACTGTCTCCTGCTTCAGATTTAGGTACAATTGCTCCCCTTTTTATATATATATACACAAAACCTACACATATTAAACAGATCGTCTCATCATTGCGTCTATTTTCCATATATCCATCAAGAGACCATTTTATAATACATGTTAAGAAGAGAACCCTTTTTCAGACAAACTCTAGACCCCGTTGCCGGTCGCTGGGGCAGCCCCGGGGTTGCTGCCCAGTCACTCTGCATGCTCTGTCGTACGGACAGCTACCTTAGTTCTGTGTTCATGTGGCCCCTGCCTCCTCAGCCACGTCAAGTCTCTTAGAACGTCGTGGAACCTAAACTGCACTTGTAGCTCTCATTTCCTTCAAATAATGATCAACACTATTTCAGTGAGCAAACTGTGAAAGGGGCTTTGGAGAGATTAGGAGGGGTGGGTTGGATGGGGGGAAGCGGCATCCGTGTGGGGTGGCCATGCCCACCTCCCTCGAGTCGTGGTGTGCCCGTATCTCTTCACGTGAACTGTCCTCGGCCCAGTCTGTGCATAGGAAGAACGGTGGCCACCACCCAGCTGAGGCCCCGGGGGCAGCCATCACAGTGACTTCAGGATGGCCTCCTGAGGCCCCGGCTTCCCCAGTGTGCTCCTCGCTTCTGGAGCGAGCAGCTGCAGGCCCCTGAGCAGAAGCTCGGGGAATACCCTCCCTCGCCAGCCAGGCTCTCATGCTGACCTTGCAAATTCAGCCGCTGCTTTGAGCCCAAAATGGGAATATTGGTTTTGTGTCTGAGACTTGTTCCAAGTTTGTTGGTGAGGTTGACAGAACCTCGAGAACAGATGCCACCTGCCTGAATGTTGACATGCCAGTGGATGTGACTCCTTTTTCATTTCTCCTTTCCCCTCCCCCTTGGGACAGTGTTACAGTGAACACTTAGCATTCTGTTTTCGGTTGATAGTTAATCAAACTGACATTACAGAAAGTGCCTTAGACACTACAGTACTAAGACAATGTTAAATATATTATTTGCCTCTGTAACAATCTAATGTATTAAGTTTTGACTGCTTCATATATCATGTACCTCTCTAGTCAAAGTGGTATTATAAACATTCAGTGACAATGAATCAGTGTTAATTATAAATCCTTGATCCTCTGCAACATGCTTGAAAACACAAACCTTTTGGGTTAAAAGCTTTAACATCTGTTAGGAAGAATTTGTCATGTGGGTTTGGAATCTTTGATTTTCCCCCTTTATGAATTGTACTGGCTGTTGACCACCAGACACCTGACTGCAAATATCTTTTCTTGTATTCCCATATTTCTAGACAATGATTTTTGTAAGACAATAAATTTATTCATTATAGATATTTACGCCTGCTCTATTTACTTGGAGGAAAAAGCACCCGTTGAGAATAAACAGACCTCAATAAACAAGAATAATCATGTGAAAGTGAAATCTGTTTTCTCACCTTCTGTTCTCGATTTCCCACCTGTGGTCTGATCGGAGGTTGGAAGCTACAGAGACTTTAAATACTGACAGCCAGGCTGCTTTTTCTGAGGGCACTGCGCTCGCAGAAACTGTCGAATGACAGGCTAATTCTCTGGGCAGTCTTGGCGACAGATCCTGTTCTCACCGATGGCCTCCGTGTGTAGCCGCATCAGGAAGGAAAGGGCTGCTGGAGCTGGAGCCCCAACTGTTAATGGAGAAGGGAGCAATCCAGGGCTGCAGGATGAAGCCTTGAGGAGGTTTTCCAGTCACCAACCAATGAAGCTCATTACTGGATTAAAGAGGTCCAAGACGTTTCAGACTATATTTTCAGGCAGGATGCACATTAAAAATGCTTTTGGGAGGATTCAGCGATGAGATCCAAGGGCAGCTGTGAGCCAGTTAGGACAGGCTGGAGAGAAATACTAGGGGAACACAATCATGTAGAGAATGCTGGGGGGTTTTCCATGATATGCTCAGGTTAGGCTGGTGGTCTGAACTATATACCTAAGGCTGCTCGGCAGTTGTGGGGATGTGAAAAACGGGCAAAAGTGCTCCCTTTCTCCTGTGTCACTACCATAGGAAAAAAAGGTGATTTGCACTTACCGTGTCTCAGGTGTGTTCTCACCCCTGCATTCAATATCTCAGTCCAGGAGTTTGTGGAATTCAGAGGCTTGTTTTTCTCAAAAAGAATCCTTCCCTGCTGGCTGGTTTAACTGGTGTTAATGTCACACTGTTTCCCAACTACTCAGCCTATCAGGAGAAACATATAATCTACATGAACAGATTCCAATCCCTGATTCCAAAAAGATGCTAACTAGAAAGGACCTTTCTTCACTAAACAGACCGCCACCATCATAGCCTAAGGCAGTTCGTGAAACATTCGCGGGGCATGTAAAGCACAAGGAAGACAGCTGATGGGAGCCAGGCTCTGAGTGTCAAAGACAAAGCAACAGGCCAGCTCCCACCCCACAGGTGTATGGTCCATCGTGAGGAAGGGCTCAGGCAAGACGTGGGAAAGCCTTAGCCTTTTGTGGAAATGAAGTTTAGATGAGCTCTGCTGGGGTTTTAACTCTGTCACGTACACTTTAAATGCTGTCTGCCCTCGCCACACCATAGTTGCTGCTCTTTTTAATGCAGACATTCTAGGAAATTCTTTTAAATTACTTTGGTACGGATAACACATCTGTTCCTAGCCTGACCATCCTGGGTATTCTGACATCAGAAAGACTAGTGCCCTATCACATTTCCTTCTGTCACCAATCTTCCCCATCCCTGGAAACCTCAATGAAGATGAAATGAGCTGGAAGACCGATTTCTTACAACCAGCCCTCCCTATGGCTCTGGGTATCACTGACCCATGGCCCCTTCCTCCTGACGCCAACGTTGCTATGACAGTAGACATGTCTGTCAAGACTGTGGAAGAAAAGAGCTCACAGTTGTCAGATGCTAGGAACCACCACTTCCTGCCCCACCCCTAAAAAAAAAAAAATCAAGTCACAACAGGCCATAGGCTGGAATCTTTAGAAAGTGGAGACAATGGCTCCTCTCTCCCCCTAGTTCAGGCCGGCCTGGGTGAAGCCCGTGGCTGAGACCCGAGGCGAGTCCCCATCCACAAAAGCTTCCCAGTCGCTCTGGGAGGGACAAGATCTTCACTAGGAGCTTTCCCAAATGCTGAGCATTTGCAAGAATGCTACGTCCTGTGCACGGTCAGGACCAACCAGGCAGTCTGCTTCCTTGTGTAGCCACCTGTCATTTGGGAATCTAGCAAATCATACAATTCTTTTCAGAAATCGAATATGAAACACTATAAAGGTATACTGACATGACACCAGTTTCCAAAGACAACATTAACTGTAATTACAGTGCCTATGTACCATATGCACAAAGTATGAACACGTCCTTCACCCCTAACACCAAGACTACAAATTCGTGTTTGATGCATTACAGCAGTGAGGTCTGTTTATTTTTTTCAAAGTAGCCCAATAACGGAATCCATCCCCGCTAACTGGATGTCACGAAGCCTTATTCAAGATGTAACGTGACGTAATCAGACTACTAAGCACTGGGTCTGACTGAGACATCCAAGCAGAGCGCTGGCTCCTTCAAAGGACCATACTGCACAGAAGCTAAGATGCTCCTGTTCTCACACGTGTAAGCTCATGCATCTCATAATCACCTTCAGGAGGTGGCAGTTGTCATGTGGGTGTCATTGCCTGACTCCTGGTAAGGTCAATAAAGCCCAGCGTCAGATCTTGTAGAATGAGTATCAGCAGCTTAGAGTAAGATTCTGGGGCCGGCAGAAGAATATGCTTTTCAGAAGTACTGCATCACCAGTGCTCACCGCAGCGCAGAGGATGACATTGCTTGGGAAAACACGGACAAGGACAACTCTGGGTCAAAATGTAGTGCAGAACGTCGGAATCACAATGAAGTTTTAGGAGTGTCTCTCACATTTTCCTTTTTGTGTATGAATTAAGTGTGATATGATGAAAATCTGCATAAAGAAGTCTTTTAGACTTTCAATAAATACAAAGTCTAAACGATAGGCGTTTTCATAGTTCCAATTGGCACATTTTTCTTACTGGTTTACAAAATAAAGGTGTGTCTTACAATTGCTGGCGTTTGAGAGTCCATGAAATACAGAACTCTCCTCACTAGGCCGGTGCTGGGGTGGAACCTGGGGGAATCTGCATTTTAAAATTTCCCCAAGTATGACTCAGCCCGGTCATCTGGCAGGTCAGGGAGCCCCCTGCTTTGTGCTACTTGGTCAACTCTCAGAACTACTCAGCACAAGTCTTCAGGCCAACTGGGGCAGTGAAAGAAAATCAGTCATGTTACTTCAATTTTTAAAAAATTTGAGCAACTTTACAGGAAAATTTAGAACCCACAAATAGTAAACTATTTCCATCTTTTCATTTCACTTGATTTTTTTTTATAAAGCTGCAATTGCATGTTCATCTATTTTGTATCCTCTTCTCATTGATCATTTCCATTCCCACGGATTAGCACGACTGCACACTTATGTTTCAGTGGCTCCGTGGTCTTTTGTTCAGCTGATAAGTCATCCCAACCACTCCATTCCCCTGCCATCAGACATTTATATTAGTACTACTGAGACTGATTTTGTTTGTTCTTACTACCATAGATGAAGAGCTGTTACAGCTTATCACAGTGTTAGACTGAGTCAAGACGTACAGAGGATAATTCAGTGACACCAATATGTAAAGGTGTACCTAGTCCCCTAAATTCTAGGTGACAGCAGGATTTGCTGGGGAGGGTGGGCAGTTAAAGCACTCACTTTTTTTGGAACCAAAAAACAGTGCTTCATAGCTCCACCTACTGACAAGGCCCTGAGCCTCACACAAACTGTTGATCCACGCACAGAAAACTTGCCCAGTCCTGCCAGCCCAGCACCCTCATTCCCAGGCCTCCACCTGCATATCATGACCCAGGCAGAGTGTCCATATTTCAATGGGGGCAGCAAACTTGATACCGGATTAGAAAACACCCCACAGGTAAACAAGTGAAACATCTGTTCAGTTTCGAAACACTAACATTAACTCCTGTGGGTGCAGGCGGGCAGCAGGATAAAGCATGACTCCAAATCATAACCCCGTGTGGCACAAACACCAGCACCATAAGCTTTGCTCTGTTTTCAAATTTGCCTCTTCACATGCACTATCTTATAAAAGAAGTCTGTTACATTAATATTTACTAGAGATTGTTTTTCCTTAAAATTAAAAAAGCGCTACTGTATTCCCATATATCGTATTTTTAAGTCATGGGACCAGTTGTTAGATAAGATGCTCTAAGTCCTAGGAAGATGATTTGCAAAGATGCCTCCTGCCCCCGCTCCCATTTTTAGAAAAGAATTCAGTAACACATTCAAATTTTAAAGGCCAAGCTAGTGCTCTCAATTTGTTTCAAACTTTGAGGCAAATAGAGAGAGAAAAACAACCCATGAAGTAAAAGTCAGAATGTAGAAAAGGCTTATCTTAGCATCCCTCTAGGCAAACACTGTGGACAACTGACAGCCTGGACCCAACCCCCCTCAGGCCCTGTTCCCACCAGCGGCCAGGCTGGCTATTCTCGGTGTCAGCCAGGCAGGAGAGACCTGGCTACAGGCTGCCCCCTAAAGCCACTGCCGCACCCCAGGTCATGTCCCCTTCCCCAGAGGTGCCAGCTTCCACCTTGGCTCTCCGGAGATGCTAATGGCGTCTCCAAGACAGCTTCTGAGAGAAACAGAGTCAACACACGACAGACACAGGATTGGGAGAGGAGGGTGGAGGATGAGCCGCATTCCTCCTGCTGCAAAGGCTGGGCAGCCTCCATGCGCATCACTTCCAAGCATTCCGAACCAGCTCACCTCCAGAGGCGTGAGACAGAGAGTCAAGGCCAGCGAGGCCTCGAGTTCGACAAGGTGGTGAATACAGCAGAAAAACACTGGGCTCCTTCCCAAACCTGGCTCTTCCGTGAAGCAGCTGCGTGAGCTTAGGCCAGTCACCTACACCCTGGGCCCACTTTCCCATCTGTAAACCGAGGCAAAACCAGCTCATCCTTCGCCCAGGTCACTGTATCTAGTTGCCACTTGCCTACTTGTGACTCAACACCCCAGCTGCGGCTTCTGGCTCCTCACTGAGTTGGTGGGGTATCGCTTCTGGCCACTCAGCTGGCTCCTATTTTATGCAGGAAGACGTTTCAGGAGCAAGGGATGGGAATGGGTGGTGAGATGAAAATATCTGGAGACAAGAAGCTGTCCTTTGCCACCTGGAAAATCAGCCCCCTCCATGCAGGGGAGACCATGTGGACCCAGCTCAGGGGCAGCTCATTCCTGAAGGTTTCAGTGTGAGCCACGCAAACCTGACAATCGAGCAGCCCTAGGAAGAGAACCCACTCAGAGGATCTTTAACTACACAGGCAAGCAGTTAGTAGAACTTTCATACCAGGAAGCAAATGCTCTATTTGAGCAAGTACAAAGCAGCATCTTGAACCAGATACAGAGGGTCACTGACTTACAATGGTTTAAGATTTTTTTTGATTCTACCATGATGCAAAAGTGATACACTCAATAGAAACCATGCTTTGAATTTTAGATTTTAATCTTCTCCCAGGCTAACAATACGCAGCCCGATCCTCTCTCACGATGCTGGCCAGGGCAGTTCCCGGTCAGCCACACAATCACGAGAGTCAACAACTGATACAATTACAACCATTCTGCACCCAGACGACCGTTTGGTTTTTCACTTTCAGTACACTATTCAATCAATTAGATGAGATAGTCAACAGTTAATTATCAAATAGGCTTTGTGTTAGATGATTTTGCCCAGCTGTTGGCTAATGTCTAAGCGTCTGAGCATGTTTAAGGTAGGCGAGGCTAAGCTACGACGTTCAGTAGGTTAAGTGTATTAAACGCATTTTCAATTTACAATGAAGGGGTTTACTGGGACGTAATCCCACTGTAAGTGGAGGAAGATCTGGAATCCACAGAAAAAGCTGAAAGAGGCCTGGGGAATCAACCAGCTTCCTCAGGGGGTCATATGCCAAGGGCTACTGCAGGTATCAAAAACCAAAACTATGTGGGAGTTCCCCTCCTGAAGGGGCCGGAAATAAGCCCAGCAGCATACTCTGTACTTTCACGGGCCTGGCCTGTGCTCTCCTGGACCCAAAGCAGTGGTGACATCAGTGAATAACACGCTGGCACCTGCAAGCCAGGGCCCTACTCCCAGCCACTGCCTGAATAACAATTGGTGAGATGATCCCAGGGGTGTGCAGCTGGAGAGGAAGTGAGAAATCGCTGGGGAGCCAAGGAAAAGGATTGAAGCTCCAGAACTCATCCTTACTTTAACCAGAGTAGCTCTGTTTGTTATGTTTTAGATTTGGGGTTCCTGCATAAACAAAGAGGTCTGCTAAACGCTGAAACCTCTGATCTAATCCAACCCTTCCAATGATGGCTACGAAAGAAGCTAGGAGTCTGCCCATCAGTAAGAGACCTGGAGTTTTCTTTTCAACTGTTCAGCCAGCAGAGCTGGGCACAGCACACACACACCAGGACAAGCGTCTCTCGTGAGTCAACTTATGACGAAATCTCCAGGAACAACTAATAGAAGCTATTCCTGCCTGCATACTGACAGAGAGAAGAAAAAAATTTTAATGTATCCTACCTTAATGTTTCTTATTCACTTAGGAACTGGATTCATTTACTTTCATTGACATATAGTCTTAAAACTACAAACTACTCTGTTTATGCTCTTTGTTATAAGCAGTGCTCAGAATCTGACACATTCGTACAAATGCCCCAGTTTACTTGTTCCTCAAGTCCAGGCACCCTGTCTCTTGCTACTAAACATCTGGCACCTTCTCTCAAGGGATGAGGAGAGAAGCCCGGATCCAAGTAACCTCTAATCCCAGAACACCAGCACGTGTCATGAACAGCAGCCCAGCAGGAGGACCAGCTCCTGGATCCATCGCGGTTACTCCAAGACTTAGCAAGCTGCCTCCCTCAAAGTGCAGGCCCTTCCGCCCAGATTTCCACACGGGGCCAGGGCTATTCTCAGGCTGCTCCTGGAAATCACAGCTAAGAGCAGAAACCAGCACCAAGAATCAGCATGAGGAATACATAAGCCACAAGGATGTATCGTACAACACAGGGAACACAGCCGGTACTCTGTAGTAACTATTAATGGGATATAACCTTTAAAAACTGTGAATCGTTATATTGTATACCTGTAACTTGTGTAAAATTGGACATCAACTATACTTCAATTTTATACAAATAAATAAATAAAAGACAATCAGCATGAGAATGCCTGTTCACACATCCTGAGGCCGCCTGAATTTTCTTTGCCCTATTCCACAGCTGCTGTCCATCCCCATGTCCCATGTCCCAGCAGAAGTGACATTTGAACCTGGCTTTGCAACTCCAGCTCCTCTCTCCCAGGATGGCAGAAACCCAATAAAGCAACCTCAATCCTTTTTCTTTTTTTTCTGTGAAATTTATTGTTTCCACATTAAAAGATTTTTTTGAGGGGGAGTATTTTTTCTAACCACATGATGATCCTACACAGCTGCCCAGAGTAGGACACCATCGTAAGTCTTTAACATGCCATATGAGTTCTGAATAAATAAAAGCTACAAAGCCCAAGTTATATACAAATATCTTAGGCAATAATGTTTACAAACCTATGTACAATAAAACAAATGTAAACAGTAAATGCAGCATGAGAGTAATCAAAGGATGCACAGGGACAACCACTTATGGTCAGTCTGCCCCCAGGAGCTGGCACCAGCCGGCCCCTGGAATCAGGCCGCTCAACCCTTCCGAACACAACTGGACAGGCCCTCTGAAAACAAAACACACTCTGAAGGTGTCATTTAACTGAAGGACCAGAGAGCTGGCGAGGAGGACGCCACCACCCCCACCCCGAGTCTCAGGCACACGGAGGAGGAGGAGATGGCAGGGGCACAGCCCTGCACGTGCCCAGGTCCCAGAAGCTCCTGCCACCTGGGCTCAGACAGGCGTTTCGCTGCTCTGGGAGGCTAGCCTATGGAATGACAACTGCTAAAGTAAAACCAGAAGGTGCAGAAAATGTTCCCTAATTCAGTGACCTTCCTGACTCTTTGCCAGCAACAGGCCCAAACCGTGGGGGGTGGAGGTGGGGACACATGATCCATGAGCACTGGAGATGCTTGGGTGGGAGCTCAGGAGGAGAGCACACGTCGACCTGATTTGGGGGAGAACCTCTAGAAGATCTGCAATGTCCTAAACATAACTAAATCCTATCAGTACAGCAGGGAGGGGGCTATGAGGCAGGTGTGATGAATGGGTACTTCTGCATCCAGTGACCAAGTAATACGTGTATGTATCACCTTGTGACCCACAAAAGTGCAATCATGTGAAACCAACGGCACTACGGCGAGAAGAGAAAATAGCCAGTATTGATGTCGCGCAGAGTCCTGGGGCTGGGCAGGGCCCAGCAGCCGCCACTGCATGCAGCCTGCCCTCTGCCAGCCGTGGGGAGGCAGACGGAGGGGCACGAGCTGGGCCCGGGCACCGAGGGGTGAGGCGTGGGTGTCCTGGGTTGTTGCAGGAGGGCGGGAGCCCCGACCTGGAGGCCGGGCACTCACACGCTGAGAGGCAGCATACCCGGTGCCGACGACGGGCGCGAGGAGCCCAGACCGGGCGGAGGAGAAGCCGGGTCAAAGCCGTTTACTGCCCTGTGGGGGTGACCAGAGCAGAGAAGAGAAGGGAAGAGAAAGAGAGACTGTCATTTAAAATCACTCGACACACAGCGAAATTCATTTGCTCTCTACAACTATTCCTCTTCCTGGCCTAGAGCAGAATCCTGATGGCCCAAGGGAGCGAGCTGCCTAGAGAGCATGAGCTGGTGAGAGACTTGCGAAGCCCGTGGTCCTGCGGGTGATGACACTCCTGCTCCCTCCTCGGCAACTTTATCTCACTGGCCGCGGCAGCCACAGCCCTGATTGATTTCCCAACAGAGCAGGTTAAACGTCTACCAGTAGGGAACTACCCAAATAAATAAGGGTACAAACAAACAACGAAATACCATACAGCCATTAAAAACACATTCCAGAGTTCTTAACAGCATGGAAAATATTCCGAATGTAATTAATGCTAGGTGGAAAAAGCAGCAGGTTACCAAACTGGATATGCTCCATAATATGAAGGCAAAAAAGTGAGTAGTATATATTCTGGACTACAGCCCCTTATACAGCTAGACATTCCCATCCACGGAGCTAAATCTAGAATGTGTGGACACACACACACACTCCCACATATACTACAGAAGGAAAACGTAACAATACTCTTCTTCCCTCTGAGTTTTGGGTAAATTTTATTTACTACTTTATACTTTTCTGTTGTTTTCCAAATCTCCTACAATGTACAGGAACATCTTAAATAAGGGGGAGAAAAATAACTTTTTTAAATTGTTCAGCAGCAAAGCCAGATGGGTAGGCTTCTCTGCCACCTTGTGAGACACCAGCCCCGCCCAGCACAAGCGCCTGCAGCCAGGACCCAGCCCCGCCCCGGCCCCAGCGCCCGGCAGCACAGCCTCAGGAAGCAATGAGGGAGCGAGCGCAAGGCCTGCAGCCCCTCTCAGGACACCACTGCAGCCCTTCCATGCGGACAGACGTCCTAGGAAAATGTGTCCCACTCACAGCTTGGGAGATGCCGCCAAGTGCAAGGGGCCGGACTGCCCCACACGTGCCCACCACTGTCCCCACAGGCCTACTCATCAGAGGGGCCCAGGGAGTTGAATATAGACTCATGGACAGAGGTTCTCTTAAAAAAACAAAACACAGACACACATTCCCCACCAAGATCAAGATGACGGTTTCATACACTGAAGAGGTGAGGGCAACCTCCTGGAGAAACAGGCATGCAAAGAGACTTGACTAATGACCCTTGACTACTTTGAAGAACAGTTAACATCTGAAGAAACTAACCTGCGTATAGATTTTGAGTTGGAAATCATGCTACCCACACAGGCCAAGAGCAACAGAAGGGGCTCTGACCAGTGCAATCTCTCCCTGTTGTCCATTTTCCCACCTCAGTGATGCACGCTCAAGATTTTCTCCCTTCCCTCTGGGCTGGGGAGGTCTGATATTTGAGCTTCATCACATTTGAAAACTTTGAATCATCCCTCTCCATCCTCCAAGGCTGTATGCCTTTGCCTCTTCTGGGGACAGAGCCCACATCCTATATGCCATTGTAGCCCTCACATAATAAGCCATTGGTCTGTCATTTGTCTGCCTGGTCCCAGAGCCCTGATGCCTGCCTCTCCTAGAACCTCAGGGAGAACTAACTAGGCAGGCCTCACAAACAGCTTCAGCTTTACACGCGTGAGCATCAGATTCCCAGCTGCACAGAGCATGGCAGCAGGCAGGGCTACAGACAGTCCCCGGGCAGAAAGGGAGCACTGCTGGGTGCCAAGAAGAACCTGGCACCTGTTCCACAGGGCGTGCAAAAGCAGCAAACGTGAGGATGGCTCCACAGGCAGGTTTAGGACTGAGATGCCTGCATTTTCAGGAATGGACCTTTAAGGAATGTTAAGTTCATCCCCATTGTTATACAGCCAAGGAAACAAAAGCAGGAGAAGGTCCAGCCATTCACCTGAGTGCACCCTGTGAGCCTGTCAATGGGGAGCTGGGCCCACAACCTGCCTCCAGATGCCAAGGCCATTATCCTTTCCCAGTTTCCTCCCGTCCCAGGGACACCTGACAGGCTCCAGTGAGCAAGCACGTTGGTTCTCCCACTGCAGGTTGCTCTTATGGAAAAAACAAGCAGTGCAATCCAAAATATAAAGGGAAAACAAGAAACTAGATAAAGTAGCTTCTCTGTGTGGACAGAAATGGGAATTCTGGATTTGAAAGTTCGATGGAAGAGAGAGAGAATAACAATCCACCAGGGTCTTACCTAGCACCTCTCTCTGAGTCAAGAACTAGAGTAAGTAAAAGACCAGGAGGAAGGAGAAAGCTGAACCTAGAGGCAGAATTATCAGTCTGGTGAGGTCCCTTGAGGGAACAGCAAAGCTGTGCAATGAGGAAAGGTTTCCAAGAAAAGAAACACCTCCATACTCACCACATTTGGTTTTAGGGAGCAGCAAAAGAGCCGAAGGGAAATGTCCCAGTGGACAACACAGGACTGAATGGAGAAAGAATGGGCAGGGATGGAGATACAGATCTGGGAATCATCTATGTAAAAAAGGTTCCAGAAGCTATAAAATTTCCTGATCATACCACAAAAATCTAGTTTAAGAGTCTGAAAAATAGAGAATCCAGCTAAGACAAGGAACTAAGGTCAGCTGTAAATGGCAACAGAAGAAGGGAAAGAGGGAAAAGAACCAATGCATGTTTAGAAGCTGGTCAGGAGGATAATAAATTTAACACAATATAGATAAAGCATGGGGACTAAATCTGTCAAAGCAAGGACAGGTACACCTGAGAGGGCAGGAAAGAAGAGGAAGAGACTGGGCTAGAGCTAATTCAGGAGAGCAGGCAGACACACTCCAGACCCCCGTCTCCCAGTTCTATGGATAAATGGACGCTCAGCGCAGCGCCAGTCCTCGGCCCAGGCTCTGCAAACTGAAATGTACATTCCTCAAAAGGAAGGCAGCCCTTATACACATGTCCCCATCTACCATTCCAGCGTCCTGAGGGAACACAAGCGTGAGCACAGAGGAGAGTCCCCACACGGCAAGAATCCAATATCATTAGTGCTGCTTTGAGAAAACAGAAGACACTGGGTAACAGGAAGCACCCCAGGCCCGTGGAGGCAGTCAAATGTGGGTCCCAGGGCCTGGCAGTGACCCCCAACCCGCCCCCAGACTGCTGGCATCATCTCCACCACACTCCCACCTGTAACAGGAGTACCATCAGAGCACTTCACAACCGCCCCAGGACCACTACAGCTGACTTGTTTTTGTTTTGCACAGCTGAACCAATAATAATGGTGCACAGTCAAATCAAACAGGAACCTGAAAGCTCACTCATGGGCTGGAAGTTGGTTAAAGCAGTCAGCCCCATGCAGTTAGTAAAACCAGTTTGTTAATGTTAACTTGTCTTCCACCACACACCATGATTAAGAATGAAAGAGCACAGCAAACAAGTTCAGTTACCCATGAACAACGTGGGAAATATGACTTTTTCTTGCCTAGTAAAAGAAAGGAAAAAATATTAAACAGTAATACAAATACTATTTTCACACCATGCCCTAAAATTAGTCTACGTTCACCTACACCCAACCCAAAAGAAATCAGACTGGCTTACAAAATTAGGACAAGTGATACATAAGAAGCTAAATAAAAGCTATGGAGAAAAAAAGGACATTTTTGAGAGAACTCAAGTGACTGCACTGCACGTGAACTGGTGTCCTTTCGCATGAGTGATATGAACGGCTGGCAGTGGTTGGAGGAAACAGCAACAACAGGGAAGTAGGCCCAGCAACCCACACTTTAGGGACTGAAGTGATCACAGACTAGATAAAATCCTGACTCCAAGAAGCCCTCAACTAACCAGAGCTTACAAAATATTTTCAAATCCCATAAAACAATACATAACAATAAGGCTTTATGTTTACGTGGTAAGGCGTTGCTTCATCTCAAGATTCTGAGGGAAGCAGGAGCACACAGTGTATACACGTACATTCAATACGTGCACGCGTACGCAAACCAACTTTGGCAAACTCTCCCGAACAGTGACAGTGCTACAGACAGACTCCTTAGGAGTGAGAGGCAGCAGGCAAGTTCTAGAGCCAAAGGCTTTTTTTAAATGGAAAGCTTCTTCTCATGCTGAAACTACAAGCTACACTTCTACAAGAACTATCATTTATGCTTTTAACCAGCCAGGTCTAATAATGGAGCTGGGAGTGGGGATATTTACCCCTTCCTTTTGCAGCAGGTATATGCCATCATGGTTTTTATCTAGTCACCAGGTGAGCAGGAAGGAAGGCCAGAGGTAAAAAGCCAGGCAGGCCAAAAGGAAGCCAGAATCAAAGCAAAGCAGCAAGAAGGTAAGAACATAGCAAAACCCACACAAGAGTTATCCTCAGGAAGATGGCAATTACAAATGTAACTCGAGCAATAATAGGTTAATATTTGAGTGTGCATATACAATCCATTTACCATATAAACTAAACACTTGAGAAAAAGCCAACCCACAAAACCATATTTCATTCTTAACAGAAAGAATACAATTAAAAATTTGTACTATCTAAACCAAAACTAAACATTATCTGTAACTAGTTCCACGGAGAAGCATATTTCCAGATTCAGTTCAGGACATAAAGCCTATACCTACACCTAGGATGCTCCTCAAGGGACAGGATCTCCGTCACCGTGTCCAGGGCGCCCTCCTCGTTCCAGGTTACACTGAATCCTCCGCCATCTACCTAAGACTGGGTTCCTCGCTGGGAAATCACTGCCCTGGTGCTCTGCATCAGGGGTCAAGTAGAAGCCAGGCTCTCAGGAAGACAGAGCAGTGAGCCAGAACTGATAATGTTATCCCTCCTTCATCGTGACTGTTCTAAGGACTTTTTATTGCAAAGGCATCTGCCCGACCAATCCATTTATGGTTTGCCTGTTCTCACGTCATAAGATTCCCAAGGCCCATGAAGAAATACGATTCCAGATAGACGAATAACTACTCTTTTGGAGGGAATTATAAGTTGCAGGAAAAATAATTAGGCACTACTTCCAACACTCATGAAGACCTCCCCTATAACCTTCCCTACACTGTTTTGGGGAAATGCCATCTCTAATGTAAAAAATATCTACCTACTTATTCCACTTATCATTATAGTATAAAAATGACACTCCTCAAAGTTGCCTGGAGCTCCTAAACATAGGAAATATTAATTTTATTCTTACCACCACTGAGGAGCCCCAATGGTTAGAATAAAGTTCTGATTTATATGTTGATATTTTAGAATGTGCTTTTAATGAAATGTGTATAAAGAAAGCCCTGATTTATACATTATTTTAGAACATGCTCCTTAATGAAATACATATACTTCAAGGTAGAATTCTCTTAAGGGAGAGAGAAAAACCAGAACACTCCACTCCACAAGGATGAACAACAAAAAGCTTTTTACAGTGGACTATGCATCAAATCAGGGCCTCCACAAATGTGCCACCGTCACTGAGGAAAGCAGAAAATACAAGTTCCTTTAAGAAGTTGTGAAAATTTCTATATTGCTTTCACAGAACAAGGACAAGCTGCCTCTATGACTCAAAGCAGAGATGGTGGCAAGGGACTCCTGGTGCCTCAGTTGCTGCTCCACTACCAGCTACCTTAAGTCACACGGTCAGCATCTCAGACCACAGGTCCTAACCAGTTACCTAGACTAAGGCACACCCGTACAAGAGTATACCCATGCAGCATTTTGTTGGTTTTTTTTTTTTTTAATTGAGTAGAACAATATGTACTGACACGGAAAGATAACTGGCAATATAAGTCACCACAGGCATATTGCAGAGCAGTATTTAAAGTATCCCAGGGACTTCCCTGGTGGCACAGTGGTTAAAAATCCATCTGCTGGGCTTCCCTGGTGGCACAGTGGTTAAGAATCCGCCTGCCAATGCAGGGAATATGGGTTCGAGCCCTGGTCCGGGAAGATCCCACGTGCCGCGGAGCAACTAAGCCCATGCGCCACAACTACTGAGCCTGCGCTCTAGAGCCCGCGAGCCACAACTACTGAGCCCGCGTGCCACAACTACTGAAGCCCACGCACCTAGAGCCCATGCTCCGCAACAAGAGAAGCCACCGCAGTGAGAAGCCCGCGCACCGCAACGAAGAGTAGCCCCCGCTCGCCGCAACTAGAGAAAGCCCACGCGCAGCAACGAAGACCCAACACAGCCAAAAATAAATAAATTAATCAATTAAATAAATAAAGTATCCCGTAAGTTTTTTAAAGTGTATAGCAGATGCATAAAAATATGAATTTACATGCCTAGGAATAACTATAAGGATGCAAAAACAGTGTGAAAACGGAAAACACTTTTTACTTTATATACTCTGTACCAACTGACATATTTTTTGTATTAAGGATGTACCACTGCTTTAATCTTACAACAATTTTTTTTTAATTCTCAATTCCCCAAAAAACATCTTCACATCATACAAAACTTGTATCTCCTAAACTGTACTTGATCCAGTGGTTTTATATTTTTCTAATCTTCAGACAGAACGTTTGTTGAAGAGTTCACACATACATGATCATCATGTTCTCTTCTACTCTTAACAAATATTTGCCAAGAAAGTCTACTAGCCTGCAAGCACCTTGAGCACAAGGACCGTATCATAGTCATCTTTAATCCCCAGAGCCTAACACAGCTGCCTTTCAAGAGTCTGCTTCCCAGGACAGAAGCTTCAGAGTCAGGGTTCCCAGGGCAACAGACTCCATGGGGACTAGAAGGCGATAGACTTCATGTCCCCTAAGATCTCAATGATAACGCTTCAGGTAGGTTTATCAAACTGAGTTTATCTTTTCAAAGTTCAGCAAGCTCACTTAATAATGGGCAACTTCACTACCCAAAAAATTAACGTTTAGAATTTCCAAGACTTACCCTTTGTCGAAGAAAGACGTGTGCCCTGATCGAGAGAACTTTGTGCCGTTGCTATTCATCACCCCACAGTTAACATTCCCTGAAATATAGGATTTTCGTGATGCTTGGTCCTTTGCAAAATTCCTGCAAGCTGCTAATTTGGATTCTAAAGCCTACAAAAGGAAGAAGGAATGATTTGGTTGTCAAAACAGTAGCTGCACATAAAAATTTGCATTTCAAACCATTTCTATTTCAAGACTCAAATCTTATTCTCTCAGTTGATAATGGTGGCTGTTTAAGCCATATCAATCACCTTTCTAATAGAAAGAGGGAATATTTATGCTGACTCCCTTTCTAATGAACTCAGAATATATACTTCTCTCAGTGTTACTGAGGGATACAGATAGAATCGTCACCTTACAACTAAGAAAAGTATGGCACAGTTTACAGAGATGGATCCCAGGTCTCTTGGCCCTATCCACTGTTTCTTTCTAAGTTGTGGACTGTCAGTTGGCTAGTTGGGTGTGTGCGTGTGTGTGTTTTGGGAGCAAGCATTTTAAAGAATGCAAAAACATCACTTGAAAATTTTTTAAAGCAGCCAATTCTTTCTTTAGGGCTTCAGGTTAGTCGTTTCTACTGTATCAGAATGGATAAGTTCATTTACAACACCTCACATGAAGTTAAATGCTTTTCTACTTCTGAGAGCACACTGTAAAACATCTAATACCCTTCATCTATAGTTAAATAATTCACCTGAAAATGACACCAGCCCGTTAGCATTTACCTCTAAACTGAGTGCCTGCTTAGCACCTGTCACCACAACACCTGGTCAATGCCAGGCTCTACAAACCAACAGATGACATGAAGAGAACAGAAGTTTCTCATCAATTTCCATCGCTCACAAATATCACCAACTCCCCCTTTCCCGCAAACACTTTACCAAATCAAACCACTCTCCCCGAAAAAAAAAAAAAAAAAAAAAATAGTCTAATCCTATTATCCATGACACTAAGAAATGTGGAATACATAGATAAATTAAACCCAGAGGGACTTCCCTGGTGGCACAGTGGTTAAGAATCCGCCTGCCAATGCAGGAGACGTGGGTTTGAGCCCTAGTCAGGGAAGATCCCACATGCCGAGGAGCAACTAAGCCCGTGCGCCACAACTACTGAGCCCGCGTGCCACAACTACTGAAGCCCACGCGCCTAGAGCCCATGCTCCGCAACAAAAGAAGCCACCGCAATGAGAAGCCCGCACACCACAATGAGAAGCCCACGCACCACAATGAAGAGTAGCCCCCATCACCACAACTAGAGAAAGCCCTCACGCAGCAACGAAGACCCAATGCAGCCAAAAATAAATACATAAAATAAATGAATTTATTAAAAAAAAATTAAATCCACAGATAACATATTCCACTCTGAGAACCCTCCCCCCATAATTTCAACAACAGCTATTAAGACACAGCAACAAAAACAGACTGAAACTTCTTTCTCTTCTCCTTTCTTAAAACAAAAGTACCATGACCTAGTAAAACAACAACAAAAGAAGGAAGAGAGGTAGTGACCTTGTAGGACAAGCTCTGAATAAGCATTTTTTCAGCATCTTATTAAATAGACACATACACAATAAAAATTGAGAGCCATTAATTTCCTATATTCAAGACACTCATTTATTTGTTCTGATATTTGCTGAGAATCTATCATATAACAGGTACAACTTGTGTTTGAGGTGTCAGTGAGACAGCCTAATGCAAGCACTGGGTCTGGCACTCAAAAACAGTGGCCTAGAAATCAAGATTTAGACCATATCCACACCAAGTAGGAGATGAAACTGTGGTTGTGAAGATCAGAAAGGTAAGGCCAGAACTCTGAGCAAAATCAACACTGAAATGGTGGGCAGACGAAGACCCAACAAGATGACAAACAGGAATGGGCAGGAAGGCGAGCAGGCGTGACACAGCGACACAGCATCAGAAAAGCAGAGGAAAGAAGGCCATTTCAAAAAAATAAGTCAGTGCTGAATGTTTCAAGTAAAATTAGGACAGAACAGCATCCCTTGGATTTGAAAGCACTGAGATCATCAGTGAGCAATTTGAGTGGCGTGAGCAGGAAACAGAGCCCAGACTAGGCTATCTGGGGAGTGAGTATGCCATCAAAAATGCTAACAATAAATGGAGACATGCTTTCAAAAACTTGGCTGGGAAGGGAAAAGAGAAACAGAATGACAGCTAAAGAGAGACGTAGGGTAAAAGGAAAGAATAGCTGCTTTTATTTTTGCTTTTAAGGTTTAAAAATTGTATAATATGTAATATATAAATATTAGATATAAAGTATAAATAGTAGATATAAAGTATATATATGTAATACATTATACATAAATATTGCATATAAATATTAAAACATATAGTAAAAGTCTGAAGATACAGGAGACATAAAGATGAGAAGGCTGAAAGGAATGAGATCCAAAGCACAGAGGGACAAAATTAGCCATGGGAGGAATGTGATACTTTTACCACTGAGATAAAAAGGAAGAACAGCCACAGAGGTAATAATAGGAGAGTACTAAAAGAAGGTTAAGAGAGGAAAACAAAGTTTAGATGGCCTTGATTTCTAGTGGAAGAGGATGCAAGAGTGGGAATGGGGCTTCCAGGTGAAGTCAGTGGACAAGGTAGTATGAAGAAGTAGAAAATGAAATATTCATAAAAGTATGCAGGGGCTGGAGGATAACAGCAGACCAAAAACTCTAACAACACCTTAAAAGACAAACTGTCAGCTGAATGTGTAAACAATGCAAGGACTCTTAAGTTCAACTTTCGTGCACCGTTTCTAAATAAATTACTTAAGGTACTAAAGCAAAACAGGGAACAAAGATGACAACGCGGGGTCCAGGAACAGGCAGAACTAACCCGAGAGTACAATGAAGAGAAATTCAAGGCTGACAGCAGTGCAGCAGCCCTAGAAGCATATCAGAGCACTCAGTAAATAAGAAGCCAGAAGACCCACGATATAGCAAAGCACGTGTTTCTTTGCTCCACAAGAAAACAAAGGTAATCAGAAATGCTAAGACCCATGATAACAAAAATATCCAATGACACACAAATTATATATGCATACAAAGGCTGAATGTAATTTTAAAAAATAGAAATGGTTGAATTTGTTGAAATGACAGGATTTTAGAAGCTTTTTTCTTTTTATTTATTTTATTGTGATCTTGTAAAAATTGTTTTGCGGTGAAAATAATAAAAAAGATGGCCAATTAAAAAAAATGTTAAAAAAAAGACATACATGTCAACTGTGATACAAATATGAAAAAACCTAATATGGTTTTGAGTAAATAATAGGTAAAGAACAAAATGCTTGAAACACCTGTTGAGCAGCACAAGTAAAAGAGCCCTAGAGCCCAGCTCCTCCTCTATGATTATTCAGTAAATAATATACATGTAGGCATAATATTTTAGGTGCTGTTGACTAATTTTCAGAACCAACCAATGGAGAGCTCAAGAAGGGACAGAGACACACACACACAACAGGGAGCTGAGATACAGTCTAATAAATTCAGAAACATAGGTTTAAGCATGTTATTTAAAGTTATAAAAATAACCAACAGAAGAACAAAAAATAAAAAATTAGGAGGATGTAAGTTAAATGCCTCATCTTTTTGCTTAAATTTGTTAAGATACAGAAAAGCAAGCACATTACTTCAAGTTATAGGTTACAACATATAAGTTAAACTATTACAATGCAACTCTTACGACAGCTAGGTTAAAGGAAGATTATGTTAGGAGTAAGGGAAGATTACTCTATGTACTGTATGAATGATTTGTGCACATTACTTTTTATAGTAACTTTAAAATGCAGATTTAGAGTTAATCTGATGGTCAGACAATAATTTTATGAGCCAGAAAAGGTAACAATAGGACCTTCTATCTTGGCCTCCCATTTCTTCTTTATGTAAAGTATAATGCAATTTCTGCTTTTTTCAGAAAGAGTCACACACACAAAAAAAATAAGTGAAGGGGCGGTGGATAGTGGGAAGTTTCAGGGGTAGATTATTGAAAAGAGAAATAAAAGTCACTGAGGGAAACAGGAAAGAAAACTGACTAATGCTAGAAAATGCTAACTTTATAGTGGCTTAAAAATCCACAAGGTCATATAACTGTTTCCTGTGATCTGGATGCAGGAAAGAAATCCAGTTCCTTGACTGATCCAGGCTGCAGGTCTCCTCCATGGCCAAAGAGCCCATGAGTCAACAGTGGCAGAGTAAGCGATGCGTGGATCACAGATGAGTAGGAACAAAGTGAAAGCAAGAGATAACCGAAAAATCAAAACAAGAGTACTGCTCTCGATAAGGTCAAAGAGTAGGTATTACACAGAGTAAAAAACTGAATAAGCACAAAACCAAGTTTAATATTCCAAAAGCCAAAATGTTCTGGAATGCAAGGTTAGAGCCAAGGAGACAGCACTGGAGTTGAGGGGGCCAAGCAGCAAAGACATGTATGACTAAGAGCAGAAATTCATGTCACGAGCCAATGCGGAAGTCCTATGAAGAAAAAGCCCGGGGATGACCAGGAGGACAGCAGGCAGAGCAAAGAAAACGATCAGAGGGCGGTATAAGACACACAGCCTTAGAGGAAGTAGGAGGAATCACGATGCTTTAGAAACAGCCAGGGGGAACTTGAAGAAGGCCCAGGGGGAACTTGGGAGCTAAGCGCAGGGACCTTCTGCAGAGGCACTGGCAAGGCTGAGCCCTGGAGGTGTTCACAGTCTCAGCTGATCACTGGATGCTCCTGCTTCTCAGCTTAATTACAGACTTTACCACAGGAAGGTATCCTTTTTTCTTCCCTCACTGCAAATTAAGAAATAATTCATCACCTTGGCAGCTGAAACACCTAGTGATAAATAATTAAAGGCTTACCCCTACTTTCCGTAAGAGGTCCCCCACGATGTTTAGTGCTGATATCCTAGCTGAAGGAGTCAGTGGGCTGGTACCAAAACCGTTTGGTATAGCTAGAGAAAGATAAAAGGTGAGTGATTACTCTTGCAGTTCCCTTTACATTTGGGTTTTCATATTACAAAGCAGTATACGCTCAATGAAAAATCAATATAGTATTCCAAACTGTGGATAAAGTATAAAGTGGAGATACCACAAATATCTCCATTGGATGTTCAGATTATATCCAATTTTTCATCATTATAAACAATGCTGAAAGGACATATACCCTTAAAACAGCTAGACAAGTATTTCTGGAGAGGAGCTTCCTAAAAATAGAACTGCTGAGTCAGAGGATATGCCCATATTTTCACCTTAATATCCTGCCAAAATGTTCTCTAGGTTGTGCCAATATCAGCAGTCTGAATGGTAATGCCCTCAATAGTATTAGACATCTTTTTTTCCTGCCAATTTGATAGTCACTTTGTTTTAATTTTTGTTTCCCTAATCAAGAGTCATTTGAATCTTTTTTTCTGGAAGTCATCTGTTTAATCTCTGCACTTTTTTCTACTGGGTTGTCTTTAATCAATTTGCAAGGGCACTATACACTATAGATATTCACCTTTTCTCTTATATATGTTGTACTTCCCAGTGTGACATTTATCTCTTAAAGTTTGTGGTTTGGGGGGAAGCCTTGAGCTTCCTCACTGCAACATAATAAAACTGTTCCCCACATTTTCTCCTAATGTTTTTCTAAAAAACTTTTTACCACTTAGATTAGTAAACTCATCAAATATCTAAATTTTTCCCCTCCAAATGGGTATCTAATTGTTGTAATACCACTTAGTGAAAAAGACTTATCTCATCTGAAATGGCACTAAAACCACACACTGAATTCTCTATACATTTCAAGTTCCATTAAATTATTTGTCTATTCTACTAGAAATATGCTGCTTTAGTTATTATAGTGTTAAAATATATTTCCTAAAGGGCAGAGCCTCTTCTTGTTACTAACCTATTTCAAACTTTTATTGACTATTCTTGCACATTTACTCTTCCAGAGTAACTTTATTAAAAATAAAGTTTTCTAAAAAAAATAAAAAATAAAAAAAAAAAAAGTTTTCTTTTTAATTTTTATTTTATATTTGGCTGCATCGGATCTTCGTTGCTGCGCGTGGGCTTTTCTCTGGTTGCGGGGAGCGCGGGCTTCTCATTGAGGTGGCTTCTCTTGTTGTGGAGCACGGGCTCTAGGCACACGGGCTCAGTAGTTGTGGCTCGCGGGCTCTAGAGCGCAGGCTCAGTCATTGTGGCGCACGGGCTTAGTTGCTCCGCGGCATGTGGGCTCTTCCCGGACCAGGGCTCAAACCCGTGTCCCCTGCACTGGCAGGCGGATTCTTAACCACTGCACCACCAGGGAAGCCCCAGAGTAACTTTAAAATCAACTTCACAACTTTAAAAATCCTATTAGGATTTTTATTAGAAATTTAAACTATTGATTGATTTGGGGAAAACGGATATTGCAACTAAATTAAGTCTTCCTATTCTGAATCATGGTATTTAACATGATATTTATTCACATCTTCTTTCATGCCCCTCAGCAAAGGTTTTCAGTCGTGCACATTTCTTCAATTTATTTTTGAGATATTAAAGCATGGTGGTTAAGAGCTCTGGAGCTAAACTGCTAGATACACATCCATCTCTGCCGTTAACTGTGTGACCTTAAGTAACCAAATGTGAAAGGGGGCTAATAATAGCACTTAAATCATAAAGTTGTTAAGTTTAAATTCATTAATAAATTTTGTTTTTTGGCCGTGCCTCGCAGCAGGCAGGGTCTTAGTTCCCTGACCAGGGATTGAACCCACGGCCCCTGCAGTGGAAGTGCAGAGTCCGAACCACTGGACTGCCAGGGAAGTCCCAAAATTCATTAATAAATTTTTTAAATGCAGAGCACATAGTAAGTGCTCAATAAATGTTACTATTATTTTTATCTGCTTTCTACAGAGTTGTAATCAGCATGTAAAATGCTTTTGTTGCTGCTGCTGTTACTATCCTTGTCCTCTAGAATATAATCACATTGAAGGTAGCAACTTAGTCTTACTAGACCACTATGCTCCCCTGAGGATATCCGCATCCTGAGTAATACATGACATATAACAGGTGCTCAATGCGATACAAATAAACTGCTATACTTCTCTTGGCAGGAATTTCTGGATCTTGTTTTTCCCTATTCCCCTCGAATTTTATATTTTAGGTATTATTAAATCTGTACTTTTATGGTAAGTTGTCTTGAATGCTTTTTGGAAACAGGCATTTTATCAATAAAACACAATTAGAGCTAGACCACTTCATAGAGATCAGCTCTTCAATCTTGCCACTGATTTCTCTAACCTCTGGCTTCTCACTGTGTCTGTGCAGACTTCCTTGTCATGAAACGGCAGCTTTTAGGTCAGTGAAAGCTCATGCTATCAGTTCCAATCGAAAAACCTGTCTGTCTGGACAAATATTACTGCCTTAGGGTTGACATTATCTTAACTGTGCCAGAGCAAGCTCTATGTCCTACTGACACCCCCTTGAGGCTCCAGACTATTCTGATTAGTGCTCAACTAAAGAATTTTCAGAATTTATCTGCATAATTCTAATTAGTAACATAAAAGCAAAGCTTTGTTAATTCTCAAATGCTAGTAATTCTAAGGTCCTCAAATGCACAAGCAGCCATTCTGAAAAACGAGGGCGTCTTACGATTGCTGTGATCTACATACTGCCTGCTCTGTATCCTCAGCAGCAGAGTCAGCACTTACCAGTACAATCGATAACGTAACTACATAGAATTTTCACATACCTTACCCTCACCTCATAAAAAGACGAAAATCGGGTGAATTATCTATTCAAGGGCTACTGAGCACTTGAAACGTGTGGCCAACGCAATTAGAAACTCAATTTTAAATTTTAATTCATTTAAATCAATAAAATTTTAAAATTTAAATAGTCACATTGGAGCAGCTACTGTATTGGGCAGCACAAATATGGAGTGCTAACTGCACTAACTGCCCAGACAGAAACCTTCTCGTATCACTCCGAAAGATAAAGTCCTATATTTTAAAAAAAAGTGTGAAGGACAGCTTCCACTGGGGGAGAAGAAAGTATAGGGGAGTGGAAGTAGCTGAAATATGATCTCCAAGCTGCAAAAACTAAATAAATCTCAACTGAGAGCTTCAGGGTTCCATTCTTAACGTTCTATCTAGTGGCTACTAAATCGTTTTTCTGGTTACCTGGATTTAAAAAAACACCCTGACTGATGGCAAAAGGCATATTCTTTCTGTACTATTCATCAGTTACTCTGAACATCACCTATGAAAATGGCAGCTACTGAGGCATGTTATAGAATGGACATGTCCACCCAAGCCAATCTTAGACAAGTCTGAATGGTAACTCAGTGAGTCTCTGTACTTTCTGTGTATAAAGCATTCTAGTCTCCCATGATATGTCAAGTGGCAAAAGAAATAAAACTGCATTTAAATACAATCCCAAACACAACACCGTAAAGCAACTATACTCAAATAAAAATTAATTAAAAAAAAAAATACTATCCCAAAACTTGTGTGTAACAAGGTGGCACAAACACAAAAAAGCACACACAATAGAAAAAAAATTCAAAGTGTTAATAAGAGTTGACTTTGAGCCCTAAGATTGCAGATGGATTTTATTTTTTCTCGTTTTTAAATTTTTCTACATGAACATGTATTACTGCTATAGTCAAAAAATAAACTTCCCTTAAAAACCTTTATTAAAATTTCAATTTATTAAGCTGCTCTTGTCTCAAATGTAGCCCTCATCGCACTGTTTCCTACGTAGGAGTTGGCCTAGGAGACCAATGCCTTCTGCTTCACACAGTGCTAGATTTAACCAACTTTTAAACTAAAATGATTGCTTAGGGACTTGCCTGGTGGTCCAGTGGTTAAGACTCCGTGCTTCCAATGCAGGGGGGCATGGGTTCGATCCCTGGTTGGGGAACTAAGATCCCACATGCCACACAGCATGGCCAAAAAAAAAAAAAATTAAAATGATTGCTTAAACCTTAGCAACCCCTGCTTCACCAGCAAAGCCTCTTAAGTGGATAATCAACCACAGGTTCAAAAAGAAAAGACACTACAAACCTTTTGGTGAAGGAAAACTGTTCTCTGCTCCTTTGCCAACAGGAGTAGCTGGCAAAGAAAGTGATGCTTGGACAGCAGAATCCATCTTTTCACAGTCTAGAGTTGGAGAACTGGGAGCTGACTTTCTAGTTACTTCCTGCTGTCTCTCCCGAACAGCTAGTTCTTGTCTTAAATCTGTAAAATGTTGCAAAAGTAGTAATATTCACTAGAGGAAGAAAATACATCAAGCAAAGTCACATCTGAAATGGCATAAAGACACTCTTCCTAAATTACTACTTCTCAAAAATGAATTTCCTATTTAACAATTTTTATTTCCAGGGGAATAAAAATGACAACAACCCTACTGTCTACATGATCATTTAGACTTTAAAAATGCTATAAACTTAACAGAACAATTATTTATGCCTATATGAAAAAAGAAATAGGGCAGAGTCCAAAGTAGAACTCACAGTGAACATATATGACACAAAAATAAATATTCTTTACCAACTCATTTGCATTTATTTTGAAATGATGATGTAGTCTGGGGATTATTACAAAATCAATGAAGTGCATTTTTGTCATTTTAAATAGGTTGGCTTTTTTTTTTTTTTTTTTTTTTTTTACTAACTAGCCTATGAAATACTTTGTCTTAGAAAGTAGTCAAAATAGTTGCAAATTGTTTTGTTTTGAAATATTGAATTTTTAACCCAAAATTAATGTTTTCTTTTCCAGTTATGCAACTGACCTACAGAATACTTGCTTATATTAAAAAAAAAATACAAAGTTACCATACTCCTGGGTATATATCAAAAAGAATTCAAAGTAGGACACCGAGATATTTGCACATCCATGTTCATTATGGACACATGATAAGTAAAATAAGCCAGTCACAAAAAAGATAAATACTGTATGATTTCACTTATATGAGGTATCTAGAGTGCAGTAGTCCCTCTCTTATCTGAGGAACATATGTTCCAAGACCCTCAGAGGATGATTTACGCCCACTGAGCGTGATGGTGCAAAATTTCATCCTGCTACTCAGAACAGCAATTAGAACAGCAACTCAGAACAGCTACTCAGAACAACAATTTAAAATTTATGAATTGTTGATTTCTGGAACTCTCCACTTAATATTTTCAGACTGTAGCTGACCATGGGTTACTGAAACCATGGAAAGCTAAACCTCGGATAAGGGGGGACTACTGTAGTCATACCTAACAACAGTAAGTAGAACTGCAGGGCTTCCCTGGTGGCACAGTGGTTAAGAATCTGCCTGCCAATGCAGGGGACACAGGTTCAAGCCCTGGCCCAGGAAGATCCCACATGCCTCGAAGCAACAAAACCTGTGTGCCACAACTACTGAGCCTGCACTCTAGAGCCCGTGAGCCACAACTACTGAGCCTGCATGCCACAACTACTGAGCCTGCATGCCACAACTACTGAAGCCCGCGCACCTAGAGCCCGTGCTCCGCAACGAGAAGCCACCGCAACGAGAAGCCCGCACACCGCATGGAAGAGTAGCCCCCGCTCGCCGCAACTAGAGAAAGCCCGCGCGCAGCAACGAAGATCCAAGGCAGCCAAAAATAAAAATAAATAAATAAATTTATTTTAAAAAAAAGAGAGAAAGTAAAACTGCGGTTGCCAGGGGCTGGGGAAGGGAGAAATGGGAATTTGCTGTTCAATAGGCAAAGAGCTTCAATTCTGCAATATGAAAAAGTTCTAGAGATCTACAAAACAATGTGAACGTAGTTTAACATTACTGAACCATACCCTTAGAAATGGGTAAGATGGTAAATTTTATGTTACGTGTTTTTTTTTTTTAACCAGAATTGTAAACTTAAAAATAAATAGGATAGAGTTAATATTTTATACATTATATAAATTATGAGGAGTTCTTCAGATGAATAAACCCTCCCCCAAAAAAGGAAAAATCATGAAAAAACAATTTTTAAAAGAGCCAGTAAACATTAGCAAAAAGTTTTCATAAGTAGTAATCAAAGAACTACAAATTAAAAACAATGTGATATCAATTTTCAACTTTCAAATAGATTTTTAAATAATTTTAAAATCTGTTTTTATTATTCACAATACTAGCAAACATTGTGAGAAGGACACTCAGTCACTGCCAGAGTGTAAAGTTACCAACTTTCTAAAAAGTAATTTAGCAGCATCCGTTACAACCATTAAAGATACTTATATCCTTTGCCACTTCTAAGAATCTAAGAAAATCAAAGATACTCCCCAATATTATGTACAAGGACACTATTTACAGAACTATTTACAGCAAAAAATTAACGACCAATAATAAAGGACCCATCAAAAAAAATCATATATAACAGAATATTATACATTTTTAAAAACCTATTTCAAAAGATTTTTTTAATGGCATGGATTACATTCACTATATTAAAGGAGTATAGAAAAAAATATATACGTATATATAACGTGGTTCCAATTATATAAAGGAAAAAAATATACAGGTATGTTTATGTATAGTCACAGGGAAGAGTGGAAAGAAACACACCAAACTCTTAGTGGGTTCTCTCAAGATAAAGGGATTGACAGAGACTTTTAGTTTCTTCTTTACAATATTCTGCATTCTAACATGCATGAAAGAAAAAAAGAGGGAGGGAAGGAGAATTTTAAAAGAAAGTATATATTCTCTACATGTATAAATATGTATACAGCAATATGTACACATATGTAATGCTAATATGTGCATGACAAAATTATTTAGGACAAGCAAAAAGGAAAAAAATCCAAATAAACCAAGCAGTATATATGCACAGTGGTAGCTGTTAAGGCTTTGGGAAACAGACCAGGGTTTGAATCCCTACTGACAACTCAAACTCTCTGTGCCTCAGTTTTCTGACCTATAAAATGGGGATAATAATACCTACCTCCTAGAGTTGATTATGTAGATATTGAATAAACAGATTAAGAGTACTTAGCATAGTGTTTGACAAAAGCATATAAATGTGTAGCTTTAAAAAGTTGATCCTGAAGCTAGCTTAGCACTCTGGCTCAGGGACAGTAAGGTAATAAATATTCTTTAAGTATAAATTTTACCTCTTGCTTCATCCTTTAACCTCTGTACAGAGACCAACAAAGATTCCTTTTCATCAAGTTCACTTTCTAAAAATGCATTTCGTTCAATGGCTTGATTTAGCCTTTGTTCAAAGTCTTCCAGCGAAACTATTGTTGCCCTAAAAAAAAAAAAAAAAAAAAAAAAATTAGAGTCCATGAATTAAATAACGTGCAAATAGCTACTACAAAAGGAAACTGTCAGTTTATCTCATGCCATTTCATGACCTAGAAAGCCTGGCCCAGTTAAAAGAGAATGATCTCGCCCCCTTCTGACCTCTGGTGCATTTAGTGTCTCTACTATCATTTGGGGCCATTCGATGTATTCTTTTCTCTTAAATTCCCATCTAAATTCCTTCAAGTTTCTTAAAGGAAGCCTACTTATCATACAATTTATATCTCCCCATTGGATTTTAAACATGAGTCAATGAAGTTTACATATTTTCAGGAAGAAAACTTTTCAATAGTTTTAGAGTACGTTAAGAATTAACTAAGAATTAGTTTAAAACGCGGTCCCAGGTCCCACTCTATTTACTTTCTTCCTACCAAGCTTTTCTTCTTCCTGCATTTCTCATCTTATTTATTCAGCAAACATTGACAGGTACCTGCTATGTGCCCTCTACCCACTATGTGCTACAGAAATAAAATTTCCTAACCTCAAGTTAGAACTCTCAATGCCAGGGTCCCCAGCAGGAGGTGAGCGGCAGGAGAGCGAGCGAAGCTCCATCTGCCGCTCCCCATCGCTCGCGTTACCACCTGACGCCCCCTCCACTCCAACCCCACCCCACCCCCGACCCCGTCTCTGTCCATGGAAAAACCATCTTCCACGAAACCGGTCCCTGGTGCCAAAAAGGTTGGGGACCGCTGCTCAAGGCCATGTCCAATTTTACCACCTCCTGTCAACTGTCAAAATGCCTCTCAATTCCATTTGCTCTCCTCCAATCTTCTGCCCTTGGCTTAATTCTTCATCCATCACCCAGATTACTCCTCAATGGCCTTCACATCTCCTCCTCCCTACTTTCAATTCCTCAGTATTATCTTCCCAAATCACAATCTGATAATACTCCTTTGTTTAAAAATTCTTAAGGAGCACCTCTTTGCCTACAGAATGACTTTCAAACATAGTCGAGCACAAGGTTCTCCACAACCTGGCCCCAAACATCTTCCAGTCTCATCTTGTTCAGCCATACTGTCTTTACACACTTCAGTCAAAGTGAAATATTAATACCTCATGCACTTTCCTGCCTCTCTGCCTTCGCACCTCTCTCTTCACCGGTTAACATCTACTCCTCCTTGCAGACTCAGCTTCCCCAGTTACCAGAGTACTTTAGCTGTGCCCTTCTCTATGCCCTGGAGCAGTCTGTACATTCCTGTACCAGTGTTTGTCACGTGGATTGTCCCTGTCACGCCCAAGGGCAGTGGCTAGCTTATCTTTGTATCCTCAACTCTAGCATCATGCCAAGCATTTAAGTGTCACTCAGATACTAAGGAAAGGAATATCAGACAATAATTGTAAAGTAATAGGAATTAAGTCTGGAATGGTTAAGAAACAACTAATTATAGATATATGCAATCTTGGCAAAATAATGGCAAGCCACTATAGGCTGTTCAGCAAAATCATAATAAAAGCATTATTTTGAGACAATTCATGATTAGTATTAAAACAGAAGAGAATAAAAAGCAGTGAAAATTTAAAGACAGATCAGCTAGGAATTAACTGCAGGATTCAGGTATAAGATGTGAGGACCTTCAAGAAGTGTGGTAGTACTGAGAACATACAGGGAAAGTGGAGGAATGAATGTTTTAAAGAAAAACCAACAGGATCAACAATGGTACCTGAAAGAAGAAGAAAAAAGGAAAAACAGAAAGAAAAGCCTGGAAGGGCATTATCTGGGGAGATAAGGATTTTTGGTAAGTTTCAATGTGACAAGTTACAGGTGACATGAAATACCAAAAGGAAATGTTCTGGAACTAAGATCTAGGTGACAGGTTGAGCCTAAAAACAAATTTTAATCACTGATTGCCAACTTTGGTTATTCTAACAAAATGCACATCATTCACTTACCTTTTTGCTCGCTCCAGGTCATCATTGGCCTGCTCCAGCTCTCTCACATACTTATGTAACTGCTCCTTAATGGCCCGAGTCTGACTTAAATCATCTTCTAATACTGAGACCTGCTTGTAGCTCTGTGCATATTGATGCTCCAGTTTCTCCTGAAGGTGTAGGTATAGGAAGGAAAGCATGTGTCATTAACATATAGTTTTCTTTAATAAAGGATGTAACCCAAGTAAGGGGTGGGACAGGGTGGGTGGGATCCAAGAAATTCACCCACAATCTGAGTTGATGGTACCCCTCTCTCCTTTTTACACTATTTAAAAACAATGACACATTCATTCCAAGTGCCTTAACTCATATAAAATTAGTCAATCATTCTCCTCTCAAAGAAATCTAATAATGATCTCTCTGAAAAGAGGTAAAATAGTGAAACTGTTGCCTTAAAAGCCTCAATCTTGGTGGGGGAAACTCCGGGTTCTTAGGCTGAATGCAGCCCAGGGTAAGCACAAAGAAGTTGACTGACAAGAGTTCAAATTCCCTATACCTCACCTTCCCCAAATCTACCCCACTGCCCAGACACAGGAACACCCCAAGCATCTGGCTTAGGAATGTGAGGAAGAGCAGCAAAAAGGGGTTAATCTTTCACTCCTGAATATTCCTTGTTAGAAGGGAATTTTTAAAAACTAAACTCCAAAACTAAAGGGACTACGAACCATAATGAAATAATTGTGTATTTCATACAAATATAATTTTAAAGTGCCACAGAATGAGGCACTCTGTCAAAACAAATAATCAGGCAGCTTTTGAAAATTATAGGAACTACAACATAATATTATAGCTAGGAACATTATAGCTAAAAAACTGACAGCTACAGTTTCCAAGTGAACTCCTGAACTCTAAACCACCTTTCCCTTGGTTCCACGAAAGCAAAGAGTTTTTGTCAAAAATTCACTTTAGGCCTTTTTACATTTTTATGTTGCCTGCTGCTCTTAAGCTCCACCTAAAAGAATGTATTTCTCATTTTAATAAAACCCAGCAAATGAGACACCAGCTTTTAGTGCCACAATTACCTTTAATGCTTCCACTTCATACTTCAGTCTTTGGTTATCAGCTTGCAAGTCTCTATTTCTTTGTTCAGCCTGTACTAACTGTGCCTCCAACTCTGCTTCTAATTCTCTGCTTCCTTCCTGGAATTCAACTAGCTCATCCCGAGCTTCCTGGAAGCTAATCAGAAACAAAGCGGGAAAGATCAGTTATAGTAGGAAGCATAAGGATCATCCTGTAGATGATTATATATCAATTCAATAATTTTTGCCTCAACGTTATGCTACCATAAAATATACTAAACAATAAAGGCCATCTATTTTGCATCTCTTACTCTATATTCAGGGTTCAATGAAAATAAGTTATAAGCCTCAAAAGGATTCATTTTTTATACACTCACCCCTCTTTCTTATTTAACATATTGATAAAGAAGCACATATTACTATCCACAAATTAGTTTAACATTTAGATTTGTTTTTTCAATATAATTGGTTTCCTCTGTAATTCTATTATTTAATTTTATGCGTTTAAAAACATTATTCTGAGAAGGGGTCCATAGGCTTTCCCCAGCCTATGAAGGCACCTATGGCACAAAAAGACTAAGAACCCCTGCCATAGACGCACACTTTCCATACCCACTAGCACAGTACAGTAACTGGCTTCAGCAATAACAGTGAAATAGCAATAAAAGGTTTGACAGGACTTCCCTGGTGGCTCAGTGGTTAAGAATCCGCCTGCCAAATGCAGGGAACAAGGGTTCAAGCCCTGGTCCAGGAAGATCCCACATGCCGCGGAGCAACGAAGCCCATGTGCCACAACTACTGAGCCTGCACTCTAGAGCCCACGAGCCACAACTACCGAAGCCCACGAGCCACAACTATGGAAGACCGTGAGCCTAGAGCCTGTGCTCCGCAACAAGACAAGCCACCACAATGAGAAGCCCGCGCACAGCAATGAAGACCCAATGCAGCCCCCCCAAAAAAAAGGTTTGGTAAGTCTTACTAAACTGTTAACCAAAGTTGGAAGATGTATACATATTTTAGAAAGGTTTCATTTTAAAAAGAAACTTAAGATAAGTTTTGGTACTTAAAAGGTTATCTACAAGTTTTCCCAACTAATTGAAATGACTGAGATTTTATAAAATGCTCCATATACCCCTGAAGCTCTTGTCCCTCCCTCAAAGCTTTGCTGGCTCCAGACACTGATAACACATAACACCTGCCTGAAGAAAGTCTACCCTATGAAGCCCTAGAAAGCTTATCAGAATCTCCAAAAGACCAAAATGAGGAGGCAGAATCTGTACACCGAGCAGGCCAAAGATGGCCAAGAGCAGTAATAAGCTTTATAAAAGGAGGTAAACTACCAGGAGAAATCACAAATGACAGTTTTCTTACTATTTTAATAATTCGAGTAATATAAGGATTTATGTCATTTTTATATTGTTTAAATACAAGCAATGCTATGACTATTTCTAGAATCCCAATCCTATATCAGAAACTCTAAATTTAGCTTTGTTAAAAAAAAGGCACAAACTAGAGATCATGTATTCCAAAGCCCTCTCCTTTTTAGGATGCTTTTCAACATTACCTTTGTTTATACTTCAAGGAAAGTTCCTTCCAGTAAGCAGTTTCCTCCTTTAAACTTGAAAAATCTGGTATATCTTCACCATCCATGATCAAGAAAGCCTGTGAAATATTAAAGATGAAAATAAATTAATAGAGAACACAGGAATCTTAGTAAAAGTATAAAGCCTGGGACAATACTAAATCTGCAGCATTTTGGAGGGAGTCAAACATGAAAGATTCTAAGGGCAGTTAACTCTTTATTACAATAAACTCAGGCTCATAAATCATTTCACTGCCCCACTCACAGGGACCACCAGCACTGTGGACGGGGTCAGCAGAGGAGACGAACAAAGTCACAGAAGCCACGTGAAGTGCTTCTGGTGGCGGCACTAGGTTCTGGGGAGTTGACCCCACAGAATCATCCTGCAGCTGGTTCACAGCGAACTGATCTTCTGGGAATCAGGTGACAGAAAACAAGCTTACTGTCAGAGTTGCTACTGCTGCGTGCCCTTCTCTGTTGTACAATTGCTTCAAAACACCCGCTTGAAACATTTTATGCTAGGTAGCCTTTCGAGGAGATCAGGGACCACATTCCCAATAGTTTACTATCATTACATTTCTAAACATTTCCTGTTAACTACCTTTTAAGTCCCAAGCTTCCTCCATAAGTCCACTAATTCTCCAACTTCAATGTTCTTTCACCTCGGTTCTTCTCCCAAGGCTTTCAGAGTGGGTTAAAAAATATCTATTTAGTTAACCTTGCATTTAGACTGACTCCCTAAAATTTCCAGTTGACTGTTAGGCCCAATGGAATACCAAAGATGCTGGGCTTGTCCTAGATTCACACCTAAGTGTTTCAGTCTTACCTTCTACAACCCTCTCCCCAAGCATCCGACTTTATATTCCAGCAATACTGTTCAAAATTGTCCTAACGCACCATTCTGCTTCAGGTCTGGATCTTTTCCCTATCTGGAATGGCTCTCCTTCCTTGTGCATTTAGAAAGCTCCTATTTATCCTTTAAAACCTAGCTGTCATCTTTTCCAGAAATCATTTCCTGTCCTCACCCAGACAGCACTAAAATCTCCCAAACTCTTGGCCCCCATGAATATGCTTTCATGCATATATTTACCACATAATAATGCATTTGCTTACACCTCCCCCTATTAGGCTGTGTATCATTCTTACTGATTTCAACCCCAGCACATTGCCTGCACAATAGCAGATATTTAATAATATTTATTAAATTAAACCAAAATTGATTCAACCTAATCCATACTGGGTAGCAAGAATTCAAGGCCAGCTTTAAAAGTAAATTAATAGGGACTTCTCTGGTGGCGCAGTGGTTAAGAATCCGCCTGCCAATGCAGGGGACACGGGTTCGAGCCCTGGTCCGGGAAGATCCCACATGCTGCGGAGCAACGAAGCCCGTGAACCACAACTACTGAGCCCGCGCACGCCGCAACTACTGAAGCCTGTGCACCTAGAGCCCGTGCTCCGCAACAAGAGAAGCCATCTCACCGCATCGAAGAGTAGCCCCCTTTCGCCGCAACTAGAGAAAGCCCGCACACAGCAATGAAGACCCAAAGCAGCCAAAAATAAATTTAAAAATTAAATTAAAACTTGAAGTTGCAGAGAATACGGAATTCATCCAGCAGGACTCACGAATGTTTAGAAAAGACATGGACAAGAACAAATACAGAACTTCAGCTTGAGGGTAGGTATACCAAAGAGACACGAGAATAGCTTCCAGTTGAATAAAATTAAAATGTAACTATCAATATACACATTTAGTGTAATGCTTTTGCGGCCTGTGACTTCTGGTTTTAGTCAAGTCTTTCCTGACCACATCGTCTATTATTACTTTTGGCATATTAGTCAATCTTCTAATTAACTTAAATTACCGATCAGCCTAAGAGTTCTCTGAAAAGAGATGGGTCCTTGACATACTTGGCGTCTCCTCCTGGCAGTAAGCACAGCACTTTGCTCAGAGAAAATACATAGTGCTTACAGACGTTTACTGAGCACCTACAATGTGTCAGACACTGTTAAGTGCTGGATAAACATTTAGTGGACCAAATGCACCCTCCTCTAATCTTATTACCCCTACACTGGCACACTTTTGCCTGTTTTTCTACTCTTGAAGAAACCATTATAGCATGACAGCATACTAAAATGTAAAACCCACAGAGTTAGGAGTCCTGCTGAGACTGGGTTCTAGGGTTCCCACTCTGCCATTAAATTCCTTAATGGCAATTAAGCAATCTGCTTAATCTCTTAAAGTCTCAGTTTTTTCATTTAATAAGGGTTTGGACTATACTAGCTGACTTGTTTCTTCAAATATGTATACTGTTTAGTAAATAATACTGATTAATTTTATAATCCTATCCCTTCATCAAAGTTCCCAATTCCTACTCAATTTCCCCAGATGTACGGATAATCTTATTTGTAACTGTAATTTAATTAGTAGTAAGGTGTGAATGAAGATGAGGCTAATCCAGTAGCAAGAGGTTTATTTGTATCTCAGAAGAGTATCCAGAGCAGTTAAGGGCATCACCACGTGGTATCAAAAACCCCTCAGACTCATTGCCTAAGTCTCCTTGACAACCCAGATGAAGATATAATTACAGGACACACGAGAGAAGCGCCTCAGGGTGAGGCAACAATCACTGTGTCCCTTGAATCCTCTACATAGGTCTTTTCCCAAAATGCAAAAAAAAAAAAAAAGTTAATTACATTTGAAATCTATGAATCCAGCCCTAAAGAAGCTCCTGGGTGCTGGTCCTCAAATCTGCAGAGACACATTTGCCACTGGAACACTGGCAACCATGTATCAATGTGCAGCGCAAATATTCAGCTTCTCATACACAATCAATAAATTATGGTTTTGCGAAATGTTATGAAGATCTAAGGGATACAAGAAGCAAAGTTCTGCTGCTACTTACTCTATTTTAAACAAGAAATATTTGAAGAGCGATGAAAGGTTGTGGCTCTCCAGGTAGTTTCCAAGGGCAGCACCTGTGTCTTACTTATAAATGCCTTCTGCCTCACCAGGAACATGGAACACCGTAGAAATCTGATATCTGAATCTGACTTATAATCTTTTTTTTTCCTATTATTCCCTCTTTGCTTTCAAAGTACTGCTTTCCTTTATTAATAGTGAAATTCCTGTTTCAGAAATGGTGTAAGCCAAAAGATGTGTGGGCAGTTTATTTCTACCTCACAACACACCACCATGTATTAAATCAGGATTATAAAACCTATCATTCTCAGCTAGACAAAATTATCAGTCTGAGGCAGGCCAAGCCACATTCACAGTCACTTATAAAGCTCAGCAGAGGCCCCACATCACAGAATAGGGAGCTGCTGGGACTTACCGGGGAGAGCCTTGGCGATAACCGCTGCACACTAGCTACCTAAAATAATCACTGTCCAGCCCTTTATTCTTAAATATAAATGGACAACCAAAAACCACCAGAGAAATGAGAAAAGCCAGCAGCATGAGTAAGAAAATCCTAGGACCTACTGAACCTAGAGGAAACAGGTAATTCAGGAAATGAGAGAACCCTTCTCATACAAGAACTCAGGAGGGTTACCTCCCACACATCTCCTGAGACAGCTACAAAAGAGAACAACAAGACCTGGATGGCAGAGGCTATAGGAAATAGTGGCTCCAACCCAGGACTGCAAAGAAGGCACATCCCAAGATGAAGCCTAGTCCACCACGCCCCGAGAGTCGCTCAGTCCAGATGGACGCTCCAGGACAAAGGAGGAATCCCATAACAGACACCATGACTGGGAAGCTGGATAAATCTGAGGTTATGATAAAAGGACATCACTCTTGTGTCAACAAGAAAAAAAAAGCAAGTTGGAAACTCCAGAGAAATCACAACACTGTATAGGGGCTTCCCTGGTGGCGCAGTGGTTGAGAATCTGCCTGCCAATGCAGGGGACACGGGTTCGAGCCCTGGTTTGGGAAGATCCCACATGCCGCGGAGCAACTGGGCCCGTGAGCCACAACTACTGAGCCTGCGCGTCTGGAGCCTGTGCTCCGCAACAAGAGAGGTCGCGATAGTGAGAGGCCCGCGCACCGAGATGAAGAGTGGCCCCCGCTTGCCGCAACTAGAGAAAGCCCTCGCACAGAAACAAAGACCCAACACAGCCAAAAATAAATAAATAAATTTAAAAAAAAACAAAAAAAACACAGTATATTTGGTCTTAAATTTACCATACATTTAGTGTGTTGCTCCCTTTAAAGATTCTAGGATTTGGTAAACAAGTCTGTATTCTTTTTTAGGCCCTAATTCTGTAGACTTTGATGATAATATCTCTCAGCCTTGGTCTTCTCAAAGTGAATATTTCTTGTCCTTTTAGCTTTATATTCACTTGGCAGCCATCTGGATCCCTTAAATATTTTTGTTGTCTTGCTTTGGAACTTCTCTAGATTACATACATGCCTTTCTGGAGTTGAGTGACTGATGCTACTTCAGCATGTCAACATTTTATTCACAAGTAGGATACTTTTACAGTACTCCTTCTGTTAATATGCAGTATTTGATGATTCTGGCGATTGGTCCATGGGCCAATGTCCTTATGGAAGTTCATAATGACTACTAGATGCCTCCCTTGGCACCTAACATTTACTTGAATGTATTTGAATGTGGAGCCAACCCTTCTACAAATAGGGTTAGGGTTGTTTTTATCTACAAATGTTATCGTTCACATGCCCAGTTTGAAACTTTTCTGTGTGAGGCTCTTTTTCATTGTTGTTGTTTACCCATTTATACAGTATCAGAGGACCTACAGCTGTTATTACTTTGAAGCGTGCTTAGCTAAGTAGTGTTGCCTGAGGAATCTCACTGTTTACACCTCTGGGTATACTATAAAGAGTCCATTTGTCCCTGTTTTTTGGTTCTTGAATAGGGCCGTACTCTTAATACAACTACCAATTTTTCCATCAGTGTCCCCTGGCGACTCAGGTTTTAAATAGCCTTTCGTGTGAAACTTCTTCAGAATCTAGTTCTATTTCTTGTATTTTCCTTGTCCAACTACTTAGCTCAGTGTCAAATAATTCTAGCCAAATTATTATTATTATTATTTTTTTTTTTTTGGGGGGGCTGTGTTGGGCCTCCGTTTCTGTGCGAGGGCTTTCTCCAGTTGTGGCAAGCGGGGGCCACTCTTCACTGCAGTGCGTGGGCCTCTCACTATCGTGGCCTCTCTTGTTGCGGAGCACAGGCTCCAGACGTGCAGGCTCAGTAGTTGTGGCTCACGGGCCCAGTTGCTCCGCGGCATGTGGGATCTTCCCAGACCAGGGCTCGAACCCGTGTCCCTGCATTGGCAGGCAGATTCTCAACCACTGCACCACCAGGGAAGCCCAAGCCAAATTATTTTAATATGTGTTTTTATTTCACACTCACTTCTGTTTTCTTGCTGAATCTTATGTGAATTGAACGTAGACTACAATATTTCTAATTAACAGGCTTTTACAAGTCACTTATTGTTCCCTCAAACGGTAAGCTACGCCAGAAGCCTTTTACTAAAATGACCATCAGCTTTTCCAAACAAACCAATTAAAAACACTTAAGAGGGTAACAAGTGGTAGGAGCAGCACAGCATAGCAGTTAAGAGCCCAGACCCTGGAGCCAAACTGCCCAGGTTGGAATCAGAGTCCTCTACTCACTAGTTGACCTTGGGCAAGTTACTTAACCACTCAGTGACCCACTTCCTCACCTGTAAAATGGGGATAATAATTAAAATAGGGTTGTTATGAAGATTAAGTGTGTTAACATTTGAAAGTACTTAGTACGGAGTCTGGCACAGTAAACGCAGCATAAATTTCATTTTTTTATTTGGTTGCACCGGGTCTTAGTTGCGTCATTCAATTATTTTTAAAAACTGGTCATTCAGTTGCAGACCTCTGAAGTATAACCACAAAATAAATGTGCTTCAGAATTTAAAACATACAAATGATTCCTTAAAATCAATCACTTCTGGAAGCTATGTGCATATATTTCAGTGATACCACCATTACTGAAAACATTTCTAAAACCTCTTCTGGAATAGCCTTGAAGAACCAGATTAAAAAATAAACAAAAAGCTCTTTCTTTGTGGTCATACCTCATTTCTACTGCCTAATTGGTATTATCCAGCTTTATCACTCTAATTTTATTCACAAGACTTAGCCTTTCCAGAAATTGGATTTTTTACAAATAACAAAAATTTGCTACCACTGCAGATATTCAAAAGACCCTTCTCAGGGGCAGACCTTTATTGTCATAAAGACAATCTGTTCATTTTGCTTCAAGTTACAGCAGGAGGATGTGTTCACTGTGTTATTTGAAACTATGTAACTGGAGATATTAGACTAGAGAAAGTTAGTCAATACAGAAAACTATACTGCTACCAAAAAATAGAAAAAGCTTTAATGACACATCTACAATCTTCTGAAGCTGAAATGAAAGTAGACAATTATATACTCTTCCCCACTACCCAAATCTTCCCTCAATACCGTGTCCCATACAGATGGAGTGTGAACCCCAGAAGTATGACAACTTCTACATGGGGCATTATCATACTGTGTGTGACCTTCAGATATCTAGCAACTGACAAATCAACTCATTTGGGTATAAAACTGCCTGTCCCAAATGCTATATTTACAAAGAAACTATTCTTTGTGCAATGCTAAGAAAATCCATTTTATATGATATTGTCTCCTTGTTAATAGTTGTAGAATGGACTAGTGAGACTGGAAGAGTTCTTCTGGAATTCACAATAGATAATAGATACCTTTTTACCAAAATTCTTCTACTCCCAAAGGTGACATGTACAGAATTTTAAACTTTTCAAAGTCAATCATAAATATGGTCTCCCTTTTGGTCCTATCAAACTTCTTTTTCTACTTTATGAAGTGCTCAGAAACTTACGTCAGAAGTAATTTTAAACTTTAGTAACCAAATTTATCCCAGTATGACTTAAAATGAGAATAAAAATAAGTTTTGGAGATGTCACAAAAGCAATCTAAGTTTTTACTGAGGTTTCTACTTAAGTGTTCCTCATCCAATTTCAATTTATTTAATTTAAAAAGCCAAAACAGAACAAAAAACAACTGTTTCATAAGATTTCTATCTAGACCCAGTCAACTTGCAACCAGGGTTAGCCAAAGGTTTTTTGTTGTTGTTCCTTCTGATCTCTGATTTTAAATAATAACTTTAATAAAGATTCAGAGAAGATACCTTAGCTCCCCTTTATTCTCTTCAACACATGACTTAATGCTGCACTTTACCCGCACCAACTTCATGACTTAGCAAAGCCATTATCCTGTTTCATAAATGGATTAAAAGCAACACAATTTATCAGACAAAATAATTAGCCAGCAACCATGACCAAGTACCAGCGTAGGATTTCTCTTACAACTGAGTAGCAGTTCTTACCCTAGGTAGGTCTGCTCAAAAATATTTGAACACATCTCCTACTAGCTTCTGGTATATTTTTGGCAAGTCAAATTTTCTACTTTGCTTTCTAGCTGAGAAGGGTATAAAAATCCCACAAAAAGAAACCAGAACTCCAAGCCGGGAGACGTAAGTCCTGGACCAAGCGAAGCCACTCACCGGCTGGTAGAACCCACAGTAGAAATCACTTAAGCCCCCACCCCATCTGGTCTCAATTTCCCCATCCGTCAAATGGCGAGAAGAGACTCAGGCGCAGCCACTAAGCAGGTGATGAGGTTCAAAGGAGATAGCGAGAGTGTTCTGAAACGAGTGAAGGCGCTACAGAAATGTAACGAAATTATCAGGAGTGAAAGAACCCTCAATTCCTTGGCAAAACGTAAAGAGTTACTTCGTTGCTTACCAACAACAAAAAAGAAAGGCGAGCACAAGCAACCCGAACCCGTTTGGGGACACTTTTCTGAACTCCAAGAGGGGTGCTGAGCAGCTCGGGACAGGCAGTCACGGGAATGCCACCGGAGCCCAAGGTGGGCTGCTTCCGCTCTGGCCCCCCGCGGGAGAGAAGCGAGGGGAGTTCAAAATCCAACCCGGCTCCGAACCACCCTCCCAGCTGACGGGATGGGGGAGGGGCGGCGGAGGAGGAGGGCTGAGCTGCCGCCGCCACCTCCAACGGAGCCGCTCCTTGCGCCACCAGCGCCCGGGCCCACGGTGCCACGTCCCGGCCTTCGTCCCCGCCATCCCTCACCCCACCCGCGGGCACATCCTAGGGAGACCGCCCGGCTCGCTCCCTTCCAGGCGCCCCGGTGGGCCACACCTCGGACCAGGGCGGGAGGGAGCAGTTAGAGCGGTTGGAACAGTTGCCGCCGGACTGGTCGCCCCGGAACCCGGGCCCGGCCCGGCGGGGCCTCGGACACAGCCCCCGGGCTGGCAGGCTCCCCGGGGACAGGCCTCGGCGCCGCCGGCTCGGCCCGGCGCCCTCGGGAGCAGCCCCGCACCACAGGCTCACCTCCAATGTGTCAAAAGCGCATGTTCGCCGCCGCTCGACCGACGTCTCCTCTCCGCTGGCCTGGCCAGGCCCGCCCAGCCGCTCAGCTCCGCTCCCCTCCGCAGCCTTGAGCTCCACTCCGCACACCTCCGCGCCCGGCTCCTCCCCGACACGTCAGAGCCTGCCTGGGTGTCCGAGGCCATTCTGTGACGCACGGGGGCGGGGCTCTGAGCATGCGCGCGAGCGCGGGGCGGCCTGGGCGGGGCTGTGGCGCGAATGGTGTCACGGGGGGCGGGGCCGCGCCGGGCCCGGCGCGCTGACGTCAAGCTAGCGGCGGCCTTCTGCGCCGGTGTTCTGGGCCCCACTGCGTGTCGTTTGCGACCTTCGTGGTTCCCTAAAAGGGCTCTACGTTCGGGAAAGTGGCATCACCGTGGATGACAACCTGCCTCCCGGTTTTCAGCCACCAAGTCCTGCAAGTATCTGTTTCAGTGTTCCCGTTTATAAGAAGAACCTCGGCTCAGATTTCACCTCCGAGTCCACCTCGACCACCCAATTCAGGCGTATTCTAGCCCCCTCATCACTCCCTCTCACGAAGACCTCTGTTGTTTCTACGGCAGTCCCACTAGCTGAAATTTTATACTACTTCTTGTCTTCCTCCAGTAAAATGTAAGTTACACGAGAACCGGAGCCTCATTCCTTTTTTATCCCAGCAGATAGCTTGGTCCCAGGCACAAAGTGGGAGCTCAAATATTTGCTGAATGAATGACTGGACTCGTTGGGGGCACCGAGGGAATATAAATATTTCCACTTGTATATTTTATATATCTAAGCGTATATTTATTCATGTAAATATGCGTGTGTATGTGTTTTCACTCCCTTGGGCCCCCAACTAATGGAATCCATTTTATTTATACATACATATTCCCCCCCCAGGAGACTTGGATAAGGGGGGGCGGGGTGAACTGGCTCAGATAGAGGAGGATGGGCAACTGCTTAGGGAGTGAAAACTTGAAGAAACAGAGATGTTTTTAAAACAATTTTAGGAACTTTTGCTGTGTAATGTATAACAATTCTCTCTGATGTCAGTGCTCTTGGGATTGGGTTTGTGAGGTTTCTGGACACAGTGATGTGTAAGGTCTCAAGGTGAGAACAAGGTGAGCCTGGGAGGTCCAGTTATATTTTTGAGGGCATGGACATAAACAGGAGCAGTGCAAGATAGATTCTAAGAGGTGTCCAAATCAATGAAAATCAAAGATGTTATTAATGGGATTGTGGGAAGGATGGCACCTCGAACTAGACTCTGAAAAGATCATGATAATAATAATAATAATGAGTAGTTCACTTTTGTTGTGCCATTTGTATGTACTGGCAATTGTGCTAAATGCTTGGTTTGCATAATTTAATTCTCACAATGACCCCATGAGATAGGTGCTGTTATTATTCCCAGCCTACCAAAGAGGAGACCAAGACCCAGTAAGATGAGGTTGCCCAAGGTCACTTAACTAGAAAAAAGAGGACTCGAGGTTCAAACCCACCTAGTCTGGATTATCTAACTCGAGAAACCACACTATTAACCACTACTCTACTGCCACTCAAGAAAGGGGACTATTAATAACGACCACTTATTGGGCTAGAGCCCTGTGCTAAGAGCTTTACGTACATTTCCTCATAAGCAGCTTGTGAGGCTAAAATTATTATATGCATTTTATATATTGGAAAACTGAGGCCCGGGGAGCTGAGGTTTAAACCCAAGCAGGTCTTAGTGCAAGCCCAGTGACCTGGGACATCATGGAAGCCTGTGACCTCATCCACCAGGGCACAGCTTCAGCCAGGAAAGCAGAGCCCCAGAGGTGATGAGCAGGGAGGACTTCCTGTGCATCTGATGCCAAGAAAGAACAGTCCCACCCCAAGAGCAAATAAAGGCTGCAGCTCTGGTCCCTGCCAAGTCCTGGGAAACACACTGAGTCACCTAATGGCAGGCCAGGGCCTGCAGAAAATGTGGGCGTCATCTTCCAGGCCACCACCCCTCCCACCCAGCCTGGACCAGAACTGGTATTTGTCAGGACTGGTGTGTTGGCCCCATCTGAATGAATGGCCTTTGCTTGGCAGGGCTCTCAGAGGTATCAAAGCCCTGTACTGAACTCCCTCCTCTGTGTTGGTTGAGTTTTCTCCAAAGTAACAGCAACCTTTGCCCCACTCCCTGCTTCCAATTTGTCCATCCCGGGAAAATAAAGTGGAGGTAAAGACGGAAGGCAGCCTCAAAGGGGAAAAGAAGTTACAATCAGCTTTGTGAAGGCAGAAAGGTGAGTGAGGGTTGCCCCACCCTCTGCCTTCATAAACCATTAGGCAGGGGTTTGCTGAGGCATGGGTCCCAATCCAAGGTGTTTCTTGGACCAAGCCAAGGTGGTCAACGTCACAGCCCCCGAGAGCATCCCACCTTCCCTACCACAAACTCCGAGACCCGGGAAACAGAGGCCAGCTTCCAACGCTGGAAGAGGAGGGGTTGACCAGCTGCCTTAGGAGAGGTCTGGAGACTAACACAGACTCCAGCCAATGAGAATGTGGACTCCAGCCACTTCACACACTCACAAAAGGTGATGCGGTGCACACAGGCCCGCCATGAAAACTCTGAGGAGATGGGGCATGTGAAACTAGTGAATCAGGGGAGCAGACACCTCCAACTCAAAGGTTTGATTCAGTCTGATCTCCATATCTCTTTGGCCAGCTGTTTTCTGCTAAGCTATAGGCGCATCAATCCGGCTGGGCAAGGGACTCCCAAGGGCCGGCTAGTTACTAATGGCCTGCTAGATACGTCCACGAGATTCCCATCACCACCTCCAGCTCTTCATGTCTAAACCTCAAACAGGTTCTCCATTTGCCACAGCTGAAATTTCCAGAAAGGGTTTCACGTTTCTGCCAATGGCGTCATTACTCCCCTAGTCACGAAGGCACTAAAGCCTCGTCAACTCACCCTTCATTATCCCCTTCCCCAGCTTTCACTTCACTCACGTGAAATGAAATCTGAAAGACTTTCCCTTCATAAACTCTCAAATAAATACATTTCCAGTCTTCTGCCCCTGAATCTCCCGAGTCCAAAGTATCCCTTCCCGAACTTCTCTCCCTCGAATTGCTTGTTCCAGCCCTGCAGTGCACACCGCCATCAGAATAACCTTTCTAAAATCCCACTGTGTACAGAGCATCACAGGCAACAAAACTTGTTTTGGCGTCCTACTGCCTTTGTGATAAAACACGAACTACGAAGTCTGGCATTCAAGGTCCTCCCAAAGCAACTCCAACCCACTTCTCCTGTCTCCGTCCCGCAGTTTACCTAGCTGGGTCTAATCAGACCCTCCACTGTGTACCCCAAATGGACAATTCCCTTCCTCTCTGGGCCTTTTATTGACTTCCACTGCCCGATGCGCTACAGCTGCTCCCTAGGGCCAGCCTGCATTCCTCTCTGCCTTTTGAAGTCTCGCTCATTGCTACCTCTTCCAGGAAGCCTTCCCTGATACCTAAAGCCCCAAAGTGAGTGCTCCTTCCTCTTGGGAGGAAGGAACTATGTAGAGCCCTGCATAGTTCACAGGAGACTTACTGAACACGGCCTTTTGGTCATGGAGGTGTCTGACCTCCCCCAAGGAACCAAAGCTCACTGAGCACAGGAATAATGTTGATTGTCCTAATATCTGCCAGCAACAGGCACTTAGCAAACACTCATTTAACATGCTTCAATGAAAGTGAGAGAGGGAATTCCCTGGCGGTCCAATGGTTAGGACTCGGCACTTTCACTGCCAGAGCCTGGGCTCGATCCCTGATGGGGGAACTAAGATCCTGCAAGCCACGCGGTGCAGCAGCTGAGAGAATGAATCAATGGTTTGGTGGCAATAACTCCAAATGCAAGACTGACAGCACTTTCTGGAAAATGCCCCACATTCTGAGAAAAATTACCATAGAGAGAGAAGATTTTCACTGGTCTGAAAGGCTGAACTTAGGTGATGCTAGGTTACAAAGGAACTGGGATTTGGACCATGAGCAATTATGACTTTTCTCTAGCCCCAAACTTAAAACTCAGTCTATAGGGACTTCCCTGGTGGCGAAGTGGTTAAGAATCTGCCTGTCATTGCAGGGGACATGGGTTCGAGCCTGGGTCCGGGAAGATCCCACAGGCTGCGGAGCAACTCAGCCCATGCGCCACAACTACTAAGCCCATGTGCCACAACTACTGAGCTCGCATGCCACAACTACTGAAGCCCGTGCGCTTAGAGCCCATGCTCCGCAACAAGAGAAGCCACTGCAATGAGAAGCCCACGCACTGCAACGAAGAGTAGCCCCCACTTGCCGCAACTAGAGAAAGCCTGTGCACAGCAACAAAGACCCAATGCGGGCAAAAATAAATAAATAAATAAATACTAAAAAAACTCAGTCTATAGCATCCACAATCTCCAAAGCAACATCTTTTGCTTTTGTAATTTACAATAACTACTAGTTGTTTTTTTTTAATTTAAAAAAACTATACACTTGGACCTTGAGGTGAGAAGTGATTTGATAAAGTCTTTCACTCATCAGCTATGGGTTTATAGTGCTTGTTCTGTTCTAGGCCCTGGGGCTTCAACCATATAACTATAAAAAGCACACCCCACCCACATGGAGCTCATATTCTAATGAAGAAGACAGTAAGCAAATAGACAAATTTATTTCTGTCAGGTCATGACAAGTACTATAAAGAAACACACCAGGATAAGAGGATAACGTGTGGCAGGGGCTGCTGCTGAGGGAAAATAGGGCTTAATGCTCAGGGGATTCTTCTCCGTAAAACTGTCAAGGCCCTTAAAATAAAGGGCTGCTATATACAATGCAACAGAGATGTGAAATTAAGAACGTAAAAATATGTGCAGATGCCTTAAATAGAGAAGTTTATCTTACTTTCCATCATAGTGCCTGGCAGAGAGTGGCCACTCAGTAAATATTGGTTGAATGAATGACTTGCTAGGTGGTCTACAGAACGCCAGAGCCTTCAACCAGCTGGTAAATTTCCCCTTCCAAGATAAGGAATGATAACCAGTTCATGGCTGATTCAAAAATGCCCACCTCTGTGCACCCCTATGTTCATAGCAGCACTACTCACAATAGCCAAGACATGGAAACTTAAATGTCCATCAACAGATGAAAGGATAAAGAAGGTGAAGTATATATATATCTATACATATACAATGGAATATTACTCAGCCATAAAAACAATGAAATAATTCCATTTGCAGCAACATGGATGGACCTAGAGGTTGTCATACTAAGTGAAGTAAGTCAGAAAGACAAATACCATATGATATCACTTATATGGGGAATCTAAAATATGACACAAATGAACTTATCTACGAAACAGAAACAGACTCACAGACATAGAGAAGACACTTGTGGTTGCCAAGGGGGAGGGGAGGTGGGGGAGGGAGGATTGCGTGTTTGTGATTAGCAGATGCAAACTATTACACATAGAATGGATTAACAACAAGGTCCTATTGTATAGCACAGGGAACTGTATTTAGTATCCTGTGATAAACCGTAATGGTTTCATGAAGAATATGAAAAAGAATGTGTGTTTGTATATACACACAACTGAATCACTTTTCTGTACAGCAGAAATTAACACAACACTGTAAATCAACTGTACTTCAATAAAATAAATTTTTTTTTAAATGCCCACTTCTGGTGGGTCCCTAACCCTTGACCCAGCCAGCCATCAAGAGCTCAGCCTAGGGTATCCCTGTACCGAAGAAGGGAAAAGGAAGTTCCATTTGTTGCCTTTATTGCATCTTCGGTAGCTTCTGGAGCAAACAGTGCTCACCAACTACCCAAAGCAACTCAGCCTCCCAAACCTCAGCTCTTCCATAGAATCTGTCCCCTAAATTTCAAACTCCAGTTGGCTGTAAGTCAACAGAAAGGCAGGAAGTGGGTACGATGACTTTGTTATGCGGGGTTTTAGGTTCCAAACCTTGCTCTTCCTTCCCTTTCTGTGGTGTCTGAAAAATGCAGCCTGCTTCTGGCCCTCGCAGGGTGCTTCGCCCTCTGAGGGCCTCCAGGTGTAGCTCGCTGACCAGTGGCTCTTGCAGGTGAGAAAAATGAGGACAATTTAGGTAAAGCCTGCAACAACAGGCCTTCCTGCCAGGGTCCTGCAGAAACCCTGCAGAAACCCTGCAGGAACCCTGCAGGGTCCTGCAGAAAGGGCCCTCGTCCTCATCTGGGGGGCAAACTGAGGTTGCCAGAGTCTCTTTCCCCTATCGATGGACCCGGATATCCTGCCGTGCCCCCCATGAATCTCTTGGAGCTGCCCCGTTTCTTCCCCAGAAGCCTCCCGGAACTGTGGACTTCCTCCTGTTCTGGAGCTGTCCGCAGCCTCGTGGGCTTCCTGGCCTCAGAGCCTCCACTCCCCCAAGCTTCGGTCTTCACTGTCAGCCCTGGCCCCCACCCCAGCCCCCTCATGGTCACTACCCACACCCCAGAGTGACAGCCGCGTCCACAGAATAGGATGGCACAACACTGTTAATTGCTAATTTGGTTAGCACCTGGCAACCCCAAGGGCTGTTGACATCACACCTACATAAACAGTGTGACTGTCCCCAGACAAAAGCGATATCTGCTCATACACCTTTGCACAGACAAGGTGGCACCAGTTTTGCCTACTCCCAAACCATTCTTATGAAATGACAGGGCTTAGTAGAAATGGGATGTTTCTAACCAACCTGAGCTGACTGTCATCAGGCAATTTCAGCCAAATTCCCATTACCAGTAAACCAATGAGTCAAAGTTACCAGGAATGAAAGATCATGAATTCAACCATTAAACAAATATAATTGAGTGCCTGGCACTGTTCTAGGCCCCAGAGATAGGGCAGGCAACAAAACAAGCTTACAGAAAAGGGAAAGAATAGAAACCGAAAAAAGATAAAGAAACATTAGCATGTCAGACAGTTATAAGTACTGAGGAGGAAAAAAGGAGCCAGGACTTTTCAATATTTTATACTTAGGGTGGCATTTAAGGCAGCACCTGGCGTGTGGTAAGCCCTTAACATTTGCTGAGTGAATAAAAAACTTGCAGAGAATGTTAAGTTCTGAGTTATTTTTGTCGCTCTCTTCTGCTGCTCCCTCTTTCTCCTTTTTCTTTCTTTCATCAAAGCACTTTTATCCTTTAGAACTCTACTAAAAAACTCCCCTATTAAAAAATGAGCAATTGACAAAATTGAAAAACACAGGGGGCTAACAAACATATCACATTCCACCGTGCTCCAAATCAAAACCATTCAAAGTAGCACAGCAAAGAAGGGATCCTATATTTCATCCAACAAACATATGAGATTTTTAAAATATCAGACTACAAAGTGGAGACAAGAACACAGAGAAACCAGCACTCTTGTGTACGGTGCGAAGGGGGTGCCCCATGTGTGAGTTTTCCTGGCAGACAGTTTAGTGGCTTGAGCCAGAAACTTACAAATATGCAGCCCTTGCGATCTAGCCTCTCCTAGGAATTTACCTGAAGAGAAATTATCAAGGATGTGTGTAAAGATTTATCCATGAAGATGTTCATCAAAGCACTGTTTGGCAAAAAAATTAGAAATAACCTAGACGAAAAGATCAGTTAAGTGGAATTATGTGATAGCCACACAATATAATAGTAGATAGTTGGTAACAATGATGGTATGAAAGAATATTAACAATGAAACAGATGAATAAAGCAGTTAACTCAATATGTATAATAGGGTCCCACTTTTGTAAAACAGAAATACATACATATGTTCTACATGGAAAATGTCTGGAAAGATAGACACCAAAATGATGTTAACAGTGGTCATCTATGGGAGGTGAGATCACAGGTAATTTTCTCTCATCTGTCCTTCCTTTTTTGTTTCTTTTCTGTATTTTTAACCAAAAATAATTAACTGTATAATTTTTTAAGTTTTAAAAAAGTAAGAATGCATCCAAACTTAAAGCTAGATCATTTCCTCAAAATTCTTTCCAAATGATTTTCCTAAGTTTGTGGCTTTAGGACCATTTTAAAATCCAGCCTTTCAGCCAAGTCACTCTAGCAGATATAAGAGTGACATGGCACTCAGGTGTCGGTAAGCTTCAGTAGGAGGGTTCCTAATTCTATAGCACAGATCATAAGAATTAATTCCCTTCCCTGGCGGTCCAGTGGTTAGGACTCTGCACTTCCACTGCCAGGGGCGCAGGTTCAATCCCTGGTCAGGGAACTAAGATCCGGCAAGCCATGTGGCATGGCCAAAAAAACCAAAGAATTAATTCCTCCTGCTGTGACTCCCTAGTTAGCCCAACCTGATGTTATTCTCTCCTGTAAACATATATGTGCTGGTTCCACAGGTGTAAAGTTTCCACCCCACAATCTTTTAAATGTCATATCTTCTACACATCCATTAACTGATGACATAATGATATTTGGGACTTTGATAGAACCATCTGGGATGTCAACTATAGGTAATCTGGAATGTAAGGATTGTTTCTCCAGGGGTCACTTGTCTGGTGACCATTATCTAAATAAGGGGAACAATACCCTGACCATTTATAATTATAACCTAATTGGTAAAATGACAGTCCATGGGACCTCAGAGGCAATTTCACACTAGTTTTCATCTATTCCTGTACAATAACAACACAGGCCTTGGTGTCCACTTTGAAAATTACAACAAGTGGGTTTTGGGGGCCTCTACATGGAAAATATCTTCTGCTCAAAATTAGGAGAAAGGGCTTTACTCAGGAGAGTCCTGGCCACAGAAGCCAATTTTGATTCATAAATGCTGAAATGCAGAAATAAAACATCCTAGGTTTGCTGTTAATCACAGTAGAAATGTCCCTTCTATGAAAAGAAAAGAAGCATCCCTTTAGAGGGATGCAGCCCAGGCAGAAGAGAAGACATTAATTAAAGTGCTGGGGGCAGGATAAGCGGGGAGCAGAGGAGCCCTTTCTTCAAGCACGTTGCTGTTTCAACAATTTTCGAAAGTCTTCTGTTGACAGGATGGTTGTTAAAACCCTGATAAAAAGATATTAGAGGAAGTACAGGACTTCCCTGGTGGCGCAGTGGTTAGGAATCCGCCTGCCAATGCAGGGGACACAGGTTTGAGCTCTGGTCCGGGAAGATCCCACGTGCCTCGGAGCAACTAAGCCCATGCGCCACAACTACTGAGCCTGCGCTCTAGAGTCCGTGGGCCACAACTACTGAGCCCACGTGCCACAACTACTGAAGCCCACGCGCCTAGAGCCCATGCCCCCCAACAAAAGAAGCCACCGCAATGAGAAGCCCGCGCACGGCAACAAAGTAGCCCCTGCTCGCCGCAACTAGAGAAAGCCCGTGCACAGCAACGAAGACCCAACACAGCCAAAAATAAAGTAAATTAAAAAAAAAAAAAAAAGGTATAAAGCAAGAGGCCCAGACACACAGAGGAGGTGATCAAAGGGTGGCAAGCTCCACCCTCCACCCCGAGCCAAAGGTGCAGGCACCAGCCCTTCTCAGGGCTCCCCACCTGGTGTGAGAACCCAGTCCCGCCTGCTCCTCTTCCCTAACCTCCACCTTAGGAATTCAGGTGTTTGCTCCTCTCTGGAGAATCAGCCCCATCATAGGTGATTTTGCTTCCCTTCTCTGAACCTCAGTTTCTTTATCTGTAAAACGTGCAGGTTGGACCAGATGATAACAGTTCCCGCACCCTCCTGGGGGCGCTTAGACCCTGCCTCTCTTTGGCCAGTTTGCCCAGTGTGATGGCAGGGTCAGCCCCGTCCTAGATGGTTGGGGGTAGGTGACCGAGAACAGTCTCATTCCTGCCAGCGTTCCTTTGCTATGCCCCGGGATCGCTGAACCTGCAGAATAAACTGCCTTCAAGTGCATCTAACATCTGGTGTATTCATTTCCTGAAGCTGCTGTAACAAATTACCACAAGCTTAGCGCTTAAAACAACCCACATTGATTCTCTTACGGTTCTGGAGGTCCGATGTCCAAAATGAGACTTATGGGACTAAAATCAAGGTATTGGCAGGCCTGGTTCCTTCTGGAGTTTCCAGGGAGAACCAGTTCCTTGCCACTTGCAGCTTCTAGGGGCCACAGCGTTCCTGAGCTTATGACCGCATCACTCCAGTGGCTGTTTCTGTTATCACATTGCCTTCTCTGACTCCTCCTGCCTCCCTCTTATAAGGACCTTTCTGATTACGTTGGGCCCACCCAGATAATCCAGCCCAGCAGGAGGAAGAGGAGGAAGTTTATTCTCTGGGGAAACTAAACCAGAGAAGCTCCAGACCTGGGACACTGGGCATACTGGAGAGCAAGGCTGAATCAGTACAGTATAAAGGGAAGCGGGGGACTTCCCTGGTGGTCCAGTGGTTAAGACTCCGTGCTCCTAATGCAGGGGGCCTGGGTTTGATCCCTGGTCAGGGAACTAAAGATCCCGCACACAGCAACGAAGATCCCGCACGAAGATCTCTCATGCCATGCTCAACTAAGACTTGGCAAAGCCAAATATTATAAATAAGTAAATAAATAAATGTTTAACAAAAATAGGGGGGGAAGCCGGAGAGGAAGGGGGAATACTTCAAAGGCTGAATATCAATGATAAGACCCCAGCTGCCTTCCCCGATGGTCTCCCAGAATGCCAACAGCCTGTACCCTCCAAGCAGGAGATCGGAGAGCTCTTCTCGACAGGATAATCTCCCCATCGCAAAATCCTTAACTTACAACCGCAAAGTCCTTTTTTGCCATAAAAGGTAACATACAGGTTCTGGGGATTAGGACCTGGACGTCTTTGGGGGCTATTATTCTGCCTACCACATCTGATGCTCCAATTTTACCACCTTCACAATATTTGCCATTTCTGCTTTTCATCTTTGAATTTTTCTTTGAATCAGATCACTTTCTAAGAAAATGAACTTAAAAAATAATCATATCAGGGACTTCCCTGGTGGTCCAGTGGGTAAGACTCCAAGCTCCCAATGTAGGGGGCCCGGGTTCGATCCCTGGTCAGAGAACAAGATTCCACATGCCAGAACTAAGAGTCCACGTGCTACAACTAAAAGATCCCACATGCCACAACTAAAAAAAGATCCCATATGCCAGAACTAAGACCTGGTGCAGCCAAAATAAATAAATAAATATTTTTTAAAAACAATCATATCTATGAAATTATAGAATTGATTGCTAGTCGTATTTTCCCTACTATTTCATAAGTTAAATACATGACTATTAAGATGTCACGAAGATGGCGCCGAAGGCGAAGAAGGAAGTCCCTGCCCCTCCCAAAGCCGAAGCCAAAGCAAAGGCTTTGAAGGCCAAAAAAGCAGTGTTGAAAGGCGTACACAGCCACAAAAAAAAGAAGATCCGGATGTCACCCACCTTCCGACGGCCCAAAACACTGCAGCTCAGGAGGCAGCCCAAATATCCTCAGAAGAGCGCCCCTAGGAGAAACAAGCTTGACCACTATGCCATCATCAAGTTCCCCCTCACCACTGAGTCAGCCATGAAGAAAATAGAAGACAACAACACACTGGTGTTCATTGTGGATGTCAAGGCCAACAAGCACCAAATTAAACAGGCTGTGAAGAAGCTCTATGACATTGATGTGGCTAAGGTCAACACCCTGATCAGGCCTGATGGAGAGAAGAAGGCATATGTTCGACCGGCTCCTGACTATGACACTTTGGATGTTGCCAACAAAATTGGGATCATCTAAACTGAGTCCAGCTGACTAATTCTAAATATAAAAGTGTTCACTATTAAAAAAAAAAAAAAAGATGTCAAATGTTCAAGGACCTACTACTGCACAGCACAGGGAACTCTACTCAATATTCTGTAATGGCCTATATGGGAAAAGAATCTAAAAACGAGTGGATATGTGTATATGTATGACAGATTCACTTTGCTGTACACCTGAAACTAACACAACATTGTAAATCAACTATACTCCAATTTTAAAATATATATATATATATATATATATATATATACATTAAAAAAGATGTCTGTACACCTGAAAATACCACAACATTGTTAATCAACTATACTCCAATACAAAATAAAAAGTTTAAAAAAAATGTCAAATGTTCATCTCTGCACCACATAACATCACTGTGCGTGCCACCAGTAGTACACAGACTGTCCTTTGGAGAAAAAAAAGAGAGTCCAGCCTCCTGATTTTACAGAATAGGGTAATTTATCCACGAAGGCACAGCAGCAAAGAGCAAAACTGCGGCTACACCCACGACTTCTTCCTCCCGTCTCGGTGCTCATTAATCACAGCTTGAAAGGATGTCAGCTTTTTCTTAATAGCATCTCACGTTGGTGATTCATATCATTTAGGGCTCAGTTCCCCTTCGGCTACACTCCCGGATATTTTATATTTGGAAAGTGGGGTTTCCTAGTGCTTCCCCTATGGACCAACATCCATGCATCCTACTTATCTGTGTTGAGCAGAGGGTGTTTACTTGACCCACATCTGGACAGCGTCCAGGTCCCAGGGAAGAATGCACTGCAAAGGGAGGTCCGTAACCAGTGGTGACTTTGTACTGTGCCCCTTGGCATGTGTCCCAGCTGCTGACTGAACCTGGAAACAGCTTTTAAGAAGACAGAGTTCCTTTCCAATACACAGGGTGTGGGATGATATAATTGCCCTCCTTTTACATAACAACTGGCATGCAATAAAAATAGCTTTCAGAAATGAAACTCAGTTATTTGTAGTGAGGTGGATGGACCTAGAGTCTGTCATACAGAGTGAAGTAAGTCAGAAAGAGAAAAACAAATACCGTATGCTAACGCATATATATGGAATCTAAAAAAAAAAAAAAAGGTACTGATAAACCTAGTACCTAGTTTCAGGGCAGGAATAAAGAGGTAGACATAGAGACTGGACTTGAGGACATGGGGTGGGAGGGGGAAGCTGGGGCGAAGTGAGAGTAGCATCGACGTATATACATTACCGAATGTAAAATAGTTGGTTGGTGGGAAGCAGCAGCATAGCACGGGGAGATTGGCTCAGTGATTTGCAAGGACCTAGAGGGGTGGGATAGGGAGGATGGGAGGGAGGCTCAAGAGGGAGGGGATATGGGGACATGTGTATGCATATGGCTGATTCGCTTTGTGCAACAGAAACTAACACAGTATTGTGAAGCAATTATACTCCTATAAATATCTATTAAAAAAATTAAAAATTAAAAAAAAAGCTTTCATTTATTGGATACTTCATCTGGGACAGGTCCTGTGATAAGTGCTTTACACACATCCATTCACAACAACCCTATGAAGTAGCTGTTAGTGTTCCCGCTTTACAGTTGAGAACACCATGTCTCAGAGAGGTTAAGCAACTTGTCCAGAATCACACAGCTAATGTGACAAAGTCTATATTCATAGAACCTCAGAAGATAAAAGAAAACTTAGAAATCTACCTGAGATGAGGAATGCCAATGAGGAAACCAGAGAGGTTGAGCAACCTGCTCAAGGACACACAGTTTAGTGGCAGACTCAGGGACAAAATTCAGGTCTTCAACTCTCAGACCATTTTGTTCTTTCAGGTTTTCTCTCTCTTAAGATGATTTTTTCAGATGCCTACCTGATCAGCTTCTCTTTTCTCATTATTGCATACATCTCTCCTCCCTGGTGCTTTTGCCCCTCATCATTTTCTCTCTAATTGAAAGCTGTGGAGGAATCTAATGAGAATCCCAGAGCGACCCTTCCCCATCTCTCCCTCTGACCCACAGAAAAAAAAAGAAAGTGCTAGAAAATCTCCATGAGTCTGTATACATTAATTTGGAATGAGTAATAATTTAACCAGAAAAGGATTAACGTTTACCTTCATCCTTTCCCCCCCAAAAAGAAATTGCTAAGCAGATACACAGTGGAAAACAAGGTTAGATGGGGATATGATCAAAAGAGGAAATTGTTAATGCAAATTTTAACCTAGTAAGACCCTAAATGTCCATCAAAGGGAACTGACTGAATCAATGATCATATATCCACACAATGGAATACCAGGTAGCCACGAATGATAATGTCATAGAACACTGTGTAATAATATGAGAACAAATTATGATTAGTAAGTCGAAAGCATGAATACAAAATAAAATGACTCCGATTTTTATAAGTATATACCCACAGAAAAAAAAAAGACTGGAAGGATATATTTATAACTGGTGGCTATCTCTAGGTGATTTATATTTTCTTTTTTGTGTTTATCTGTATTTTCCAAATTTCCTACAGTGAACACAGATTACTTTTATAATCCAAGGGAGAAAAAAAGTCATCAAATTCTTGACATAGTCATTAAGAACTGCTGTTTTCTGAAGCCTATGCTCTGAGATTGCATATCCAGGAAAATAAGGGATCGACCACAAACCTCTTTCCTGAGCTGGCCATATGTTAACAATTTAACAATTATTCTACTCCAGTAGAAAGATGAGCAATGAACATAAATAAGTGGTTCACTGAAGAAATACGAACGGCCAATAAACACGTGAGAAGATCCTCAATCGTTTCATTAATAACTTTTAAAATGTAAATTAAAATGACAATGAGACATTTTTTACTTATCAAATTAGCAGAGTTTAAAACAAATGATAGGGACTTCCCTGGCGGTCCAGTGGTTAAGACTTCGCCTTCCAATGCAGGTGGTGCAGGTTCGATCCCTGGACGGGAGCTAAGATCCCACATGCCTTGTGGCCAAAAAAAAAAGAAAAAAAAACAAAAAACAAAAAATATAGAGCAGAAGCAATGTTGTAACAAATTCAATAAGGACTTTAAAAAAATAGTCCATCAAAAAACATCTTTAAAAAATAAAACAAATGATAATACCCAGTGCTGGTAATAGCGTGAGGAAGCCAACACTCTCAGACAACACTGGTCCAAGTGAAAATGCTACAACTATAGCAGTTACCACAATGGATTGAATACAAGTATCTCCACTTCCTCCTGAAACATCACAAAAAAGACAGGACAAATTTTAAAAGGTAGAAACCCATCAGGACAGAGTACAGGAGAGCAGACAAGATGTCAACAGACTTGGAAGACAGAAAGCAGAACGGTGAATGGCAGCTGATGGATTGCATCAGAGAAGGCTGGAAACTGAATGCCAACCAGAAGCAAGCCGGGTGTGCCTCTGAACCGCAGAAATGCCCAGGAATTGGAGGTACCAGCTATGTCAGAAGGCGGGGTGGGGTGGAGCCAAAAACAGGAAGGGCTGTTGAAAGCACAGTGTGTTTACAAAGCACTCAGACTTCACAGCCCAGGTAACTGACCAGCCAAGGCATTTAGCTCTCCCCCTGCCCAGCAGGAGGAGGCTTCTCCTCTGGAGAAGCTAAACCAGAGAAGCTCCAGACCTAGGGACACTGGGCACACCAGAGGGCAAGGCTGTCACTACACTGGAAAGGGAAGTGGGATAAAGGGAGGGAGGATTCTTCAGAGGCTTCATATCAAACGATGAGACCCCAACTTCCCTCCCCTACTGACCCTCCAAGAATGCTGGCAGCCTGGATTCTACCCTCCAGGCAGGAGATCAGAGAGTCTTTCTCAACAGAACCAGATGGCTTGGGACTTCCCTGGTGGCGCAGTGGTTAAGAATCTGCCTGCTAACGCAGGGGACATGGGTTCAACCCGTGGTCCGGGAAGATCCCACATGCCACAGAGCAACTAAGCCCGTGCGCCACAACTACTGAGCCTGCGCTCTAGAGCCCGCGTGCCACAACTACTGAGCCCACGCACCTGGAGCCCGTGCTCCGCAACGAGAAGCCACTGCAATGAGAAGCCCGCGCACCGCAACGAAGAGTAGCTCCCGCTCCCCTCAACTAGAGAAAGCCCGTGCAGCAACGAAGACCCAACGCAGCCAAAAATAAACACATAAATAAATTTATTTTTTTTTTAAAAAGAAAATGAAATAAAAGTAACCTCAAACCCTGAGAATGCCATCTTATAGTTTACAAAACACTTTCACAATCATTGTCCTGCTCAAGCATCACAAACATCCCACAAAGCAGAGACATTTTACAACTGTGTAGACCAGAAAACAGGTTCAGAGGAAAGTGACTTGCCCATAAGTAAGGCAAGAAGCCAAGACTTAATCACAAGCCCCAACTTGGTCAGCTCGGCAAAATTGCAAGCAACACACCAGCTGTGTCCCAGTCAACCTCAGATAAACCTGTCTGAACCCAAGGGGCTCTCTCTGCAACCCAGAAAAATGCTACCTGGGCAGCTCAGGTAATACACAACCAAATCAAGGTGATGGGATTTCAGGAAACCACCAAACCACCAAAGCCAACCCCTGGTATCACCCCGACAGGGACACCGCCAACTTCACAAACTGACCTCAGCCTCTGACAGTCCCCCGACCACATGGACAGAGAGGGTCCACCAGGAGCCCCCCACCCCAACTCTGGCGTGTTGCCAGCTGGCCCTCACCTGGCCCAGACCTTGTCCAAGCTGACCCCCCACTCCCCACCATCCCAACGTACCTGGTCCCGTATCCCAGGCCTCGCTGATCAGATCAACAGCAGCACAAAGCAGCCGGAGCTGAAGCCGCTGAAACAAAGTAGAAATCAACAGGAAGCGTGAGAATCACCTTCTGACAAAAGAGGTACAAGGACAGGAAGTGGGTTCAGGCCAGGAAGGCTGGGGCCGGCCTTCTAGAAGTGAGGCAACCCTGCCAGCCTCATCGCTCAGCTGTTGTTGAACAAGACTTCAGGGCTGGGGAAGGGAAAAAAAGAAATTCAAGCCCTAACTCTTTAGCCAGAACCTCAAGCTTCCCCATGTCCACTATATGCATGTATGTCTCCAGCCCTGTATTTGAGGGGAAAGGCGAGGTGAAGAAGAGATGCACAGAGCCCGGCAGAGCACACATGTGGTACTTAAAAGAAAGAACTTGAAGTCAGATAGCCTCCACCTACCACTTTTAGCGGCGAGACCTTGAACGGGTTGCCGTGCGTCTCTGCATTTTCCCAAAATGAAATGCCGCACTGACCTCACAGTATTGTTTGGGCTTAAATGAGATAACGTGTGTAATTGGCTTCATATACATCCAATTAGTCCCTTTAGTGGGTTGTGGCGTCCCCCCTCCTTTCTCCCTCTCCAAATCTGACCCACTCCTTTAGTCTTTGTCAGGTCAGACCACCCTGGTCTGAAGAGTCACCCCAAACACCTCTCACCTCCAAAGCGGCTGCAGGTCCCGTGTGTCATTAAGTCCCACCACGTAGGACAAGCACCATTGCTAAGAACTGCTACTGAGGCCCTTCACTGATAATTCCTTCCCACGGTGACGTTTATCTCCCCAAGGTCACCCAGAGAGGGAAAGGGCTGCGTGGATTTGTCTCTGTATCCCCAGGAGCATCCAGCAGAGCACTGGAAGTTCGTCCGTAAATGTTCATGGACCTTTAAGATGCTACGGAGCTTTCAGGCTGACGGCGGGGCAGCTGGGGAGCACGCCGACCCGCCCTGGAGGAGGCTTATGCGGGATTTCAAGTGATTGCAAGAGGACCCACCTGTGCGTGTCAGTGGCGCACCATCTGAAAACAACATCATGCACTGGAATGCAGTTATATTTGGACCAGAAGGGACATCCTTTGAAGATGGTACTTTTAAACCAGTAATAGAATTTTCTGAGGAGTATCCAAATATACTGCCAGCTGTTAGGTTTTTATCCAAAATGTTTCATCCGAATGTGTATGCTGATGGTAGCATATGTTTAGATATCCTTCAGGATCAGTGGAGTCCAATATATGAGGTAGCTTCTCTCTTAACATCAATTCAGTTCCTGCTGGATGAACCGAATCCAAATAGTCCAGCCAATAGCCAGGCAGCACAGCTTTATCAGGAAAACAAACGAGGATATGAGAAAAGAGTTTCGGCCATTATTGAACAAAGCTGGAATGATTCATAATACACAACTGGTCTGTTAATCTTTTTCATCACTGTTGTGTATAATTTACCTCGCAGTAGAAAGGCTAACAAATTTTAAGTGCCACAGGTTTTAAGGATTCTGCAGGAAAAAGAAGTCCTTCAGTTTAGAACCTACAAAAGCTAATGTATCTTGATTAATGTACTTTTTATTGCACTGCTTGCATTTATGTAAGCAATAACTAAGTTATTGCTTACATAAATGTGTAATATATCCTGCTTGTACTTTTTCCAAGTGTATAATGCTAGTGTGGAGTTTTCATGACAGAATATGCACATTTTGTAAATCTGTACTTTTTTCAAATATTGAATGCCTTATTTTTGTATTCTTTAGATTTTTTAATTGGAGGAAAGCACTTAAAGTTTTTTATATATGAATATTACATGTAAAGCTGTTAAAATACATAACTTCAGGGCCAAAAAAAAGATGCTATGGAAACACCGCCCTATTTAAAGCGTTTCGGTAAACTCAGGCATCTGGGCTGAGGTCGCCATAGCAATGGTTTTGCAGGCTGTGGCAGAGCCTTGCAGGAGGGCAGGACCAGGGCGATCCCTGGCTCCTCTAAGCTCTTCTCACAACCCCTAAAGCCCCTAAAGATGTGAAATGGGGGAGTGTGATGAAAGCTGCAGCTCAAGCTGCCTGGAAAAACTGCTTCCCATCCCGCCCCCATCTCCCGAAGGAAGCCTGCGTAGCCTGCAGCCTACTTAAATCGCCCTCAAAAGCAGCCTTACGTTTACAACCTGATCAGGAGACCTGCTCTCCTCCTGGCTCTCTGTCCTCAGCCAGATGACAAAAAGGTCCCCTTTTTTTCAGATGACAGATATCTTGATAGCTAAGACGGCATCTTCTTAAGGATTGCCCCTCACCTCTTGCTCCCTCCAAGGTACCACCCCACCAGGGCTGCCTGTCTCCATACCTCTCATAGTGTAACCCCAAGCCTTGTTGAGGCTTCCTAGGCGCCAGGCACTGTGGTGTTTTACATACAATATCCTGCTTTAACCTTCAAATAACTCTCTAAGTAAAGGCCGTCACCATTTCCATTTTACAGATGAGGAAACTGAGACCCCCAAGAGGTCACGCAACTGGCCCAACTTTAACTTGCAGACATTTCAGTGGGATTTTACTCCAGGAAGCTGCAAACTCTCCCACCTCCCACATCGCACAGAGAAAGGACCTTAGAGTCAGCATGTTCTAAGTTTCGGAACTACTGAGTGTGAGTCATCACCAGGGAGCTAGTTAGAAACGCAGAACCTCAGGCCCCACCCCAGTCCGACTGAATTAGAATTTGCATTTTCACAAGAGAACCAGGTGATCGGTTTGCTCATCAAGGTTTGAGCCACTGAATTGAAGAGATGATGCAATACAGGCGCGCACAGGCAAAGCAAGCATAGTAAAAGAACCCCACAGGGCTCTAGATCTTGGGGATTTTGCCTCTAGTGCAGGGCTCCAAAACCCCCAGGCCGCGGACGGTACCGGTCCGCAGCCTGTTAGGAACCGGGCCGCACAGCAGGAAGTGAGCAGTGAGCGGCGGGCGAGCCCGCGAAGCTTCATCTGCGGCTCCTCATCGCTCCCCGTGGCTCGCATCACCGCCTGAACCACCCCCCCACCCCCACCCCCACCCCCGTCCGTGGAAAAATTGTCTTCCACAGAAACCCATCCCTGGTGCCAAAAAGGTTGGGGACCGCTGCTCTACAGGAATCACAGAGCCAAAAATTAGGGGTCCGAAGCTCCCGGGGCCTCAGTTTCCACTTCCTAGGTGCTCAAGCAAAATCTCAACTCTGGAAGTCTGGAGAGCAATCGGACGGCTTTAGAGCGCCACCTGCTGGTCTTGATTAGCTATGCATCACACGTCTCTGCTCCAGGCATCCCCTCCCGGAGCGGCAGCTACTTGTGTGCAGCGGCTGAGCCTTCTCTTGGGGATTTTTGTAGTTTTTCCCAGCCCGGTTTATTTCTCTTCCTTCTTTAGACTTCAACATTCACCATTCGTTATTCCTATCACTGGTTCAGATAACTCCATACTCTCTAAATGACAAGAATGCAGCACCTCATGTTTGCTTGCTCCCTTGACCTCAGTTCAGTTCAATTGATTAGGGGTGTAAAGCCTAAGACGTGACCATTTCTCTTTTCACTAACATCAAAGCAAGTGGTGAAACCAAGCCCTTAGTGTTAAAACCAAGGCATAAAGATTTAAAACTGATCCCTATAAGAAACTATTTGCAACATTCACATGGACATATTTCTACTTACCTATATTTAAATCCATCTAAAATCAATAGCAGAAGGAAAGCATCCAAATAGTATACAGGGCAAAAGATACAGGTAAGCTCAAAGCAGAAGAAATATAATTAGTCAAAGACATTTTCAAGAAATGTCCCTATTTTAAACCTTTCTTACCTTCTTTTGAATCAGATTTTTGAAATTAATGCCTCTCCCATTATTCAAATTATACACTCTTTGACTATTATTCTAATGGTTATCAAGCAATCCCACTCCCCGGCTAATGCAAGAATCTTAGGATTGATTTAACTCCATATATCCTCCTCCTGCTTTTTGGCTATTATTGTCAAGTATTTTAATTTTTCATGCATTTTTAAACAAGATATTATCAATATTATTATTCTATACAGTCAATATTCGTGTATTTTTCCCACACATTTACCTCTTGTCATTCATTCATTCCTGCATGTCTTTGCTTCCATTGGGGTCACTTTCATTCTGCCTAAAGAATGTTCTTTAGTAGTACTTTTAGTTCAGCTCTCTTGGCAATGAAGTCTCTGTTTTCATTTGTAAACCTCTTTGCTCCACCTTCATTTTTTTTTTAATTAATTAAGGTCTTTTTTTAATTTTTTTTTTTTTTGGCTGCGTTGGGTCTTCGTTGCTGCGCACGGGCTTTCTCTAGTTGCGGCGAGCAGGGGCCACTCATGAATGTGGTTCATGGGCTTCTCATTGCCGTGGCTTCTCCTGTTGTGGAGCACAGGCTCTAGGCACACGGGCTTCAGGAGTTGTGGCTCACCAGCTCTAGAGTGCAGGCTCAGTAGTTGTGGCGCATGGTCTTAGTTGCTCAGCAGCATGTGGGATCTTCCCGGGCCAGGGCTCAAACCCGTGTCCCCTGCATCGGCAGGTGGATTCTTAACCACTGTGCCACCAGGGAAGCCCTCAGTCAATTTTTTAAAATAATCTTTGACTTTGGTTTTCAGAAGTTTTACTACAGTTTGCCCAGGTAGGGATTTTTTGTATTTATTTTGCTTCAGATCTGTAGAGTTTCTTGAATCTGTGTTTTAATGTCTTTCACTAATACTGTAAAATTTGTAATCAGTAACTCTTCACCTATTGCTTCAGAACAACTCACTCACGCTCCTTGAGTCCAATTAAATGTATTTAGACCTTTACATCACATTCCATACTCTCTTATGCTCTTTTCTGTATTTTCCATCTTTTTTTTTTCCCACTCCTATGCTTCAGACTGAATATTTTCTACCCACCTATCTTTCAGTTTACTAATCCTGTCTTCTTTATATCTAACCGGCTGTTGGGAATTCCCTGGAAGTCAGTCCAGTGGTTAGGACTTGGCACTTTCACTGCTGTGGCCTGGGTTCAGTCCCTGGTCAGGGAACTAAGATCCCACAAGCCTCCCAGTGTGGCCCAAAAACAAACAAACAAACAAACAAACAAAAAACTGCTGTTAAACCCATCTATAGAGTTTTTTTGTTTTGGTTGGGTTTTTGGTTTGGGTTTTTTTCTTTTCTGTTTTTAAGTATTGAAAGTATTAGAGTCCATGTACAATAATACCAATATCTTTTTCTCCTTCAGGTCTGCTATTTATTTTTTTCTCTTGGTTTTTGTTCACTTGGTCTTGTCTCTTAGTATATCTGTTAACTTTTGTTAAATGTTGGATGCTGTGTAGAATGAAAAACCGTAGAGGTTCTGGATTATGTTATTTCTCCAGAAGAGATGGAAATTTCTGGGTGTTTTTTTTTTTGTTTTGGGGGGGGTGGTTTTGTTGTTGTTGTTGTTTGTGGGTTTTGTTGTTGTTGCTGTTTTTTTTTCCAGGCAGTTAGAGTAGGGTTAAATCACTTAATACAATCAGGAACTGCGATGTTTCTGGCTTTGTATGGGCTGGTATGTTTCTGGATTGCCCTTGCTCCTAGATCATAGCCCTTCAGGGGTCTCAGCTGAAACCCTAAAGTGTTTCTCAGGTCCCTCTTTCTTGTCAGATCCTGAACTCCTGAGCCTTGTGATAATGCCAAAACTTTAGGCCACCATTTTCTGCTCAGCCTCAATGCCTCCCAAGCAAATCAGCAAATTACTGTAAGGAATTTCCTTCAGGAAAGCAGTGGAGATGATCCCCCTCACTTCAAAGGGTTTTCCTTCTGTACAGGATCCTGGTTACTTAAGTTCTGTCCACTTTGGCTACTCTCTAAAGCCTTAAAACAGCTGTGAGTGTGTGTGTGGGGTGGGGGGAAATCTAGTTTTTACATTGTTCTCTAAAGGAATCCTAGCCTGATACAAGCCACTCTGTCACGACCAGAAGCAAAAATCAACTAATGTACATTTTTAAAAAAGATAATTCTGGGGACTTCCCTGGTGGCACAGTGATTAAGAATCTGCCTGCTAACCCAGGGGACACAGGTTTGATCCTCCCTGGTCCAGGAAGATCCCACGTGCCGCGGAGTAGCTAGGCCCATGTGCCACAACTGCTGAGCTTGCGCTCTAGAACCCACAAGCCACAACTACTGAGCCCACGCACCACAACTACTGAAGTCACGCGCCTAGAGCTCATGCTCCACAGCAAGAGAAGCCACCACAACACAACGGAGAGCAGCCACCACTCGCCGCAGCTAGAGAAAGCCCGTGCGCAGCAATGAAGGCCCAACGCAGCCAAAAATAAATAAATAAAATGAATAAATTTTTTTAAAACATGAGAGTGTATGGGAGTACCCTGGTAGTCCAGTGGTTAGGACTCTGAGCTTCCCTTCCACTGCAGGGGGCACAGGTTCAATCCCTGGTGGGGGAGCTGCTATCCGCAAGCTTCAGGGCGTGGCCAAGAAATAATAATAATAAAATAAATAAAAATCAAAATGAGGGTGTAAAAGAAAATTTATTGGGGATCACAAGATAACAATTGAAAAAAATCAGATCCTGAAAGTATTTATTCAGTGTGATCCCACTTATTTTTAAATCATCACATATTATAATTATATATTATATAATACACAATTATCTTTAGCATAATCATATATATACATATATAATAATATATATAGGGGCTGGAAGAATAAACACCAAAATAGTTATAATAGTTATGTGTAGAGGTGGTATAGAGCTTGTATTTTTCCTTTTCGCGTGTGCTTGTATGAAATTTCCACTTTTTTTCAACACTAGTGCTATTTTTATAATCAGAAAAAATACAAAAAATTTTTTTCACTCCTGACTCTGTCCCTGACCCTGGTCTTACCTGTCTCAAGCGTTGAGGCCTCTCAGCTGTCAGGGAGGATTTCAGTTCTGGGATGAAGAGTGAAGACTCAGAAAATCCTCCAACAAAGACTGATTTCAAGCAGTCTTTCTCCTGCAGCTGCCACCACCCCCAGGAAGTGGGGAGAGGTTTCCCTTCCACATACCGCCCAGCGAGCAAATCTCTGGGCTTCCCCGCTCTTTAGCTTCCCTTCCCCCACCCGTCTCAGAGCATCTTGGCTCCTGCAGTTGGCGATTTGGGGCCTGTGTGTTTTACGGCGGTGGGAGGGCGTGGGGCGGGGGCGCACGCAGACCAGGTGAGTTGCAGGACGCAGCCCACGGCGGCTCGTGCGCGGCTGCGACGTGACTCAGCCTTCCTGCTCTCCCACTGCCCCACCCCTGCTGTCCTCTGTCTCCTCCCGCAGCCCGCACCCTCGGGTGACCGTCCGTCCTTGCCAGTTTCATTCTCAAGTCCAAGCTATTTTTCTCCTTTTCTCAGGATTCCTTCGGTTGATCCCACTCTGTGGCTTCCCGTCCAATGGGCTCTCAAGCATTGAAAGCCAGCCTCGGGCCCAGCCTTGAAAAATCCTGAAGTGGCCTCTTTCGGCTCTGAGATCCCGAGCCGCTGTGGCTCCGGACCTTGGGGGTCGTCATCCCCCAGTCGTACGTCTCAGATCAGCGTGCGCCAAGGCCCGTGCGCGCCACGACTTCCGGTGGTACACAAGAGAAACTTTTTTTCTTTTTTTTTACTTAACAGTATGTATTCATTTTGCTGTTTATTAAAAATATAATTAGAGCATCAGACCTGTGATTTCACAGAATGGATGCTCAGAACGAGAGAGAGTAGGTTTTTCTTGCTGTTGTTTAAAGAAAAATCAAGTAAACAATCGTACTTAGATGTGGCAAAAATTACCAAGACAAACCACTAGATTAAGTTTTCCCCGGGGGGATTCCTCCTTTAAAAGCCCCAGATTCGGGCTTCCCTGGTGGCGCAGTGATTGAGAATCTGCCTGCCAATGCAGGGACACGGGTTTGAGCCCTGGTTTGGGAAGATCCCACATGCCACGGAGCAACTAGACCCGTGAGCCACAACTACTGAGCCTGCGCGTCTGGAGCCTGTGCTCCGCAACAAGAGAGGCCGCGACAATGAGAGGCCCGCGCACCGCGATGAAGAGTGGCCCCCGCTTGCCGCAACTAGAGAAAGCCCTCACACAGAAACGAAGACCCAACACAGCCAAAAATAATAAATAAATAAATAAAAATTTTTTTAAAAAGCCCCAGATTCCGTCACAAGTCACTCCCTCTTCCCTCCTCTCCCCAGACTCACCTCCTGGAGAACCTGTCCAAGATCATGCTTTTTCAAAGACAACATTGGTGTACAGTGACTGAGTAGGCTTTACCCTGGTGGTGGGCTCATCCTGCTGTCTCCAGCCTGACCTGAGGTTCTCAGTCCACTATGACTTTGAGGGGGGAATGTTGGTATGGATTCCAAAGGCGTCTAGAATAGAAAGGAGAATGACTGCATTGTCCAAACTTCCCTTGTGCGCCACCCCTCCACACACACACACACCCCACACACGTGAGCTAGGCTTCAGAAGTTACCTTTATTCATTTAACAAACATTGATAGGGACTTCCCTGGCGGTCCAGTGGTTAGGACCCCGAGCTTTCACTGAGGAGGGCCTGGGTTCAATCCCTGGTTGGGGAACTAAGATCCCGCATGCTGCCTGATGCGGCCCAAAAGAAAAAAACAAAACAAAACAAAACAAACCACATTGATTTATTGAGCACTATTGATAGACACCAGGCCCACAAAAGTGGACACAGATGAGTTAGGATCCCCTCCTACAAGGTCTTAAAAGTTAAAGATGCCAGAGGGGAGGTGATGAGGTAGAAAGGCATTCCAGCCAGGAAAAAAAAAAATTTTTTTAAAGGCATTTAAAAAAAAAAATCAGAGCCCCAGAAGCGCGAGGCCTTCAGGTATCTAAACTAAAAGCCAGCACTTTGGCCACGCTGTGTGGCATGAGACGGCCAAGGGCAAGGGGATGTCCAGAGACAGTCTGGGAAAGGCAGTGAGGGCCTCATGTGCCGGCTGAGGAGGGTGGGCTTTGTACTGAGGGCAGTGGGGAGCCATGGAAGTCTTCAGAGGGAGGAGAGGGTGCAGGGTAACATCTGTGAAGCTGCTCTTTAGCTGCTGTGTGCTGGGCTGCAGGTTGGACTGAGGGGGCTGAGGGCCAAGGGGGGCGAGCTGGGAATGAGAGCAGCCCTTGTCCGCCTACCAAGCCAGGTGCCCTGGCAGGGCCTGTGTTCTGTTCAAAGACCCCAGGTTTCCCCTGTGCTACCAGCAGCCCCAGGCTATGTAATAATGGAGGGAGAGACCAGGGGACAAAGGGAACAGGTAAGACAGAGTGAGATTTTTCAGGGATGTGAATGAACTGAAATCCCAAAACAGCCTCTGAGCTGGCTGGAACCAAGCAGGGCCCCCTGCAATTGGATGCAGGCTGGGGAGGGGGGACACTTGATTTGCATTTCCCTGACTGAGGCAGGAGATAGATGGGCTCCAGGCTAGACATTTACAACTAGCCTCCTGTTTACACTTCCTGGGGTGAGAAGAAGATGGGCTCCAGGCCGGACATTCATTACCAGCCCCCTGTTTACATTTCCTGAAGCAAGAGACAAACGAGCTCCAGGACTACATATTTATGACCTGACTCCTCTCTATATTTCGAGATCTGCACCTCGATATAAAAACCAGCAACAGAAATAGGGTAAATAACCAGACATTGGACATTTTTATGGCAGGAACAGAGCGGGACTAAACCCTGTTAAAAGATCAAGAGGTCATACACTTCCCATCCTTGGGGCAAGGGAAACATTGCACATGTGCAGAAAGGCTCCTTGGGGGTCAAAAATGAGGGGGCACCACCCCATAATATGTGATGCTAAGGCTATCCCATAGGCCTCTGGGCTGTAATCCATCTTAGAAAAAAGTTGCCCACGCAAGTTGGGGAGGGTCCTAAGGCAGGTCAGGTGTGGAAAAAGAAACCAGATAATTGGCCAAAGGTAAACAAAGATCTGGAAGAACTGCCCTATATAAATGATTTCACTGCCTATTTACTGCACTCTTACTCATTAGGGAGGACACCCACACGCTTTCTCTCCCGGTGTGCATCTCTGTCTTGCTTCTATCTTAACAAATCGCTTCTCTGTGTGCTCTCCCACTTGTTGTTGTGCTATGTCTCTAATAATAAACTTTGTACCTGTTTTTACAGTTTTACCTCCGTGAGAAATGCATTTTTCATTGGGGGCAACGGCCAGGGGGTGTGGTGGCTAGGATTTCTGGTTTTCATCCAGGCTACCCAGGTTCAGTTCCTGGGCAGGGAATTAAGATCTAGCTTCACACCACCACTCACTGCTGCCTCTCTGAGATCATGATGATTAGCAGCGTTGAGCATCTTTTCATGTGCCTATTGGCTAGCTGCATTTCCTCTTTGGAAAAATGTCTATTCAGTTTTTCTGCCCATTTTTTAATCAGGTTGTTTGTTTTATTTGATGTTGAGTTGTATGACCTGTTTGTATATGTTAATCCCTTATCAGTCATATCATTTGCAAATATTTTCTCCCATTCAGTAGGTTCAGGCACCTTATTTGTATCCATTCATTTAATCATCACAATCCTATAGAGGAGGTAATACCACCTCCATTTTTCAGATGAAGTAACTGAATGACGAAGGGATTAAGTAATTTACCCCAAGGTACATGCACTTTCTCTTTATATAAACACACAAAGAACCCTTGTGAACATTCATGCACTGATCTCAATTCCCCCACACTCCCTACTATCAAATCCTATAGTGTGGGTCCTCTTGGCTAATATACCTCTGCTCTCAAGCCTTCCTGATCACTAATCCCCCTCTACCTGTCAAAACTTAACAGCCGGGAGTTCCCTGGTGGTCCAGTGGGTAAGACTCCACGATCCCAATGCAGGGGCCCCAGGTTTGATCCCTGGTCCTGGAACTAGATCCCGCATGCATGCCGCAACTAAGAAGCCCGCATGCCACAACGAAGAAGTCTGCATGCCACAACTAAGACCTGGCACAGACAAAATAAATAATAAATAAATAAATAAATAAATATTTTTAAAAACTGTCCTATGTCCTACTCTGTTAGGACCTTGCTAGATGGCTAGAGGCAACCTGATAAATAAATTCAAGCTAAGGTTTCCCCAGCTGATATACTTACTCTCTCAGGTAAGGGGTTTGTGTGTGTGTGTGTGTGTACGCATACATATACATACATATGTAGATACGATTTTTAAAGTGGAATTCTTATTTTGGAACACAAAACCATGACAGACTATGATAATAAATACTTATATATTCCAAGTAATCCTCAAAGTCAAGCTTCATGGCAGGGCAGGACCAGTGGAAAAGATTTTCCACTATAACCACATCACATTAGACCAGGGGTCCCCAACCCCCGGGCCGCGGACCAGTACCAGCCTGTTAGGAACCGGTCTGCACAGCGGGAGGTGAGCGGCCGGTGAGCGAGGGAAGCTTCATCTGCAGCTCCCCATCGCTGGCATTACCGCCTGAACACCCCCCCGCCCTCCGGTCCATGGAAAAACTGCCTTCCACGAAACCGGTCCCTGGTGCCAAACAGGTTGGGGACCGCTGCATTAGTCTGAGTCGAAGGACAGCCTGGCCTGGCTCAGTCCCCTCCCTGGGGGACACACACAGCCTTGATGCTGGGTATTTGGGGCTTCTTTTCAGGGACCCCCAGGAAGCCCTGGCAGAGTCAGAAGCCACACTGTGGAAGGTGCCCCTGGAGGTGCTAAGAAAAGGAGAAAAATTTGGCCAGGCCTCTGGGACTAGAGTTGCAAAATGAAATATAGGATGCCTGCTGAAATTTGAGTTTTAGATAAGCCATGGATAATTTATTAGTATAAATAGAGCCTAAGTATTAATTTATTTTGATTTATAATGTAAGTTTCATGCATACAACATTTTATTTCTACTTCTGTATGCACTCCAGCGTGCTCACCACCAACAGTTTCGTTTCCGTCCGTCACCATACAGTCGATCCCCATTACCCATGAGTAGGTCCCAAATATTGCACTGAGTACCCTTATACTACAAAATTGTTTGTTTATCTGAAATACAAATTCATCTGGGCTGTCCGCTTTTTTGGGGGGGCGCTGAGCCACGCAGCTTGTGGGATCTTAGTTCCCCAACCAGAGATTGAACCCGGGCCCGCGGCAGTGAAAGCGAGGGGTCCTAACCCCTGACCGCCCTCCCCCACCCCAGCCTCAAGGTGGCCGTGGAGCCAGGCCAGGGCTGGCTGGGTGAGGGAGGGGCCGTCGTGGGGTGCCCTGGTGGGGTCACACTCATGCTTGGCTGTGCCTTGGATCCAGGAACCTCCTTTGTCAGAAGAAAACCAATTTCTCATGGACTCCCGCCTTATTCTTTTTTTTTTTTAGGCCTTGCCACACAGCATGTGGGACCTTAGTTCCCTGACCAGGGATCGAACCTGTGCCCCTGTAGTGGAAGCACAGAGTCTTAACCACTGGACCGCCATGCAAGTCCCTGCCTTATTCTTGATTATTTTTTCCTGATCTTGAAAGAAACACACATTCAAATATCACAGGAATGTATGTCAGAAAGTTCCTCCAGGGACTTCCCTGGTGGTCCAGTGGTTAAGACTCTGTGCTCCCAATGCAGGGGGCCCGGGTTTGATCCCTGTTCAGGGAACTAGATCCTGCACGCCAAAACTAAAGATCCTGCACGCTGCGACTAAGACCCCTAGCAGTCAAAATAAAAAAAAAAAAGTTCCTCCAGAGATAAAACTATCAAGTTGGATGTGTCTTCCAGATTTTTCCTCTATAAAAATGATCATATATTATCATCCATAAACAGAATCACACAGACTGTTGTGAAACTTACTATATTTCATGTGATATCAGGGACTTCCTTCCATGCAGGTGTGCATTTCTACTTTGTTGGGGGTTTTTTTTTAATATATTTATTTATTTTATTTTATTTTTTGGCTGCGTTGGGTCTTTGTTGCTGCGCGCAGGCTAAGCAGCGAGCTGCAGTGCCCGGGCTTTTCAATGGTGGCTTCTCTTATTGCAGAGCAGGGGCTCTAGGCACGCAGGCTTCAGTAGTTGTGGCACACAGGCTCAGTAGTTGTGGCTCGTGGGCTCTAGAGCGCAGGCTCAGTAGTTGTGGCTCACGGGCTTAGTTGCTCTGCCGCATGTGGGATCTTCCCAGACCAGGGCTCAAACCCACGTCCCCTGCATTGGCAGGCAGATTCTTAACCACTGTGCCACCAGGGAAGCCCTACTTTGTTGGTTTTACTCTGCCTCCTTCTTTATCTCCATGGTGTTTGGTCTTTGGAGCTCTGAGCCCCTTTGAAATATTTGTGTATGACTTTGGGTGGCAAAGCATTACCGACCCCTTCACCCTATCATGGCAGGGGAGCAGGGGGCTGGGGGAGGATCACTGAAATGGGTCCAGGAGGCTGAAGGACTGTATGACTTTTATTGTTGGGCTGAGGAGACCCATCTCTGGGGAGCCTCAGTCAAAGGGGTCCTGGATCACTGCCTCCATCGTGAGACCCTCTGCTTGTCTCCAGCACCCATCCCTGGGCTCCTCCTTAGGTAGGGGCCTCTCCTCTCCTAGCATCCTCATCAAGATCACCTGACTCCAGCAGGGGCCAAACCCCTGGGTAACGCCAAGAGCCTCCCAGCCTCAAACGGGTTGGCCAACATTCACTTCCCGGTGCTGTCCTCCCGACCTGCTCAGTCATTAGGAAATGCCTTGGAGGCAGCTGCTGTCACAGTGACAGCGGCAGGAGGACGTGTTGCCCGTCCAGCACCTCTGGGTGGCTCAGATCTGCTCCATGGAGGCCCCGGGTGGAGAGGCAGATGCTGCGCGCCCTGGTCCCAGCTAAAGTGAGTCTGGGGGCCGGGCTGGGGGCAGGGAAGGAGTGGGATCCAGTCAGAGCTTGGCAGGGCTCTGCACTGACACTGGAGTGATGCCAGGGTGTGAGAGAGTGTGTGTGTGTGTGTGTGTGTGTGTGTGTGTGTGTGTGTGTGTGTGTGGTGTCTAGGGGTGAGGAAGTGGTCAGCAAAGCCTTGCCTCGGGAATCCAGGAGGGAAACCTGGTGCCCACAAGTCTTACTCTGCCTCACAGGATCACCGTCCCAAGGTGGGGGGCAGGGATGGTCTGGACTGGTGACACCCCCCCACCAGTCCTCGAGGTGGGCTGCTGTGGGTGAAGCTAGGCACTGGGGCTTCACGAGGACGGCCCCCCCTGAGCTGGCCCTCGTCCTCCCCTGCCTCCCAGGCGGCTGGAGGGGCAGCCCCATTTACAGTCACTCTGAGGAGGGAAGTTTGGGGACTCACTTTCCCATCCAGGCTTCATCTATTCCTTAAAAAAAAAAAAAAAACAACTTTACTGAGGTGTGATTGACATACAACAAGCTGTACATATTTAACATATACAACTGGATTCTGGAGCTCTCTTGAGGTATTTCCATCCCTGGATGTGTGTTAGGTCAGTGTTTCTGTAGAGAAACATTCTGTGAGGGCTGGGACCTCCAATTCTGCCATCTTGCCCTCGATTCTTCACCTGCTCCTTGGATCAAGGTCTGGGACGCCCTCCATGGAGGCATCCGAACCCTCGCTAGAGGAGGTGGTACGCAGCATGGGCCACGTAACCAGACTGACCTGGCCTCGAATCCTGGGTCTGCCCTGAACTAGCAGCCTGACTTTGAACAAGTGACTTAAGCCTCACGGTTCCTCATCTGTAAAATGGAAATAACATCCACCTCCCAGAGTCGCTGTCATGATGAAATGAGGAAGGGATGCAAAATGCCAAGCACATAATTAGTGTTCAATAAATAGTCGCTGTTATAATTATTTATTATTAGCTCAACACTAGTCCCATCTCACCTAGGAAGACTTTTCAGCCCTCCTTCCCTGAAATTTCCTGAAGCACCAATGGGGATGCCTTTGGCAGATAATGTCTTGCACTGTTATTTAGCTAGTTTGTGCCCAAATCAGAGCATTATTCCTTGCATTTCTTCTGCTGCCCTCTCCCCTGCCCCAGCACCCAAGACAGAGTCAGGCCCGTAAGAGGAACTCAAGGATGGAGAATGAAATGGAATTAAGAGAAAGGGAGGGACGCAAGGAGGGAGGCGTCAGGGAAGCTGAGAAAGGGAGGTGAGAAGGTGGGGATGGAGGGCGGGTGGCATTGTCCAGACGTGAGGGACGTGCCTCTCCCGAAGTACACGATGGGGAAGGGACTGCACAGAGAAGCCACCAGTGGGGACCTGGGATGTCTTTTGCATCCCCTGCATCCTTTTAATTTTTCCTCAAACTCAGTCCTCCCTGCTCCCCTTCTCATCCCAAGGAGGAAAGTGCTTCCTGATTTGGCTAATATCTACTCACCCACCCAATCTATCAACTGATTCTAATGTTTTCTGTACTATCTATGAAATCTCTCTCTCTCTCCCATCTCCCTCTCCATTCTCCTTCCTAGGTGACCTCAGACAAGTCACTTCCCCATCTCTGGACCCAGCTCTGCTCACCTATAAAACTAGATTTTCCTAAATGGCCTCAGAAGTCCTTTCTTCCTCCAGCATTCTCTTATCTATCTGCTTTACTTCTCTTTTTAAAAATTTATTTATTTATTTATTTTTGGCTGCGTTGGGGCCTCGTTGCTGTGCGTGGGCTTTCTCTCGTTGTAGAGAGCGGTGGCTTCTCTTGCTGTGGAGCACGGGCTCTAGGCACGCGGGCTTCAGTAGTTGTGGCTCGCAGGCTCTAGAGCACAGGCTCACTAGTTGTGGCGCACGGGCTTAGTTACTCCACGGCATGTGGGATCTTCCCGGACCAGGGCTCGAACCCGTGTCCCCTGCATTGGGAGGTGGATTCTTAACCACTGCGCCACCAGGCAAGTCCCTGCTTTACTTCTCTTGCCTGTCTTGATAACTTACTTCTCAGTTACCCAAACAACTTAAGCGATTGATCATCATTCCTCCTTTTTAAAAAATCTTTTTTCAAGAAAATTTATAAATGTCCCCTAGGCTCTAAAGTTTCATGAAGGGCTTTCTTGAACACTGCTTATCTCCAATGCCTGGCTCAGTACCTAGCCCGCAACAAGTGCTCAATAAATATTTGTTGAATAATTGGATGGATGGATGGAATTACCACCATGTGCCTGTGGGGAATAATGAAATGCAGGGGGACAGTTGGTTGGCTTAAGAAAATCAAGGTCATCCTGAGAATAACCCCAGTTTAGACATTTGCAAGTGTGTTATGAAACAAAAAAGTTAAAAAGTCTGAGAAACGCTGGAATCACCATCTTAGTGATCTATTGCCCATCACTTACCTAATCTATTGTCATCTTGTTCAGCTATTCTAATTTGAGGGGAGCTGCCCTCTGTCAGGGGTGTGATATTCTTTAGTCACTTACGTAATAAGGAACATCTGGGGAGGAGAGGGAAGGCCAGAAGGCAGATGCCAGGAGGGGAAAGGGCTCGGCCTGCCTTAACAATGACACCTACCGTTTATTGAGCACTTACTGTGTGCCAGACTCTTCACTCATGCTACCTCACTTAATACTTTGCACAACGCTGAGAGGAAGGTGGTACGAATATCATCAACCCCCCCTTAGAGATGGGAACCGAGGCTCAGATAGGTTATACAGACAGTAATGGGTATATCAAGGATTTGAAGCCAGCTTCAGAGTCTGAGCACTTGAACCCTCACTCCCAGCCTGGAGGCCACACTGACCACTTCAGAGACCAAAGCTCGAAAACCCCTGCAAAGGCTTTGGTGTTGCCACCAGGGTCCCCAGTCCCCTACCCCTCCCTCTACATATTTTTGCTCTTTCTTGGTTATGGGACCAAGTTTTCAACTTGGCAAAATGGACTTGGAACCAAGCCAGGAGGGGGGAGAGATTCCAAAAGATTTGTGATTGAACCAACTCTAGTTTGTCCTTCCTATTAACTAATCTTGTTCTCGCTACGTCATCTCTCAGGTCTGGGGGCTGCTACACAGCTCTAGCTGTCAGTGTGTCCAGGGGTCTTTTGTCTATGTCACTGATGGAAGAATATATCAATAACAGGTGATCACGGTCCTTCTAAAGAGGCTGTTCTAGATGAGTTTAAATGACACAGCTGTGATACTGGGGACACGTAGAAGAATGAGAACACTTGGACCGCATCACGTACCCAAAGAGGTGTTTCCCATCAAGGTTTACACCTTGGGAAACTGGACTAAATCCAACAATGTTACCGTTGCTGACAGCATCCTTGGAGCCTCTCTTGAGCTCTCAGATAATGTTAGAAACCCACCTGTTACATCAAGGTGACTCCTTATCTTTGATTTAAAACAATCTCATGCCACTTGAGCACTCATTTGCTTTCTCACCAGAATGGGTACCCGGTGACTTCTGGCCATTTCCAAATACCAGACGTATCCTCGAAGGATGAAAATCTGCCTTCACAGAGGTTAATCAGAAGGTTGTCTCGCAGCCTCGGGCAGGCCTCTGCGAAGAGTCTGAAGGATGAGTGAGCTGTGATGGGCAAAGGAAGGAGCCCACAGCTCCCTGACGCGACCGCGCGGCCGGCCAGCCGGCATTTGGATGTGTAAGTTCTGAGTTTCGTTTTCAAAACCCTCGTTGCTTCACAGCCACACGTAGCACACAGGGATGCGATCCAGGGGCTGAGCACCCTCCAGTGGGTCAGCCAGCCCGAGCGGGGAGACGGAGCAGCGGCAGAGGCTTTTCTGGAAAACGGCCACTCTGGGCACACGCCCACACTGAAGCCTGCACTGAGGCCGCGGGCGCATCCGCTTAGCCACCTGCTTCCCCCGGGAAATGGGTCCTCCGGCCTCCACTTCGGGCATGGAACCAGGAAGGGGGAGGGGGTGACCTCACAGCGAGTGCCCGTCGGGGTGGAGGTGGGAGGCTACACCTTCCCCCGCCACCCACCTCCTTCCAGAGCCCAGCGTGGCTGGGGTCTCTCGTTGTCTCCCAATCCCCCTTCCGGAAGCGGCCCCTCATCGCCTCCGGAGGGTCCGGGTTTACTTCCGGTAGACCTTGGAGGAGGAGCAGCGGGAGAGGACCGGGGAGGAGGGCGTGGGGGCAGCGGGGCGGCAGGCGGCCCGGAGGGGTCAGGCAGGGGAGCGGAGGAGGAAAAGGCCCTGATGCTCCGGCCCTTCCCGCCCACAGCCGGGGCCCTGCCCTCCCGTGCGACCATGTCCGAGGGGGAGAGCAAGGAAAGCTCGGGCGGCGAGTGCCCCGTGTGCTACGACAAGTTCTGCGATCTGGAGGGCGCCGGCCGGACGCTGTGCTGTGGCCACATGTTCTGCCATGACTGCCTGGTCAAGTACCTCCTCTCCACGCGCGTGGACGGGCAGGTCCAGAGGACCGTCGTCTGCCCCGTCTGCCGCTACGTCACCTTCCTCGGCAAGAAGAGCTCCTGCTGGCCCGCCAAGCTGGACAAGAGCTCTCAGACCCTGGCCGTGCCCATGGGCCTGCCGCCCGTGCCACCGCCGGACACCCTAGGCCACGCCAACCCCCTGGCCCTCTCCCAGCCTTTCTGGAGGCCGTCCCCGAATCAGGGCGGCCAGCTGCCCTTGGACCCGCCGCCCGGCCTGCCCCGGGAGCCGCAGATCTTCATCATCAGCCGCTACGGGGTGCCCCTGGGGGAGCAGGACAGCATCCTGCTCGGGCGCAGCCTGGCCGAGTTCTCGGAGGCCCCCCGGGGGCCCAGCTCCACCTGGACGTTCTGCAGCCGCTCCCGGGCCCTCCTGCTCATCACCCTCATTGCCGCGGTGGCCGTGGTGGCCGTGGTGGCCGCCATCCTGCCCTGGGTGCTGCTGGTGAGGAAGCGCGCGTGAGTGGGGCACCGGCCCGAGGGCCGCTCTGGAAGCCGCCCGCTCACACAGCCAGGCTGCCTGGGCGGGGCCAGCCGAGCCCTGAGGGGTGGCCTGGGGCAGAGGGGGTGTCAAGGCGGTGCTGGCTGGAGGTCCAGTGGCATCTCCCCACCCCGGGCTCCTCGCTCCCAGCGCGTCTCAGACAGAACAGGGAGGCCAGAGCTGGGCTGAGCAGCCAGGCTCTGGGCTGAATGAAATGGAAACTCCAGGCTCCAGGCCAGGGAGGAAAGCATGATGGACACCCCTGCTCAGAAACAGCAGCAGGGGCATACCCTCAGGGGATACTGGTCCTTCCTCTAGGCTAGAGCCAAGCAAGGCAGGGAGATGGGCAGCTGTTCCGTACTGTGGGCTCACCAGCCCCAAGGGGTAGTCCTCATCTGCCAGGTGAACTACCTGAGGCCAGCTGGGGTTCTGCGTGGGGTACATCCTGGAGGGGGCCCAAGGGCAGGACTCCTCCAGGTCAGAATTCCCGGCCAGGGTCCTCCAACCTGCTCCGAGCAATAAACAGAAGGGGTGGCGCAGGGGCCAAAGGCACTTGTGTTTCCCGGAGTCTCAGCCCCCATCCGTGACACCCCACAGCTGGGCAAGGGTGCCAGCCTGGAAGGTCTTCCCTGAGGGAGAAGCTGATCTCAGGGAACTCCTGGAGGAAAGAACAGAAAAGGGGAGCAGAGACCACAGCAGGAGTCAGAAGTTTGTTGACAGAGGCTGAGGCCAGCAGAATGGCGCACAGAGCCAGAGGTCTCCCCAAGCCTCCCGGGCCCAGGAATGGTCCCAATTTTGAGTCCTGGGGTTTTCAAGGATAGCCTGGAAGGTGGGCAGTGCAGGGGAAGCTTGGTGGCCGGGACTTGAGTCGGCTGAAAACTACGTGGGCAAACGAACCCCTGGGGGCTCCCTCCCAGCCCAGGTTCTCCTCTTCCTCATGACCAACCACTCATTAGACGCCACACCAGCTGGGCCAGTTCCCGGGGTGGATTCCCAGGCTGGGCTGGGTGAGGAAGGGTGGGGAAGAAAACAGCTGTGCTTGGCAGGGACGCTTCTGTCTCAGTGAACACTGGAAGCCAGCTGTTGTCGGCTGCTGGCCAAAGTCACATCACCTGGGGACGCCGCCTATGCTGGGGGTCCTTGATGAGGACACTAGAAAAAGCTCAGGTTGGGTCTTGTCTGGGGAGCGAGCCATTCGGGGACAGCTATTTTCTGTTTACTAAGGCCCATAAGTCGGTGGGCCATCATCTTAATTTTAGGGCTAAGAACAGCAAAAACCTCAAGCTGTTTTCTGAAATGGGTGGGTGTTCAGAGCCCAGGTGTGCCAAAGGCCAAGCTCTCCTCAGCCTCTGCCTCTCTCAGCACAGTTCGCTGTCTGTGGGGAAAGAAATAGCGCCCTCTTACCTAGTTCCTAAAAGCCTGTAGTGGTGGTCATTTGGGGACCATTAGGGGATGGGATCCACCTGCAGGGGATATTGGGACACAAGGAGGGTTGATTTAATGCACTTATGGGCTTCTTCTTTTCAAGACTAGAGAACATAGGTGCTATTGGGGGAGGTACCGGTGGATTCATAGGAAAAATGTTTATTATAGGAATTAAAATGTTAAATTTACAAAGACTCTACTGAGTCAGCTTTTTTTTTTTTTTTTTTTTTATGGCTGTGTTGGGTCTTCGTTTCTGTGCGAGGGCTTTCTCTGGTTGCGGCAAGTGGGGGCCACTCTTCATTGCGGTGCGCGGGCCTCTCATTATCGCGGCCTCCCTTGTTGCGGAACACAGGGTCCAGACGCGCAGGCTCAGTAGTTGTGGCTCACGGGCCCAGTTGCTCCGCGGCACGTGGGATCTTCCCAGACCAGGGCTCGAACCCGTGTCCCCTGCATTGGCAGACAGATTCTCAACCACTGCGCCACCAGGGAAGCCCCCTACAGAGTCAGTTTTAACCACAGCCAGGCTGCTTCAAACAGTGTCATGAATTTCTGGGGACCTGCTTTTAGCCTTTTCAGATTCTGTTGTGTTTGCCAAAAGTTAATTTCGAAATACCTGTAGTGTTTCCATATTGTTCAGTCGTGACTTGTAGATGGCACTTCTTTTATTTTCAAAGAATGTCAAAAGCTATATATTTTCTCAAAGATTCCAGACACATTGTAAATGCATGTGGGAAGTGCTGAGCTTGGACTTTTAGGATAACTCATTTTAAATGAAAAAGACCATCCGAAAACACAAATGCAAATGGCTCTTAAACATTTACTCAGACACACTTGTGAAAGGAATGCAAATTACAATTCTGCTGGCATCCCATTTTTCACCTATTAGCTTGTCTAAACTCACCCTGCTGCCAACGTTGAGGGAAGCAAGTGAGGTTGGTAGGAAGGGATACTGATAAAACCCCTAGGAGGGGAAATTTGATATTATCTATCAAATGTCCACTTTGACCCAGCAGTTCCCATTCTAGAAAGGTACCTGACAGATACACTTGCATATTGCGGTATTGACATATGTAATTGCAGTGTTGTTCCTAAAAACAAAGAATTGGGAAAACCCTACGTGCCAGTCAGAAGGGGCTGGTTGTGTAACTTAAGATGCAGGGACTGTCATGCAGCTGTAAAAAGAACAAGGAAGGACCTGCAAACTGACTCTGAAAGTCTCCAAGATCCAATGGCCGACGGGCAGAGGCAAGGTTTGGAACACTGGGTTATCCGATACTACAACCTGTATAGAAAGTGGGGGAATAAGAATTTACTTTCCGGAAAAAAAAAAAAAAAAAGAATTTACTTTCCGGGACTTCCCTGGTGTCCAGTGGTTAAGAGTGTGCTGAGAATGGACTTGAGGACACGGGGAGGGGGAAGGGTAAACTAGGACGAAGTGAGAGAGTGGCATGCACTTATAAATACTACCAAATGTAAAATAGCTAGCTAGTGGGAAGCAGCTGCATAGCCCAGGGAGATCAGCTCGGTGCTTTGTGACCACCTAGAGGGGTGGGATAGGGAGGGTGGGAGGGAGGTGCAAGAGGGAGGAGATATGGGGATATATGTATACGTATAGCTTATTCACTTTGTTGTACAGCAGAAACTAACACACCATTGTAAAGCAATTATACTCCAATAAAGATGTTAAAAAAAAAAAAAAAAGACTGCGCTTCCACTACAGGGGGCACGGGTTCGATCCCTGGTCAGGGAACTAGATCCCACATGCCGTGTGGCGTGCCCAAAAAAATAAAAAAGAATTTACTTTCTGATTTGTGCATAAAGCGATTGGGAATATTCGAAAAAAAACTAGTAAGAGTGGTGAACTGTGGATGGGGATGAGAAAACGATGGAATGGGAAGGGAACTTCTCCCTTTACCTTTGGTATTTTGGGATTTTTGAACCAAATAAATGTAGGTATTATTCAAACATTAAATTGAAACATTATATTAGAAGCTAAAGATATCTGCAGTGTACACACTTGTTGCCTGGTGAGGAGTCGGCCCCAAGAATATCTGCGAGCCGCCAGGCTGCTTGTCCTGTGGTTCCAGAGCGTCAGCTGATGTGTCTCGTTCGAGGTATGACATCTTAGGCTTAATAGGCACCCAGGAAGGAAGGTAGAAAGTTTAATATTCTCAGCGTTCCTAAGTTCCTATGGATTTCTTTGGGCCCCACCATTTAATGTGCTCATTTTGATTCCCTCTTTCTTGTTTTTTTTTTGGCCACGCTGCGCGGCTTGTGGAATCTTAGCTCTCCAACTTCCCAGGCCCCTGGCAGTGAGAGTGGGGAGTCCTAACCCCTGGACTGCCAGGGAATTCCCTGTTTTGATTCCCTCTTCTCTATCCTTCCTTTTCTTTCTCAAATAAAATCTTTAAGCAACCACCCTGGGGTCAGGGCACTACAGGAAGATAACATAGATAGACAGATAGGTAGATAGGCAGACGGATGCCCCGAGGTTAAACATAAACTGTCACTCCTCTCTTTCTCCCCTTGTCCAGAGGCACCCCCCCCACCCCGGCCTTTACACTCACACACACGCTCTCACACTCACACACACTCACTCACTCCCTTTGCCACCTCCCATCACAATAACCTTTTACTCTCATACACAGTCTAGGCCGACCCAGCGTGCTGAAGGACACATACTTCACTGGCGGGTCCCAGGCCAGGGCTGCCAGGAGCCTGGGCAGGCGTATCAGAGACCTCTCTGCCCCTCGGGCCCGTGACCTCTGCCCTCAGTGAAGCCTGATGACTCGGGCAGCCCTTCTGCAATCACCACTTGTCTCTCTGGCCTCCTTCACAATCCAAATGTCCTTTTTTGACACAAAATAAACAGTCTTGGCCCACCCTCTCAACTTGTCCCTTTCCTTCATCCTCCTCAAACCCAGAACAAAGGAACGCCACAACTAATTCTCAACACAAACTACTGGCAGTTCCTACAAGCAGTGCTGGTGCAGGCCTCTGGGCTCTCGTTTGGGCAGTTCCCTCCACCTGGAACACGCTTCCCCCGTTGTCTACCTGGAAAATTCCTACCTAGCTTTCCAGAAACAGTTCATGGGTTACCTATAAAACCTCCCCCAACCCTTACCTTGGTTAGAATTGGCCACACCTATGCTGTGTCCCCCGCTGCATCCCAGCATCTTCCCGAGACACTTTATAATGCATGTTTGTTGACAAGTCCGTCTCCTCCTCCTAGACAATGTGCTCCTTGACGAGAGGCTAGATCTTAACTGATCTTACTAAGATCATACCAAGTGTCTGGCACAGAATTTAGGAAAGAGTCGAAGCTGGATAAATATCTGAAGAATGCATGAGTGAAGGAATGAATGGATGAACAAATGAACAAGTGAACATGATGGTTTGTGGTCCAGAAAAAAAGTTTAGTCCAGGGATGTAGGCACGAAGTCTGGATAATACCTACTTTGGTGTGTCTTAGGGCTACACAAAGACCACCCTCAAAATGACCCTAAGGAGCCAATTTAAAAGGACTCACGTGGGGACTTCCTTGGAGGTCCAGTGGTTAAGACTCAAAAAAAAAAAAAAAAAGGAGTCACGTAAGAAGAACGTGGAGAGAGGGCAGCCAGGTGAGGTGGCCAGAGGTTCATGTAGGGTGGAGCCATGACGCGCAACAGACACTTGTGAAGATAAACAGACTGTATAACTAGGCTAGCAGTCATCTGCATCTGTGGGTACAATTTCCAACAATCTTCACACTGTATAAAGCGGTTATGCTTCCACATGGTGGGTGGGCTGGAGTTTAATTTCCATGACTCTGTGTTGGATGGAAGGAGGGAGGCCTGAGAGGCTTGGGTGACAGCAGAGAATGATGGGGAGGCTGAAGAAACAGAGGGGACCTTTGTGGGAAGAGAGAAAGATGATGGGGAGGCCTGAAGAAGAGGCGATTAAGGAAACTAGTAAAGACAGTAAGAGGAAAGGGAAGGTGAAGAGCAGAAAGGAAGGCAGGAGCCTTCAGCAGCTCCCTACGACTTTCAGCGTCCAAATCACACTCAGCTCAACCCCAGAGCCCCATGGGCTCCTCTCTGAATCCCTCTCACGCCAGCCACAGGGACCTGGCACCTGGTGACAGTGTGTCATGGGCTTCACACCTCCACGCCTTCCCTCAAGCTATTCCCTCTGCCTCCCGGAGCTAATTTTAACATTCCTCAAAAGTCACTAAAGGGTGACTTCACCCCAGGTCTTCCCGGACCCCAGAGTTCTCTTCTCTTCCCGAAGCACCCAGGCACCAAGGACAGCCAGGCTCAGCGAGCACTTCTCTGGGGTCCTGTGGTTGTTGATTTTGTTGTTTATCTCATCTCTTAGGCAGTGAGCTTCCTGCAGGCAGAAACTTTGACTGATTTCCTTTTGTAGCTCCAGGGTGCAACCTGGCTGGCCCATGAAAGATATTCCATAAACATTTGTTGAAAAGAATTGCAGCAGAATTCTGCTCTAACTGAATTTTTGAATAACAAATAAAATCCGGGGCTATATCTTCACAGCATATTTAAGAACACAACTATTTTTAAATCATGAAAACACGTGTTCTTGACTGACTCCACTCTGGCCCTCAAGGATATGGTTTCTCACTCTCTGAGTTGACCCCAGTGGGTTCCTACAAATTGGGACCATATAGGGAATTATCAGAAGGGGCTGGGAAGCCAGCCTGCACGGGTTCGTCTATAACCTATGGGTTCTGCATAAGCTTGCACGAGCTCCTCTCACTTCTCTGTGGCTCAGGGTCCTCATCTGTAAAACGGGACAACAATACCAGGATGGCAAGGCTATTTGGTGGATTAAAGGAGCTAAAAAGGCAGCGGGTAGAAGAGTGTCCCTAAGACTCTGCAAGCTTACTACGTCTCAAGTATCATGAAACGTGTGTCTTCCCCTAGTATGACACCTGTGTTATTCATTCAACAGAAACCGATTGCTTACTAGGTGCGCGGCCAGGCACGCGGCGGGAGTTCACCCCGCACTGCAATCCTTCTTCAGGAGAGCGCACCCCCTTGCCCTGCTTCCGTCAGATCCTGAACTGAATGAGAGCAGGCAGTAAAATTAAGAAAAGGGCACAGTGGTTAAGAATCCCCCTGCCAGTGCAGGGGACACGGGTTCCAGCCCTGGTCCGGGAAGATCCCACATGCTGCGGAGCAACTAAGCCCGTGCTCCACAACTACTGAGCCTGCGCTCTAGAGCCCGTGAGCCACAACTACTGAAGGGCGCGCACCTAGAGCCCGTGCTCCGCAACGAGAAGCCACCGCAATGAGAAGCCCGCGCACCGCAACGAAGAGTAGCCCCCGCTCACTGCAACTAGAGAAAGCCCGCGTGCAGCAATGAAGACCCAACGCAGACAAAAATAAATAAATAAATAAATAAAATTTATTAAAAAAAAAAAAAAGAAAAGGGCACAGTTCTCTACGTGGAAAGGCTTCCTCACGCCGCGCTCCTTCAAAGTCTGGTCTCGGACCAGCACCCTCGGCATCACCTGGGAGCTCGTTAGAAACGCGGGTTCAGACCTACTTCCGCGGGGTGGGGGGCGGACCCGCGGCCCCAGTCCTCGGAAGGCCCCTCGCCGGCGGGAGCCGAATCTCGGGCGGGCCCCGCGGAGCAGTCAGCACACACAGCGGTGCTGGGGCGGCTGCGGGCGCCGGGCTGGAGCTGGTTACCTGTCAGGCACACTCGACAAGCCCACGCCCTCGGCCCAGGATGTCCAGGTAACCGAGGTGACCGGCCAGCCGGAGTCCCGGCGCCACCTGGCGGTCAAATATAGGACCTGCCCTTTCCCGGCTAAGGGAGTACCCGCTGCCTGCTGTTCGAGAGTGAAGGGACACGGGTTCCTGGGGCCGCTCTCTCCCTCAACACCCGCCGGGGCAGTCAGACCCCAAGCAGCCCCCGCCACCTGCCTGGGAACCACCGTTCCCAGACGACGCAGCTGTAGAACCCAGAGCTCCCACGGTAGGCACCAGGACCTGGAGAAGGGTTTTGCAGTTCCCCTCCGAGCCACGAGATGACGCTAGTTATCAACTTCTTTCCCAGTTTTCCCTCCGTGTTCAAACTCTGCGCCTCTCTCGCTCCAAGAAACATCGGTCTCGCGAGATCTCTCGGAAACTTACAAAACCGGAAGCTGTGTGTGGATCTCTTTCCTTTTGTGGCCATCGCTGGATCGCTAGCGGGTGAGTTTGCCGGGACAACGCGTATAATCCGCAGTCATCCGTTCACGGGCCTGGTGTATCTCGACCCCGGGGGCCCCGATACTGTTCCGGTGGCCGAGTAGCAGCCGGGAAGGGGGGCCAGGATGGTCTCGGCCTGTCTTTCTCCTAGCTCAAGGACCGCCGGGGTGGGGAAGGGAGGAGGAAAGAGGATTTGGGGACTTGGAAACGGGAGCTGAAGGGGAGGCAGCTGAAGGGGAGGGAGCCTATGGTGATGGAGTCTAGTCTGGACAGTGTAGTTTCCTAAATAATGGTCTCAAGATAGGCTCTTGGTAAATCTACCGAACTTTCAGACGGCGCTCGCCCATTGTAAGGCTTCTTGGACCCGAGTTCTGTCCATTTTCCAGGTTCGGGATGAGGGCCTGATTTCATTCATTTGGGATGGGGCTAAAGGTGTTCACTCTCAAGTTCGTAGATTAACGTTGGTTGGTCTTTCTAAAACGTGATGTGATGTTTGAATTGTCAGTCTGCTTTGCCCTAATTCAGCGGAAATATAAGTGCTGTTTTAGCTTCCTTACGCAGTAGTTATGCAGTTTGAGTGTGTAAACAAAAAGTTTAATTACAACAGGTGCGTTGGTAATGGAACGTTCTTCTGTTCCATAAGCAAATACAGAAAACATCCCAGTAAAGCAATTCACTACAAGCAGTTTTTGATGGAGTTAAAGAATGTGACAGCTTTTGTGAGCATTCTAAACTTTCAAGATGAAATTGTTGCAGTTTCTTGTTTGTAAACTGAGTGAGATTTGGTCATTTAAGGATTTACACCTCTTTTAACTTTTTATTTAGCCGAAATGAAGTTCAATCCCTTTGTGACCTCTGACCGAAGCAAGAACCGGAAAAGGCATTTCAATGCGCCTTCCCACATTCGCAGGAAGATTATGTCTTCCCCTCTTTCTAAAGAACTGAGACAGAAGTACAATGTCCGATCCATGCCCATCCGGAAGGATGATGAAGTTCAGGTATGTGCCGGGTTCAGGTCACCTTGGCGAATATCCCACACATTAGGCATAGACGATGGATTGCATTCGGAGAGTGATACATCTGAGACACTGGCTCCCAGAACAGGACTGCAAAAGGAGTTGAGCTGGGGACTAAACAAAAAGTATGCTGCTTTCTTCACCTTTACACTTTGGTGAAAATCAATTGTCTCAAGCATCAGATGCAGTCTTAATGAAACAGAAGAAAGGGGGTTTGGAACCAGAATCTTAGTTTGGAGTTATCATTTTCTGGGTATGTTTGGGCATTGGAGAGGCATTTGAGGACCAGTAAGCAATTCTGCGTCTGAATCAAAATCCATATATAAGTTACAACTGAGCTGTAGTTTCATATGATTGTTTGAGAGTACCAGTAAATAATGTATCAAATCTATTTAAGTGAAAATTTCTATTAATGTTTCTTAGCTGTAACTTGCAGCTAGTGATTAAGATTCAAGCAGTCTCTAAAGCAGCTTACATGTTACCAGCATTTCATGACATGAATAGCCATTTGTCGCTCCTGTGCTGGTCCTAAAATTGCCAGTAGTTTTCGGAGGCAGTCTTCTCTGCTTTCTGCGACTGGGAAGAAACATCTGTTCAGAAGCACTTTGGCAAGCTGAGGATGGTTGGGACTTCCGGGTACAGAACGATGTTAGTTAACCTCAGGGAAAGAAGTGGCATGTTCCCTTAAATATTAGCTGCTGCCCATTCTTTGGCACTTAGTTGGGCCCTTTAATGGGTTGTGAATTTAATATTTATGGCCTGTTGTTCCCTTTGAGATGGAGTGACAGTTTCCTTGTCAACTTGGTACAAAAAACCAAGGTGGGCTTGTTCCTCGTTTTTAACCTTTTAACAAGCCCACCACTGCTGGTGGATCATCAGTTGTAGGATGCCCTGTCCATCACTGTAGATTTATATGGAGCACAGTTTATTTCCAGGTTAATTGAAGCCAGAGATAGAATTATTGGCACATTTCCATTAATGATTAGGTCTTTCAAAATTGGAAGATCCTGTATATCTGATAAAGTGAATGGTGTTTACCTGATTCATAGGTTTCCTGATTGTCGAGTTTAATATTCTTTTAACCACATACATCTTTTATTTTTGAATTTGCATTTAGGTTGTACGAGGGCACTACAAAGGGCAGCAAATTGGCAAAGTAGTCCAGGTTTACAGGAAGAAGTATGTCATCTACATTGAACGAGTGCAGCGGGAGAAGGCTAATGGCACAACTGTCCATGTGGGCATTCACCCCAGCAAGGTGGGTGTTTTTAAGAATGCTTGAGAGGGGAGAAGGAAATTTTAACAGTTATTCTGTATGTGTATTTAATGTACCTTGTCCTTAAAAGCTATTAGTAAGCTGATCGATCAATCTAAAAATGAATAGATCTTAAAATCTAGGAAATTGGGTAATTTTTAGATGATATGGAGCGGATACCCTGTGTATTAAACAGAATTGAGTAAACAGTAAGGCACATTTACAGCCCTGCAAAGTAGGTATTAAATCATTTGCAGATGGAAAAAATCTAGACCTCAGAGTCTAGATCCCATTGATACTGGTATCTAAGCCAAAATAGAAGATAATGGTCTGATTCTCATGTCCTGGACTTCAATGTGAATTCTCCAATACTGCTGTCTAATTTCTCTCAATTAAAAAAATATGTTTAATATAAAGGTAATAAATGTACTTGGTGCCTATTCAAATAATGAGGTGTTCGTTTTTTAAGATCTTGAGTTGGCACCACAAATCTAATCTTCAAACGACAGGGAAGTCGAAAGACTAGTACAGCTGTTGCATATCTTTCACCTAGAATTCACAACTACTATTTTCTTTGCCCTTTTCCCTACCCACCAGTGGATTACAAACATCGTGGCACTTCACCTCTAATTACTTTAGTATGTATCTCTTAAGAGCGAGGACTTTCCCATTCTTTATTACAGTCTTATTTTTGCCCCCAACTAGATCAGCCATTGTCAAGGTCACCAATCCAGTGACCGATTCTTAGTGTTTTCTGAACTTAATGCAGCATTTGACACAGTTGATCTTCCTCTTTATGGCTCATCTTCATCTCTTATTCCAGACAAACCTCAATATCCAGTTGACTAGTTTGCATGTCAACTTAGATATCTAATCAATATCTCAAACCTGACATGTTTAAACTCCTGGTTTTATCCTTGAACCCTCTTGCAGTTTGTTACCGTCACTGTGTGTGGCAGCTTTGTCCTAATTGCTCAGGCCAAAATATCATTATTACTATATACCCCACATCAGTCGATAAGACCTGTTGACTGCTGTCACATTGTATCCAGATATTGTTACCATCAGAGTGGTCTACAAGACTTCTGGCTGCGTTGGGTCTTCCTTGCAGCGTGCAGGCTTTCTCTAGTTGTGGCGAGCGGGGCTACTCGTCGTTGCGGTGTGCGGGCTTCTCATTGTGGTGGCTTCTCTTGTTGCAGAGCATGGGATCTAGGTGCACAGGCTTCAGTAGTTGCAGCACTTGGGCTCAGTAGTTGTGGCTCATGGGCTCTAGAGCACAGGCTCAGTAGTTGTGGTGCATGGCCTTAGTTGTTCCGCGGCATGTGGGATCTTCCTGGACCAGAGCTTGAACCCGTGTCCCCCACAGTGGCAGGTGGATTCTTAACCATTGCGCTACCAGGGAAGTCCCATCACCAGCTACTTTTTTTTTTTTTTAATTTTATTTATTTATTTTTGGCTGCGTTGGGTCTTCATTGCTGTGTGCAGGCTTTCTCTAGTTGCGGCGAGTGGGGGCCACCCTTCATCGCGGTGCGCGGGCCTCTCACTGTCGCGGCCTCTCTTGTTGCGGAGCACAGGCTCCAGACGCGCAGGCTCAGTAGTTGTGGCTCACGGGCCCAGTTGCTCCGCGGCATGTGGGATCTTCCCAGACCAGGGCTCGAACCCGTGTCCCCTGCATTAGCAGGCGGATTCTCAACCACTGCGCCACCAGGGAAGCCCCCAGCTACTTCTTGATGTCACCTTATTCCACTCTCCGTCTTCTAGTCCACTGGCCTCTTTACTGTTCTGCAGCCGTGCTCCTCAGTGTGTCTGCTGGTGGCAGCATCACCTGGCAACTTCATAGAATTGTCCATTCTGTTCCCAGGTCTACTGAAGCAGAATTTGGGGGTGGGACCCAGGGGTCTATTTTAACAAGCCCTCCAGACACACTCAAATTTGAGAAACACACCTGTTAAACTTAGAAGTTCTTCTGCCTCTGGACTTTTGTGCTTGCTGTTCTGTTTGGAATACTCTACTCCCTCTAATCAGGTCTCTGTTCAAATATAGACCTTTCCGTGAGGCTTTGCCTGATCTCAATATGATTTAGCCCCTGTCCTCCAGCATTCCATCTCATATTAGATATAACCTCCATGGCGGTGGAGATTGTCTTTTGGTCGCTATGCTATATTTCCAGACCTTGGTCAGTGCTGTCTTTGCCTTCCCTCACCTTCCTTCCTAAGACTAAAATTTATCATAATCTGGGTGTCTTTAGTGACAAATCTGTTGGAGTAAGGTCTGTTCTGTGACTTCACTAAAGGTTTTGCAGGTTGAAGCATGTGTGAAGGCTACATTTAATTTCCAACTTTGTGGTATTAATGTTACTATAGAAACAAAAATGTGTATGACTTTGTTAGCTTATAAAACTAAGGAGTGAAATAGTTGAAACGTTTTGCAGTAGAAAAAGAAGCTGATTTTATAATAAAGCACAGAAGAGGATGTGAGAAGAACCACCAGTGCCACATTGCCTTCTCCTTTGTTGGCTGAGCATTAGTGAACATTTAAGCCAGGTTTGGGGGTAAAGAATCGTTTCTGGCGCTTCAGTGTTTACGTGTCCACTCCCACAGGTGTGGGGAATGGCACTGAATGTTGGGCCTTCCCACGTGTTCTGTGTTGGTAATTGTTTAAAGCTCAGGAGCATTTTTTCTTATTTGTCTGCAGGTGGTTATCACCAGACTAAAACTGGACAAAGACCGCAAAAAGATCCTCGAACGTAAAGCCAAATCTCGCCAAGTAGGAAAAGAAAAGGGCAAATATAAGGAAGAAACAATTGAGAAGATGCAGGAATGAAGTAATCTTGTATACAACTTTCATTAAAAACTGTTAAAATGAAGAGTCTTTGTGTACTTGTGGTGCTTTGAGACGCTGACTAGATTTCGGTGGGTCAGTTTTCAGGGAAGTTCAGGTTATGTTAGCTATCTAAGTAGGGGCAGACTACCCTTATCTTGTGGCTTGATTCCAGTAATGAAAAGTACTGTTTAGAGAGAGTTGTTTTTTTAACCAACTTTGAGCATCAGTTCTTTTTTTTTTAATGTATTTATTTTTAGCTGCGTTGGGTCTTCGTTGCTGCGCTTGGGCTTCTCATTGCGGTGGCTTCTCTTGTTGGGGAGCACGGGCTCTAGGCGCGCAGGCTTCACGTGGGCTCTAGACCACAGGCTCAGTAGTTGTGGTGCAGGGCTTAGCTGCTCTGCAGCATGTGGGATCTGCCAGGACCAGAGCTTGAACCCGTGTCCCCTGCATTGGCAGGCGGATTCTTAACCACTGCACGACCAGGGAAGTCTCAAGCATCAGTTCTTTAATGATTGAGATGCTTTCTAACAATATTCCGAAATGGGGACTAATAAAATAGTGATTTTTTTTTACAGCAGGCAGCAGCACTTTGGGGTAAAGCTGAATACCCGAGGACCCCCTTTACCACCTTGTTTTCTGCACTGATGTGTGAGTGCTGTTAGACCAAAATGAATCTTTAGCTTACAATCTGAAGCAGAAAGTGCTCACCTAAAATGCAGTTTCTCCTAGAGGAATAAGCGATACCATATACAGAGTAATTGTTGGCAACACCTTCCTCACTTTAGACTTAAGCATTTAAACGTGTAGGACGATGAATGCGGTTTACCTTCCAGGCTGGAGGCGAGCATGCATTTATCTTGGAGCCTTTACGACAACGGGAAATAGGTGACCAATTTTGCCGCCGCCCGAGACCTGAGTTAGTGGCTGGCTTAGCCAAGGTCGCACCTGGGCCGGCCCCAGCTATCACCTCAGTGATCTCACTCACCGCAGCTTCCGCCGAGCACGTTGCAGACTGGGCAGGACCCCGGAACACAGCCTCCGTAACCGAGAATAGGAGTAAGGTTCCTTCCCGCCGCGGCGTCTGCAGAGGGCCCCTCGGGAGGGGCGGGCCTTCCGGCCGGCGCGGAGCCGCTTCCGGCCGGCACGGCCGGCCTCCGCCGCCGCGGGCCCACGCGGGCGGGAGGGGACCGGGCGGCGCGGGCGGACGCGGCCGTGGGTGGGGCGGGCTTCCGACCCTGCGGCCCTGGCGTATTCCTTTCACCTTCCGGACCTCCCTCTCCTGCAAAACCACCCGGATCGGCCTCTCTTCCCGCTGGCCTGGCTAATTCATTTCACTCCTCCTCCGGAGTTGGCTGCCCTCGGAGGAGTGGGCGGGCCCGACTAGCAGGCTGAACCCGCGTGGAGCCTGGCGCGGTGGTGCCGAGACCGCGGGACTCAGGACGGCACAAAGGACTTGATGCCCGAACCAAGTTTTCGGGAATAATCGGGAGTTTGTATTGTGGAAGGTGCGGGGACACTGCACTAAGTGCATTATCTGCATTATCACCGAGTCTTCCCAACAACTCGTTGTGATGGAGAGTGGTATTTTCCCCATTTTATAGTTGCGGAAAACGAAGCCTCAGTAACTTTGCCCAGCCTACTCACACAGTAAATGATAGCGTCAGAAATTGACTTACCATGCCTCTGCAGTGCCTCTCTTCTATACCTGTAAGCCAAGTGCTTGACAAATGCCCTTTGAACATCTTTCGTCTCAGCTCTGTATTCATCGGCTCTCTGAGGGGATACAGCGAGGCAGAAGCCTCAGCCCCTGCCTTCTAGATTTGTACACTTGAACCAGTCGACTGAAAATGCAAAGCGCTCCATGAGTGGTGCGGGCTGTTCAGAGGCGGGAGAGATGGCAGTCAGCTGGAGCGCATCAGGAAGGATGCTGATTTGAGCTGGGTGTGATTTGGAAGAACCTGTTCCAGGTCCGGGACAGCCAAAGCAAAGACTCGCAGGTGGGTGAGGAAGGAAGATCTTTCCAGTTTTCTCTAAACAAGCTCATTTATCAGCCCACCAGCACAGATCACACCAGGAAGTTGGCCATCTTTCTTTGGGGCCTCGTTTCTTTCCTTTTGCTTTAGAACAGGTGTTGCAAATTCAGGTAACTACAGGGGTGGGCAGCTAAGGTGAATAGTTAGTAGCTGGCTTAAAGACTGTGGGAAACAGAGTGTAGACTATCTAAAGGGAGTGGCTGCCTCCCCACTCCAGCCAGTTGTTGCCAAGTAACAAAGCTCCCAGTATGACTGCATCGTCCCATTTTTCATGAAAGCCAGAAATCTAGATTTTTACATGAACTCCCCAGTCTGTAAATATAGGTAAACCATTCAATTTTTAAAGCACAAACACTGGGTAGACCAACCAACATCCGTCTATTAGCCAAATGTGACTCTTGGGCTGTGCTTTAGAATTTCATGGTATAGGGTAAGGACCAGTTCTCATATTAAAGACTGAGATTTTTCCATCTTTTGATTATAAACTATTTCTAGCGTGTCTTCTTCATTCTTTTATAGGATGGAGATGAGGCCTTTCCTTCCCATGTAGTTCCCTGAAGGGCCTCAAATAGCAGCCAGTGCAGCCAATTTCTGAGAGATGCTGGTTTCAGTGAGAAGTCTGGAAGGTGCTTCTCCTGGATCCCATTGAATATCTTGTGGTTTCAAGTCTCTTCTAAGGACTGTGGGATGATAATACATATTCCTTGGGAAACAAAGCCCCATGTCAATGATTATATGGGACTGGTGGATGAAACAGACTGGTTTATTTACTGCAGGACTTCTCAGAGCCTTTAAAAATGTCAGTTTGCACCGAGGGTCTTGAGCTCAGGCTTAAAGAGCATATGATAAACATTCTGTTTCTTCGATCCTGAAATGCATATTTTTCACCTTTAAAAAATCTGGATGTGTGGGCAATTCCCTGGCGGTTCAGTGGTTAAGACTCTATACTTCCATTGCAAGGGGCACGGGTTCAATCCCTGGTTGGGGAACTAAGATTCCGCATGCCGCGCAGCGTGGCAAAAAAAAAAAATCTGGATATGTTCATTTAATATAGGGCCTCAGTTTTTCCTCTCAAAGGAAAATTGTCATTATGTCAGTGGTTTTACAGTCAGCAGTGTCTTTAGAATCAGGAATGTTCCATGGTTAACCAGTGATGCCAGTCGAGGGAATTCGAAGCCTTTTTAGTGGAGGACATTCAGGATCTGGAAGCAGGCTCAGCTTAACTGAGACTCTTGCTCAGAGCTTTTAATTGTTTGCATCGGGACTTCCCTGGTGGTCCAGTGGTTAAGACTCCACGCTCCCAATGCGGGGGGCCCGGGTACCATCCCTGGTCAGGGAACTAAATCCCACATGCATGCCACAACCAAGAGCCCGTGTGCCACAACTAAGACCCAGCACGGCCAAACAAATAAATAAATATTAAAAAATATACATATTTTTTTAAAAATGTTTCCATCTTTCTCTGCTTCTCAGGATTCTGCCCTACCCCTCAGCTCTTCATCTGATGGTTGGCATCTCGGGGATCTTGTTTTCCTAAGATTATTGGAATTTCTGTGATCATCACATGAACTCTTCCCCTGGCCTCATCACCATCCTGTGTTCCAGAGTTGTTCTAACTAAGGAACCTCGGTTTAGACACCTGAGTATCAAGTTCTCTTCCGGAGGAATTCTTCAATCTTGGTGGAGTGTGGACTCCATTTCGGGTATCTCTTTGGCACGATAATCTCCTGACATAGCTCTGTGTCCCTAGATGTAATCTTTTCATTTCTGGAAACAGGCCCTGCTGCCTCTGTTCAGAACCATCAGGCCTGTACCTGGAAGTGTCTCCCGGCCTTGGAGTGCTCAAGTTCTCTTGGACTCTCTGCTTCATTCTGGAAATATGTGGGCTCCAGCTCAGGCAGTGTCAAAACAGGTCAGGCCTACAGACCTCCCAGGAGGACAAAACCCCTCTTCCTCACCCACGTAGCTGGACTCATCTTGCTGGATATGAGACCTTTCCTCTCCCTCTGTTATCTTTTCTTTGTGTAATACTCACGTGACTGACATTCAGTCATGCGTGTGGGCGCGCCTTTGTTCCCAGTACCTCCACTGTCTCTTTCCCAGTCCTGCTGCAGCTACTCCTTAGCCCAGGACCCGAGACAGAACCGCCCCTGTGGCAGCAGCTGGCATCATTTCAGGAGGCTGTGACATTTGAGGATGTGACCAGAGATTGGAAGTGTCAAGAGGCCTCTCAGAAGGATTGCAGCAGGGACACAATGCTGGACAGTTGCAAGAAGCCAGTCCCTCAGGGTAAGGACTTGTCTTCATTTACTAATCCTGTGTACAATCGATGGGGAAAACCATCATTTAAAAATATCCCAGGAATTCCCTGGCCGTCCTGTGGTTAGGACTCCACGCTTCCACTTCAGGGGATCCGGGTTCGATCCCTGGTCAGGGAACTAAGATCCCCCCGCCCTCCCTCCCCAACCCCGCTGCAAGCCACGTGGTGCGGCCAAAAGAAGCCCAAAAAAATCCCACTGCGTTCTCCTTGAGTCTCCTAAAATGAGGACTGACTCTTCAGCCACAAGAAATTAAGTTGATTGTGGGAAAGCTAAAAAGCCCTCTCTGGTGCTAACTTCAAGTTCACAATTTACTATTGTTACGTGGGTTTCTTCTAGCAATGTTCTCCCATTTATATTATTTTAAAAGGAATGGAGGATGAGATATCAGCCTATTATTGCCTTAGGCATTTCCATTTATCCTCTCCTCTTCAGTTAGCAAAGACAAGTTAATTAGGTTTCACTGTTTGAGCTAACAGTTTTATTATTTACTCTGTTTGCCTAAAGTCAAAAATTGCTACATATTTGTATATATATCTTGCTGATTTAAAATTCTGTTGACATGCTCTGGTTTTGAATGGGCCCAGTGGGCCCTCTAGTTATCTTTATTCTTTATTTATTTGGTTGTGCCTGATCTTAGTTGCGGCAGGTGGGCCCCTTAGTTGTGGCATGCGAGCTCTTAGTTGCGGCATGCATGTGGGATCTAGTTCCCTGACCAGGGATTGAACCCGGGGCCCCTGCATTGGGAGCACGGAGTCTTAACCACTGTGCCACCAGGGAAGTCCCTCTAGTTATCTTTATTCTGTTATTGCTTTATACCATTACCTTAGTAATCTTTCTTCCATGTGTTCAAAAATCAGATGAAAGAGTTAATGAGGAACTTTGAAGGGAAAGTCTTCCAGATGGAATATCAGCAAACTTAACCTTGTTCTGTTTCTTTCTGCCTTTCTTAGGATCCTTCTTACAGTTCTCCATGATGCCACAGAGAGCTGGAAATGATCCCCCTGGTGTTTCAAATCCAAGGGAAATGGAAAAGGAGATAAGTAACATGAGAGAAAAGTTTCTCATCAGCATGACAAAGTTAGTGGAAAGCAAAAGTTACAACAGCAAGGTATTTTCCAAAGAAAAGTACTTTCAAACAATAAAGGAAGTGAAAGAAGCTAAGGAGAAGGGGAGGAAGTCATCACGTGATTATCGCCGTGCAGCAAAATATGACGTGATCTCTGTACAAGGCACAGAGAAACTAATAGAGGCTACTCACAGAGAACGAGATCGAATACGGTATTACGTACACAAGGAAGAGCTGTTTGATATTCTTCACGACACACATCTCAGTATTGGCCACGGCGGGCGGACGCGCATGCTCAAGGAGCTGCAAGGAAAATATGGGAATGTCACCAAAGAAGTCATTGTCTTATATCTGACTCTGTGTAAACAGTGCCACCAGAAGAACCCAGTATCCAAGAGAGGCCTCGCACCCAAGCCCATGCCATTTAAGGACATTGACTCCAGATGCCAAGTTGAAATCCTTGACATGCAGTCAAATGCTGATGGTGAGTTCAAGTTTATTTTATATTACCAGGACCACTTGACCAAGTTTATTATTTTACGGCCATTAAAGGCCAAACAGGCCCATGAGGTGGTCGCTGTCCTGTTGGATATTTTCACAGTTCTTGGCACACCCACCATGTTAGAATCTGACAGTGGCTTGGAGTTCACAAACCAGGTTGTCAATGAGCTCAATGAGACCTAAAGATTGTCCCTGGTAAGTACCACCCTGGCCAAGGCCAGGCCTCCCTGGAGCGAGCAAGCCGTGATGTCAAGAACATGCTAAGTGCCTGCATGCAGAGTAACCGTTCACGTCACTGGGCCGAAGGCCTGCGATTCATGCAGACGGGGAGGAATCAGGCCTTTGATGTTTCCTTGCAGCAAAGTCCATATGAGGCGATGTTTGGTTGTAAAGCCAAATGTGGACTCTATTCCTCACACTTACCCCGGGAAACCGTGGCTGTTTTACAAACAGAAGAAGAACTAGAAATTGCTGAAGAACAGCTAGAAAGCAGCCTTTGGATCAGGCAGGAAGAAAGAGCTGAGGTCGGAGCAGACCGATTTGACGTGGACAAGGACGTCAATCCCACTCCTCCCGAAGCTGCAGAGCCCAGCACCTCCCAAGGGGCCCCAGGTCTCTTCTGCTGGTGAACAGACACCTGCCTCTGGGCACCGTGTAGCCACCTGAGAACTGTTGCCAAGGCCCCAGATGCAAGGAATGAAGGCCACACTCTCAGGAAAGCTGTCCATGGTAGTCCTGGCTCACAGGGGGAAAGCAACTTGGGTCTCTGATCTCGGGCTACCATAAAACATTACCACAAATGTGGAGGCTTAAAACAACAGCACTTTCTTCTCCCATAGTTCTGGAGGCTAGAGGTCTGAAATCAAGGTGTTGGCAGGGTTCGTCCCTTCTGGAGGCTCTGAGGGAGAATCCATTCCATGCCTTTCTCCTTTGGTGGCTGCCGGCAGTCCTTGCATCCCTTGGCTTAGAGTAGCACAGATCCGGTCTCTGCCTTGTCTGCACGTGGGTCTTCATGTGGCCTTCTCCCCTCTGTCTGTCTGTGTGCTCCTTTTCTGTCTCTTACAAGGACACTGTTGGACACCAAATCTAGGTCGTTGGACTTAGGGCCCATCCTAATTGAGGATGATCTCATCTCAAGATCCTTTTTTTTCAATTAATTTATTTACTTTTGGCTGCGTTGGATCTTCGTTGCTGCGAGTGGGCTTTCTCTTAGCTGCAGCGAGCAGGGGCTACTCTTTGTTGCAGTGTGTGGGCTTCTCCTTGCCATGGCTTCTGTTGTTGCAGAGCACGGTCTCTAGGTGTGTGGGCTTCAGTAGTTGTGGCACATGGGCTCAGTAATTGTGGCGCATGGGCTCAGTAGTTGTGGCTCACAGGCTCTAGAGCACAGGCTCAGTAGTTGTGACACACGGGCTTAGTTGCTCCATGGCATGTGGGATCTTCCAGGATCAGGGATCGAACCCGTGTCCCCTGCATTGGCAGGCAGATTCTTAACCACTCTGCCACCAGGGAAGTCCCTCAAGATCCTTAATTTCATCTGTGAAGACCCTTTTTCCAAGTAAGGTCACATTCACGGGTGCTAGGGGTTTGGACTTGGACGTATCTTTTTGGGGGGCTGCAGTTCTACCAACTACAGTCAGTGGAAGAGTATGTTTGCCTGCAGAACATGAACTGATGGGGTCTGAGGCCTGTAGAGCTGGTGGGACTGCCCTACATATATCTAGTGCCTGTTCCTGCTTCTAGACACATAACCCAAAAGATGGGGGCATCAGAGAAGAAGATGTAGGTGAAGGACAAATAACGAGAAGAAAAGAGGTTGATCTAACATGCCCCAGAGATTGCCTGCCCCACCAGGCAATCAAGTTTCCTGCTTCAAGAGAAACCTGATATACCATGCCGGCTCTCAGAATGGCACCCACAGGGATTATTGTGTGATGTGTCTGAAACATATTTTAAAAATAGGTCAAAATTAAGGCATGGCTGGGATTTGGGTCTGAGTCTGCCAGTTTTCTATGCTTCAGGCACAGCACAACATGTATTCTTGGAAAGGGTCAGTGCATTCCAGGAAGTGACCAGTAGCAGGGAAACAGCTAAGGACTCCGGAGCAAAATGCAAAAGTTGGCCTGAGGTCACTGCTCCAACCAGAGAAGAATAGAGCAAAGGCCAGTCTGGGTCATAGTTCAGAGTAAAGGGAAGAGTAATACCCAGGATCTGTGCACTGCTGTATTCTCAAGGCCTGGAAGAGTACATAGCCCATGGGAGGTGTTCAGTAAGGATTTGTTGAGTGAACAAATGATTCTTCAGAGATGGACACTGGGAAGGAGAAGGGGCCTGCAGTCCCTTATTCTCCCGTTCATTCTTCCTGCCTATCCTAGAGCCATCTCAAAACCATTCTGATTGCCCCTGGCGCTGGTTTCGTCTTCTGAAAGAGGCAAGAACAGTCCTGATGGCGCCTACCTCATGGGGTCATTGTGAAAGACAGTGAGATAATGCATGTGAAGTTCTAGATGTGAGCTGTCCTTGCTATCAGCAGATCTTATCCTCCTTGTGAGAGTTGGAGATCTCTGTTGCCATTCTTTTGCTGATTAAACAGTGTTAAGCTGGATATCCAGGAAGGCTGCATTATTATTAGAAAGGAGATGATATCACTTTCCAGCTTGTTTGGGGGGACCAGAATCTTGCTCTATCCTTGGCCAGCACCGCACGTTCCGTCCTTTCTATATCACTCAGGCTAGCAGGGCCTTGGAGGCCCAACTTGACTGATGGTGCCAGCCCTCCCCCCACGCTGACTTCCTGGTTGCGGAGCAAACCAGGAACCACATCATCAACTCGTGTGGGTGAGAGGTGAGATGAGGCACGACACTACTGCCTTTCCCAGGGGGTGGCCACAAATAACCTAGGTTTCCGGAGCTGCTGCATCAGTCTTCCTCCTTTGCTCCTTAGGGTTGGCAGTGGAGAGAGCTGGAGTGGACACCCAGACCCAGTCCAGCCTTACTCTGCATTAACACATTTCAGCATCTGGAACAGAACTGGCTGCTTTCAATTTGCATATATATTTTGTCCACTTAATGTTTTTTAAATGTAAAAAAATTAATTGCCATCACTTTCAAAACAGAAGATTTCATATAAAAATCTGGATGTCCAGTACCTCTTGAAAACTTGGAAGATCTGGCCCCCCGCATTTTTGCAGGGCAGCAGAGGACCAAGTGGTAACCCCCAGGAGGCAGGCCTGCGTTCTACACTTGGCCACCATCTGGGCCATTCCTGTATTTTTGCATATGCATTTCTGTGGCCTGTTGCTAAAGAAAGGCAGATGAAGTCAGAATGTGAATAAAGGCCAGAAACAGACCCATGCCTCTAGGAATTTATGATAAAAGGGGCATTTCACAACTGGGAGGGGTTGTATTATTCAGTTAATGGTGCTGGTCAGTTATACCTCAATTAAAAAAAAAATAACGGTGCTGGATCATATAGCTATCTAACTGGAAAAAAATGAAGTCTGATCCCTAAATATAAAAAACAAAACTAAAAAATATTGGGGAAAAAGGAGATTTGGGGGATCTTGGAATGGAGAAAGCCATAAAAGAAAAGGTTACTATACTTGGCTACATAAAAATTTTAAATATCTATGAAAAATAATACCTTTAAAAAAGTGAGAAAAGGTAAATGACAGGCTGGAAGAAAATATTTGCAACATCTAAAACAGACATAAGGGACTGTCAACTGAAAAAAAATGCATAACCTAAAAGTTGAGAATTATGGTTTATTCAGCAGACTTACTGAGGACTTAAGCCCGGGATACAGCTTCTCAGATAGCTCTGAGGGACTGGTCCAAAGAGGTAAGGGAGGAGCCAGGATATATAGCAGTTTTTGCAAAAAGAAAGAGAAAAGAAAAGCCCAAAACAGGTAATCGAACATCAAAAGATTACTGCTAACTTTTTTAAAAAAACAGACATCTCAAGTTAATGAATTTAGCACTTTTCTGTGTATGGGAAGATGCAAGAATCTGGGCTTATTGAAATTATCCCTTTGATATGCATCTTAACTAGGGACCAGTATCCTGTTTTTCTCCATCCTGACTCTCCTCAGGGTGAGCAGTCGTGGGCAGCTGCAGGGGCTCATGACTTGATGGTCACAACATCCTTTGTTTACTGATATTGCAGGCGACATTCTTTGTCCACAGAACCTAATTTTTAAAAGAGCACTTACAAATTAATGAGAAGAGCAGCCAATAGGAAAGAGCAGAGGTTAACTGCAGAAGAAAAACAAACAGGTAGCTGTGCCCTGGTGCAGCTGTGGTGGGATGGAAGCATGCTGGACTTGTTATCAGATCAGGGCTGTCTATTTAAATGAAACAGATTCAAGTTATTTGAGGGTTTTTATTTTTTCTACCATGCATGGGGAAGAGGAGAAAAATGTGTAGTGATACTGTCTTGTTTTAACAGATATCTGACTGATAAGGAACTACAGTAATGGTTATACTCTATTCAGGACAGCAGTTTTCATTTCCTGGGGCTGCTGTAACCAACTGAGTGGCACAAAAATTTATTGTGTCACAGTTCTGGAGGTCATAAGTCTGATACCAAGATGTCAGCAGCGTTGGTTCCTTCTGAGTGCTGTGAGAAAGAATCTGTTCCAGGCCCCTCTTTTAGCTTCTGGCGGCCTCAGGTGTTCCTTGGCTTGTAGATGACATTCTCCCTACGTCTTCACATCACCTTCCCTCTGCGTGTCTGTCTCTGTGTCCAAATTTCCCCTTAGCATAGTGGATTAGGGCCCACCCTTAATGACCTCACTTTAACTTGATCATCTGCAGAGACCCCATTTCCAAATAAGGTCATATTCACAGGTACAGGGCAGGGGATGGGGGTTAGGACTTCAGCATCTTTGGGGTGACACAGTTCAACCCATATAGCAGCAGCCAATCAGTATGACAGTTTTTTAAGAGGTAGTTTTTATGAGGTATGGCAACAACTTCCAAAGTCTTAGAAGACTTACAAAACCCCCCTGTTTAAATGATACTTACAAGGGCAGATTTATTTTAACAGAAAACAGAAGAAATGAGTTACCAGTTACAAACATTCATACAAATCTCCAATATCAATTCTTGAGAAAGATCTTAATTTAATACCTTGTCTGACTAGATTATTTGGCTTTGTTTTGTTTGTCTTGGCAGGGTCCTAACCACTGTATGGCCAGGGAATTCCCCTTGGCTTGGTTTTAAAATGCAGAACAGTGTCTCTCCTTCCACATCATCCGCAGGAGAGAGGGAATGTTGCCATATCTTTCTGAGGCTCCTTTTGTTAATTATGAAGACTTACATTTTTTAAGCCTCATCTCTGGAATTCTGTTATGTGGCCTATGGAACTCAATTTTACTAGGAAACGTAAATGGAGAATGGGCTAAAGATGATTTGACTTAACAGTGAAGCAAGAATCCTGCAGCATTTTTTTCCCACAGGCTCAAGCCTGTAAACTTGATACGTAACCTTGAACAAATCCCCTGAGCTCAAAGCTCGCCTGTAAAATGGGGACGATGATAATAATAATCCCAATTGTGATAAGGTGTGTGAGAGAGGATGGGCATGGGGGGAGGGGCTTGTTTTCCCTCCAGTTTAGGGAGCTTTCACAGAGCTCCGTCTCTACCCAGGATGACCAGCCAAACTAAGGCAAGTCCTTTCCTGCAAAAAAAAAAAAAAAGAGATTTGGAGGCAGGAAAGTAGCCAACGTGGGCAAGTCCTATTCGAGTCCATGCTGGACTGGGTCCTCCCTCCTGGCTTCTGCCACTGGCACAAGGTTCAGTGCCCTCTGCCTATTCACACGTCCAGCCACATTCCAAGCCCTTCAAGGTTGAATGCACCTCGGTTCTCCATCTGCCCCCCCCGGGGTGGTTCAGGAGTGCAGTGGACAGAGCAACTCTGGTTTTCAAACACACTTCTGCTGTGGTCAGAACACTTCACACGAGATTTACCCCCCTTAACAAACTTGAAGTGTATTGTTGACTATAGGCAGAGTGTTGTATAGCAGATCTCTAGGATTTAATCATCTTGCATAGCTGAAACTATATACCCCCTTGAATAGCAACTCCCCATTTCCCCCTCCCCCCCAGCCCCTGGCAACCACCATTCAGTCTCCGCATCTATGTGTTTGACTATTTTAAAAAATACTTCACGTGAGTGGGAGTGGAATCACACAGTGACTGGCTTATTTGATCTAGCATAGTGTCCTCAAGGTTCATCCATGTTGTCACATATAGCAGGATTTTTTCTTCTTTAAGCCTGAATAAACTTCCATTATATGTATACCACATTTTCTTTATCCATTTATCTGTCAGTAAATATTTAGATTGTTTCCACATCTTGGCTATTGTGAATAATGCTGCAGCAAACATGAATGTGCAAATATAGATCCTGATTTCAATTCTTTTGGATAAATATGCAGAAGTGGGGTTGCTGGATTATGTTTTTTTAATTTCTATTTTTAATTTTCTGAGGAACCTCCATGCTGTTTTAATAGCAGCTGCATCATTTTACATTCCCACCAACACTGTACCAGAGTTCCAGTTTCTCCACATCCTTGCCAACACTTAGCTTTTGTTTGTTTTTAGTAATACCATTCCTAACAGTTGTGAGGTGATATCTGCTGTGTGGTATGTGGGATCTTAGTTCCCCAACCAGGGATCAAACCCGTGCCCCCTGCAGTGGGAGCGCAGAGTCTTAACCACTGGACTGCCAAGGAAGTTACCCTTTGCCTATTCTTTAATTGGTCTATTTGTTTTTTTGCTTTTGAGTTGAAGGAGTTCCTTAAATACTTTGAATATTAACCCCTTATCAGATATATGGTTTGCAAATATTTTGAGAGAAGATGGGAGACTCAGAGATTGATGCTTTAGTGAATATTTTCCACTTACGACTTTATCAAAACTAGCTTAATATTGTGGAATAGAATCTGCTTTTTTGCAGCTGTAGGGGAAGAAAAAACATTTTCTTTTGATATTTCTGAGATTCTATTCCCGGTAGTTTTTTGAGGCTACACGTTGGAATGTCATTAGTTAGCTCTGAGACAGGAAGGGGGAGGTGTCTGAGAAGCTCAGACTTAAACTCTTGCTTCCAAATAATTCTGCATGCTTTCTGGACATTTGTGCAACAGACCATTTAAAGCATGGTTTGCCAAGGTGAGCTTCAACACTGTGTGGGCCAGTTACCTCTGCACAGTTATTTTAACCTTTTCAGATTTGGTGGTTTTGGGTTGTATCAATAGAATTTTAAGGGGAAACATTTTGGTGGGGAGGGGAGCCCTTTTTAAATATGTGATTTACACATCTTTCCTTTTGTTTTGGAGAAATTTTCCAGAAATTGATTTGAAACCTGAGATACTTTGAAATATACAAGAGTAAGAACCCTCTGTTGTTCCCAAGTTAGCCAATGGCAGAATAAGTTTGTCCCTGGAATCTTCTGAATTTTATCCAAAATTCTATTCCTTTGAATTATTGAAACTTGGTTTCTTTTTTTGGTTCCTGGTTCCACTTTATCATTGTTATCTTGGCACTAATCTTTGTTTACCCAGGCTCTGACATTTTTACCCTAGAATTAATTACTCCAGATGGTCTGCTCTGCTGTGTTCTCCTAGCAAAGTGGACAGGAAATCTGAGCTTCCTGAGCCAATTGGCTTTCCGCTTTAATATGAGGCTTTGCCTTTTACAGAGGCATTTATCTTAGGTCTACTTTTCTTATTTATAATTGATTAAATATATGTATTTTTTGGTTTAGATCGAATTATATTTTCTCTTTTTCCATTTGAAATTTGGTCCTGACATTTTGTCTTTTGCTTCCCCAAGTCTCCTTTGTAGAATCTTCCCGTTCTATTTAATTTGAACTGGTACATCCTTTCTGTCGAGTAGCTCCTTGTTCAGAATAACTTCTCCGCTGGTCTAGGATCTCTTTTCACTTTTAGACACTTCCCTTGACATAACTAGCAGATGAGCCTCTTATCAGCCTTTCCTCCTTGGGTTTTGCGCAGGTGGGTCATGCAGTGACCAGGTGTTTGCCCCCCTCTTTGCTCTTCTTTGGAGGATGTCCCCTTTCCCTATGCCTTTCTCCTGATGCAGTGACAGGAATCCTGGAAATGGCTGCCTTAATTGCAGGGACCCCTAGGATCTTGCCTCAACACTTAACCCACATCACCAGTAATAACCCTGAAACACTGTCTCTGCCCTCAGTGGAGTGGAGGGAACCAGTCCTGACACCTGGCAGCTGCCACCCTTCCGCATCTCCAGATGCAGGTATTCTCTGTACCAGGGAGAGAGCCTCCTTGAAATCTATCAGTCTTGGCTTTCCCTCTTCCATCTCTCCTCACCCACCCACTTCTCTAGCCTCTCTTTCGTCCATCCATTTGACATTTATAAACACCAACCATGTGCCAGGCATCATGCTGGTTTACCATCAAGTCATCGGTCGTGATAGAGAGTGCTAAATGCTGAAATAGGGCACAAAGCAAAGATTTACAAGGGATCCACACAAAGGTCACTTAAGCTGAGTTTTGAAGGACTGTTTGCAGTTCACCAGTGAACATTCTCCATTCTGCCTCCTTTGCATCAGAGGACTTCTTACAGGGGAAATAGACTTGGTGAGATCCTCAGTAGAAAAACCTGGCAGATACCACCTTAACGCAGTGATCAAATGAGCATCCCCATTGTTGGTACAACTACTGGCGCCTCCTGATATGATGCACTGAGAAGAACACAACGACATTTCTCTGATGTTTCTACCAAAAATGCATCACCTGAATGTAATTATGAGGAAACATGAAACCAACCCAGATGGAGGGGCATCCTACGAAATAACTGGTCAATGTTAGGAGACAAAGAAAGACTGAGAAACTGTTGCAGTTAAAGTAGGTGAAAGAGACATGGCAAATGAATTCAGTGGGTGATCCAGGACTTTCTTTTCAGTGGACATCACTGGGACAATTGGCAAAATCTGATGTTATATTATTATATCAATGTTAATTTCCTCATATTGAGACTTGTGCTGTGGTTATGGAAGAGAATGTCCAGAATGTTTTTAAGAAATACAAGCTGAAGTATTGGGAGGGAAAGGGGCATCATGTCTGCAACTTAAATGGTAAAGAAAAATAAGTGTATGTGTGTGTGTGTGCATGTGTGTAGAAAGAGAGAGGGAGGGAGGGAGAGAGAAAAAGCAATGTAGTAATGTTAACATTTGGGGAAATCTGGGTGAAGAATATAAAGGAATTCTTTGTACTGTTCTTGCAACTTTTCTGTAACTCTGAAATGATGTCTCCACCCCACCACAAATTTTTTTAATTGTCAGAGTCCCACCAAGAGGACAGACAGCTTTGCCTTCTTGTGACTAGTCCTTAGGCCTGGGGAACCTGTGAACATGGGGAACCTGTGAACATGGGGATACAGGGCAGTAACTCTTAGGCTTGCAGAAGCAGGATTCCATGCAAGTATGGCCGCGTCATGCAGCTTGGGGAATCTTAGCTCCCCGACCAGGGATTGAAACCAGGCCCCAGCAGTGAAAGCTCAGAGTCCTAACCACTGGACCACCAGGGAATTCCCATGCAATCGTAAAGTCCCCAGCCCCTGTGCCATTTTCCCCTCTGTACATAAGTATATTTCAGGGATTCAGTAGAACGTAGTGTCTGACAAATCCCTGTGCAGATAAGCAGACACAGAGCCAGAATTCTCACAAGTACCACAGACAGTTTCTATCCCATTGACCAAGCTTCACCCTCAAACAGTGGTCCCCCACAGAGAACAATTCTTCCTTCCCGGTGGTTGAATCCTTCAATGACATTCCTTGCTGTACAGCAAGGGTTCTCAACCTGCTTCTGTCAAATGCTCTGTGGAGGCAGGAAAGTATAACCCTTGAGTTTTCTCCATTGCAGAAAATTAAACTCTGTATTCTCTCTTTCTTCACACTTGGTTTTTTCCTTTTTAAAAAATTAATAGAATTTATTTTTGAGAGCAGTTTTAGACTCACGGCAAAACTGAGCACGAAGTACATAGAGTTCCCATCTACCACCACCCCCCATACACACACACAGCCTCCCTCACCATCAACATCTGGCATCAGTGTGGTATGTTTGTTATAATCGTTGGGCCAACAATGACACATTATTATCATCCAAAGTCCATAGTTTACATAGGGTTCACTCTTGGTGGTGTACATTGTATGGGTTTTGACAAATGTAAAATGACATGTGTCCACCATTACACTGTCATATGGAATAGTTTCACTGTCCTAAAAATCCCGTTTGTCCCTCCCTCTCTACTCTCTAATGCCTGGCAACTGATCTTTTCACTGTCTCCATAGTTTTGCCTTTTCAAGAACGTCATATAGTTGGAATGATAGAGTATGTAGCCTTTTCAGACTGGCTTTTTTTTTTTTTTTTGGCTGCGTTGGGTCTTCATTGCTGCGCGCGGGTTTTCTCTAGTTGCGGCGAGCGGGGGCTACTCTTTGTTGCGGTGCGCGGGCCTCTCATTGCGGTGGCTTCTCTTGTTGTGGAGCACTGGCTCTAGGCACGCGGGCTTAGTAGTTGTGGCACACGGGCTTAGTTATTTTTTTATTTTATTTTTTTTTTAATTAATTTATTTATTTATTTTTGGTTGCGTTGGGTCTTCGTTGCTGCGCGCGGACTTTCTCTAGTTGCAGTGAGCAGGGGCTACTCTTTGTTGCGGTGTGTGGGCTTCTCATTGTGGTGGCTTCTCTTGTTACAGAGCGCAGGCTCTAGGCGCACGGGCTTCAGTAGTTGTGGCTCTCAGGCTCTAGAGCACGGGCTCAGTAGCTGTGGTGCACCGGCTTAGTTGCTCCACGACATGTGGGTTCTTCCCAGACCAGGGCTTGAACCCGTGTTCCCTGCATTGGCAGGCAGATTCTTAACCACTGCGCCACCAGGAAAGTCCCGGGGCTTAGTTATTGTGGTGCACGTGCTTAGTTGCTTTGCGGCATGTGGGATCTTCCCGGACCAGGGAGCAAACCCGTGTCCCCTGCATTGGCAGGCGGATTCTTAACCACTGCACCACCAGGAAAGTCCCAGGATTGAGTTCTAATCAAGGAGATTTCAACATTTCCCCAGCTGGATTTCAGAATTGCTATGAACCAGTGACTCCTGTCTTCCTCTCATGTCCCACCATTGTATTTTGGGTATGCAGGGGATGATCACTTGTCTCTAGTTCACAGGTATTCAGGAGCTGTACTTAAGGAATTACATCCAAAGAGCCTCATCTGTACCTGGACTTGATTGAGATGGTGTATTGGTTTGCTAGGGCTGCCATAACAAAGTACCACAGACTGGGCAGTTTAAGCAACAGAAATTTATTTTCTCACAGTTCTGGAGACTAGAAGTCCAAGATCAAGATGTACGTAGGTTTGGTTTCTTCTGAGATCTTTCTGCTTAGTTTGCAGATGGTTACCTTCTCACTGAGTCCTCACATGGTCTTTCTTCTATGAGCACACATCCCTGGTGTCTCTATTCCTAATCTCTTCTTACAAGGATACCAGTCAGTTCAAGTAGGGCCCACCCTATGGCCTCATTTTAACTTAGTCACCTCTTTAAAGACCCTATCTCCAAGTACAGTCACATTCTGAGGTACTGGGGATTAGGGGTTTAACATATGCATTTGGGGGGGGACCTAGTAACTTGCTTCCAACAAATAGAAATATGATGAAAGTGACAGTGTTTTTCCTCCAAGACTAGGTCACAAAAGGCACTGGAGCTTGCTCTCTTAGATGGTTCACTCTGGGGGCACCTAGCCCTGAAGCAGCCCATGAAGAGGCCCTTTGTGGCATGAGGCTTCCTGCCAGCAGCCCAATGAGTGAACCATATTGGAAGTAGATCCTCCAGCCCCAGTCAAGCCTTCAGATGACATCAAAAGACTTCAGATGACCCAGCTGACACTTTGACTATCACCTCATGAGAGAACCTGAGCAAGAACAATTCAGCTAAGCTGCTCCCAGATTCCTGACCCCAGAAACCATGCGAGATAATAAATATTTATTATTTTAAGCTGCTAAATCTGGGGTAATTTGTTATCCAGCAGTAAATAATATACCAGGTCTTTATCGAAAGAGGAAAATTACATATAGACTGGAAGAGTGGCCCCTTTATTTATTTACATTACTTGCCTAGCTTCTGTAAGCACTTGAGTTTATGACTCCTACAGAATTACAAAATCACTTTCTCTAATTAGATTTTATCTATATCTAAGGCAGAAGTCATGACATCCCTATGTTTTGTGTCCCTTCCCCAGGATGACTGATTCAATAAGTCCTCCAATAAAATCTTGCTAGCTACCAGTGGTAGGAGCATAAGGAGGACATTGAATAGGGATTTGTGGAATGTCTGTTCTGCCTAATTTTCAAGACCCTGTATTACGTTCTTTGCTCAGAATATTTGCTTGTAACTAGGTTAGAAAATCCACAACTGCTGGTCAGGTATGGTAAGGATAAGAATCTTAAAAAAGACTCAAATAAAATAGAAATTAGTCATATATATTAGGTTGAATCATATGAAATTGCCAATATTTAACTGCTGAAACAGCAATATCATATGATTCAGCCTAATAATACATACATTTTTAACATATCCAGATCCACTCACAATTTGTCCCTGCACTCCTCCAGCTTGCTGGCATCATGGCTCTATCTGGAGGGATATTACCTGATACAGATCAGTCATGGGAGACCAGCCTTGCCGTGCAAGATGCCTGAATCCCAATAGTCATGGCTAGCACCGCCCAAGCCAGCTGTCACATGTCTTCATGTAACTTGTCTTTTGACCTTATGGCCTGATTTTACTGTTTTCCTTTCTTGCTCTGTTTTAGTCCTGTTGTTACAGAGTGGAGGACATGGGAGATTGAGTAGAAAGCTGTAGCAGCCAGAGAATCAAGGCAGTGAAGTTGGGGGTGGTGGTGAAGGTGTTGGAGATGGTGGTGGTGGAGGTGGAAGAGTTGCAGCTGGTGATGGTGAAGGTTTTGGGGATGTTGGAGGTGGTGGAGGTGTTGGAGATGGTGAAGGTGTTGGAGATGGTGGTGAAGGTGTTGGAGATGGTGGTGGAGGTGCTGGAGATGGTGAAGGTGTTGGAGATGGTGGTGGAGGTGCTGGAGATGGTGAAGGTGGTGGCGGTGCTGGTGGTGGTGATGATGGTGGTGGTGGAGGAGATGCAGGTGGTGGTGGAGGTGGAGTTTGAGTTGATGCTGGTGGTATCCAGGCACAGAGCTTTGTGAGTTCTCAGTCATCTGAGCTGGACGCCGAGGGTGGGATTGCTCCTGGGCACCCGGTACAGCCACACCCCCTACTGTGCTCTCCTTGTGTATCCTGCTTCTTACCCTGGAGCCATTTTGCCCTGAACCCTTCACGATAAATAAACCAGCAGGTTCATTAGTTATCTCTCTCTCCTGATTACTCCCCCACCTACTAATAACGAATGCTGGGATAGGGGAAACAAAGTTTAGAGAGGCTTAGCACTCCAGAGGTGTTTGCCTGTGCACAGTGTGCTGTGAGAGAGGTTGGGCAGGTTTGGGGACCAAAGGGCCCCTATAGGCGGGAAGAACTGGGAAACAAACTTGTTCTTTCTCCCTTCCTCTCCTTCTTCAAGTTATTGTCTTGTCTCACCAACTGCAGGACGTGATAAACAAGAGACAGACAATTTATTCCACATCATCTCAGCTGTAGGCAAGGCAGGAACAAGGAAGAGGTGTACAAAGCTGGCCTAAAATCCTCCCTCTCTAATTCCTTGCAGTCATGAGGGCCAACCTACTCAAGAGTTCAGGGGGAAGGATGGGGAGAGGGATTCAAATGAATGGACAGAACTTGGCGCCAGTTCAGAAAAGATTACAGAGATGCCTTCTTTTACTCAGGGTCCAGGACTTCCTCCTGATCGACAGCCGTGTTTGAGGCTACTTGCTCATTCACAGATTGGTGTACGGAGCTGCTGGAGGACACGGTGCCAGAGGGATGGCTCAGAATCAGACACCAGGACCTTGTATGGTTGAAGTAGCAGAGCGCCGCTGGGAAAAGACAAGGGGATGGGGGAGAGTGAAGTCGGAGAGTGCGAGGAAAGTGGCAAAGCAGGGTGAGGCCAAAGGGAAGAAGAGTCTCTAAGAACCTATCCCTGGGGATTGACAGCCCCTCCCTCCACACTTTCTCTTCCCTGACCCACCCGTGTTCCCTGCTTCCCAGGGCCCTCCAGGCCACTCACCACAGGTGACATATAGGATAAACACCAGCCAACCAATGAAATAGCTCCAGCCGATGGGGATTGATAAATTCTTCTTCAGCTCGAAGATCCAGACGTTAATAGGGAACAGTATGAGGGTGAATAAAGTGAAGAAAACTGGGAGACAGGAAGCAAAGAGGTCTTATTTTCACCCAAGAATCCCAGAGGGACTCTTCCTCATCTGTTGAACTACAGCCACAAACTACAACTCCCATCAGTTCACACAGAGCATGCAGCCCCAGAGGTTCATGGGAATCAACCCCTCCACCTCCACCTTGCCAGTGACCAGGAAATGATGGAACTCAGTTCTCAGTCAGCGACTACCAGTTCTGTTCTCCCACCACCCACAAAACCCCTACCCCACTCCCAAAGAAAGAAAGAGGGAGAAGCGCCAGGAAGATGTGAGTTAGGTGAAACTAAGGACCTTTTCCAGAGCTAGGGGGCACCTTCAAAGAAGCTCATGACAGTCCCAAGCCAGCCAAAGAAGGGCAATCTCTGAAGACCAGGTATGTACGGCAGGTGCAACCAGATGGTGAAGATGAAGCCCAGCCCCAAGGCCAGGCAGAAGGTTATCTTGGCCACCCTGAAAGCTGGGTGATTTGTCCACAGCTTAAAACTGTCTAGGGAAAATGAGAAAACAGGATGAACTAAACAATCACAAAAGACAAAATATAATCGAATGAGCAAATAAGAGAAAATGTTCAGGGCTGTAGATAACCAAAGAAATGCACATTTGAGAGAACAGTAAAATATCACTTTCACTTATTAAATAGGCAGAGATTCTTGATATGGAGATTGTGCGATAATCCCAACCATACGAAAATAATTACCTCAAAAGAAAAACTGGACAGAGGACTTGAACTGCAAGTCTCAAAAGAACACGAATGTCCAATAAAGACATGAAACTCAACACAAAGAACTGCAAATTGAATGTGATTTTTTAATCTATCGAATTAGCAAAGATCAAAACAAAATTGATGATATCCAGTGTAGGAAAGGATTTAGAGAAAAGAGGTGCTTTCACACACTGCTGGTGGGCAGCATTTCTGATGGTGACCTGGCACAAACTGTCCCCCCAACATCTAAATTGTTAAAGCCCTTTGACCCAGCAATGCATCCTCTTGGAATTTATGTTAAGGAAATAATCCAAGATATGCATCAAAATTTAAGTACAGGGATCTTCTTTGCAGAGTTATTTGTATGTCTAACAATAGATTTGTTAAATAAGTTATCAGGTACCCACACATTAGATTGTTATGTGTTCACTAAAAATGAGGATATGATAGATCCTTGTCTCTAAATAGAATGTCTCTAAGAAGAAACTAAGGAGGGAACCTGGAAGCCAGAGGTGGGAGGCTCACTTCACTATGTAATCAGTTGTATTTTTTGAATTTTCACTGTGTTTGTATACTATGTAATCAAATTTTTAATATAGGTGATGTTATAGTATAATTATTTTATGATACAAATAAATGCTTACCACTGAAAGATGGAGTTTGCAACACAGAGCATGTAGAATGATTACAACTTTGAAAAACTAAAAATATATATTTGTTAAAATAAAAATAAAGATATATATTTATTTTATATAGATACACAAAAGATTGGAAGTAAATCTGTTACAATGTCAACTGTGATTATATCTGCGTGGAGAAATTTTAGGTGGTTTTTATTTTATTTCTTAAACTTTCTGCATTTCCAACAATAATTGTGCAACTTTTTTTAATAAAAAAAGTATATATTCATGTATTTAAAGTTAATAGTCATAATGGAAAAGAATATGAAAAAGAAAATGAAAAAGAATATGAAACTGAATCACTTTGCTATGTAGCATAAATTAATACAACATTGTAAACCAACTGTACTTAGATAAAATAAAATTTTAAAAAAGAATAAAGTTAATAGTCATTGCTGGCAAAGGTACAATGAAATAGCCTTTTCATACATTGTTAGTGGAAGCATAAATTATCATACTTTTTGAAAGCAACATGGAAAATTTTATTAAAAACCTTAAAATAGTTATACTTTTTGATCCACTAAACCCACTTTGGGAAATCTGTTCCAAAAGATACTAAACACAGAAAAAAACTTCATGATTAACAAACTCTGTTGGTCCTTTTTTCTCAAGTATGAAACTGGAAATAAATTTGCCAAGAATAGGTAAATAAAATAGTCAAGTAAAAGGTGATAAATCTATTAAGTTGAATAGTATAGTCATAACAGGGAAATGTTTATTATAGCTGATAAAGATAAATTTCAAAATAATATAAAATAGATAATAAAGATAATTTAAAAGATATAAAATAATTTATGAAGAATGACTATAACTATGTAAAAATCATTCAAAACTTGTTCAATTTTAGAAAAAGAAGACTGGGAATTCCCTGGCAGTCCAGTGATTAGGACTCGATGCTTCCACTGCAGGGGGCACAGGTTCGATCCCTGGTCGGGAAACTAAGATCCCACATGCCGCATGGCGTGGCCACAAATAAATAAATAATCCTGGAAAAAAATGAGTGCTAAATAAATAGCCAGTAGTGACAGTCTTTGAGTAGCCTGTAGAGCAAAAACGCATGTAGGTGCTTACATGAGTTTTTGAGCCAGACACACCTGAGTTTTAATTGTAAACCTCCATTATTAGATTGATATGTATGAATTTGCTCTTTTTGCAGGTGAAAAGAGGTCAAAAATTGCCCATGTCATGTGGTTCAACCTAATAGCTTTATGGCCCTGAGCAAGGTAACCTCTCAGTTTTCACATCTGTAATATAAGGATAGTTATCCCTAGCTCTTAGGATTGGTAGAGGGTTAAATTAAGCAAACAGAATAAGGGTGCAATAAATGATAGCTTTTGTTGCCCCAAATTTATTCGAATAAGGATGTGTTACTTTCATAATGGAAGTAAATAATAGCTGTGTAACTTTTAAAAAAAAAGTTAACGAGGTAAAGAAGTGGAATTGAGGGGTCAATAGCTCTTGTTTTCCACAGGTGCTGAGAAAGGAGGCCCAAACCTGGGAGGTGAGGGAACAGCAGACATGAAATTAACAACAATAGGGAATGAAGTAGCTGCAAGAACTCCAGGAAGGAAGGAGCAAGGTAACCAGACATGGAAACCCAGAGCTGGCCCAGAAAAGCAAAGCCTGAGGCCGGAGGGAAGAACAGTGGTGAGAAAGTGGGCCTGGGGGAGAGCTTTCTGGGGACTCCTCAAGCTCTGGGTATGCAAGCCTCGAGGAAGGAAATCCCCACCTCCCTGGGGCTCTTCTCCCAGGATAACAGTGAATTGTGTCATTACTGAGTGATTCACGTGCCCCCTCATGCATTTCTGTAAGCACAGACTTGGCTGCGAGACTTAACAAAAAACGGTGATACTTTCCATTGGGTCAGGAGAGTCAGTTTGGCCAGACTGGGGAGGAAAAAATGATCCTTGGGGGTCTCAGGGCCAGCGGAACCATCTTACCTGCCAAAAACGTGGGGATGACCAGAGGGAGGGGCCTAGAATACCGGGGTACAGATGTCGAGGCCAAGGCAGGCTAGAGCCCTGGGGTGGGTTGGGAGAGCAAGGGTCTCACCTTTCCCATTCTCTGAGTTGGAACAGCTCTTGGATTTGCAGATCTGCAGGAGCCCCAGGGACATCATGTGAACTGACGTGTCGATTTTGGTGCTAACATTCATGGGCCAGTGCTGGTAGAAACGGATCCTCGAGAGGTACAGCCATTTCTTGGAGAAGACCATGACCAGCAGCAGGATGAAGGCGATCAGGCTGAGCTCTGAGGCCAACACCTGCGACATCCAGCGAGAGCTATGTGTAATCCTCCACTGCAGGGGCATCGGACAGACCCAGCGATGCTCCACGTGGTGGCCCATGGTCACCTGCCTGTTACTGTCGGGGGTGGAGACGCAGTTCGGCACTCCTTCATCTCGTCCCAGGCTCACCTCCACCCCCTCCTGCTTCCCAGCCCTCCCAGCCCTTTCCAGGCTTCTGATGCTCATCGCTTTCTCCTCCTGAGCCAGGGAACTCATCCCTAATGTCCCCTGTCCCCATCTTGAGCACCCCCTGACTCTCCTTCTATCCTCCACTCCATCTCCCCCTTCCCTTGCCAGGGTCAGTTGTCCTTCATCATTTAAATATTTTCATCAGGCAGAGCAGTGGCCACCACAGGGCCTGGGATCTGGGAAAGAACAACACATTCAGCAGGACAGGGCCCCTAACTGCCATGGAATATTCCTGGGGTCGGGGGGACGTCAAATGGGGGAGGGGGCCCACAGCTTCACCTCCAACTCTTTCTGGAAACCCTGCTCCCGCGGCCTCAACTCAGAACTGTGGGTCTGATGCCGCCCTTCGTCTAAGAGCAGGGGTCGCTGAGGGTCTCCTTTTCTCTTCCCACGTCCTCTGCCCTAACCCCACCCCCAAGTGCTCACTGATGAAGCAGGAGGAGGGAGAGGAGCTTGTCCCCAGGGAGACATTTGGAAATGCCTTCCACGGGTGTCACCAACCTTCTCCCTACTTCCCCCACCTCTACTCACTTCTGGTCCACAGTTGCCATTCCTTCCCCTCTTTTGACCTTTTTCCCTTCTTTTTTTCTCAGCACCAGAAGGGAAAGGACATAGGATGAGGAGAGGACATGGGGGTGTCACACAGTCTGAGAAGATTTTTCTAAGCTCCCTTTCAAGCTATAGGAAAATAAATCTGAGTCACCCGCGGCAGCCTGGTCACCGCGCCTTCCAGACATCAGTCAGCCTCTGGAATTCTCATGAGGAAGGAGCCTTTCAAATCTGAGATGTGAGTTTGGATCCCACCAGAGGTGGTTCACTTTGCAAAGACAGTGATACATGAGGTTAAGAACGCAGGCTTTCGGGTCCAGCAGGCAGAGGCATGGATAACGGGCCTTCCTCTTAATGGTCTTGTGACCTGCAGGATTCATATAGCTTCTTTTTTTTTTTTTTTTTTTGGTGCAGCTTGTAGGATCTTAGTTCCGTGACCAGGGATTAAACCCAGACCCCGGCAGTGAAAGCGCCACGACCTAAACCACTGGACCGCCAGGGAAGTCCCCCTATAGCTTCTTTATGCCTCAGTTTACTCATCTATAACACAGCACAATAATACTCATCTAGATTTGGTTTGAGTATGGAATAAGATAATGAACAAAAAGCACTCTTTAGTAAATTCCCAGAAAGTGGAGTTATTATTGTTAAGTTGTTTTAACTGTTTTGCACTCTTTTACTAGCAAACAGAGAAGGAGCAAAAAACACAGAGGCGTTTGGCAGGCATCCTTGCTGATGAGTGGCTGCAAATGATGGAAGGGAACCGAAATTAGTTTAAGCCAAAGGGGAGTTAATTACGGATTGTGAGGTCACGTGCCCAGCTGGACCTCAGAATAGTTGGAATCAAGAATTCAAATCCTAAATGTATGGACACCAAGGCGGGAAAGTGGTGGGGGGTTGGTGATGGTGGTGTGATGAATTGGGAGACTGGGATTGACATACATACACTAATACGTATAAAATAGATAACTAATGAGAACCTGCTGTATAAAAAATAAATAAAATTAAATTAAAAAAAAAAAAAAACAGAATTCAAATCCTGTGAGGACTCTTCCTCTGTGTCTTAATCTGTTTGGACTGCTATAACAAAATACCGCAGACTGGGTAGCTTATAAACAACAGAAACTTATTTCTCATAGTTTTGGAGGCTGGAAGTCCAAGATCATGGTGCCGTCCATCATAGTCGGCATGGTACGGTGACAGCCAGATTCCAGGTCACTGAGTTCTCGCTGGGTCCTCTCACGTGGAGCTAGGGAGCTCTATGGGGTCTCTTTTATAAGGACACTAATCCTATTAATGAAAGTGGAGCCGCCTAAAGGCCGACCTCCTAAAACCGTCACCTTGTGGGTTACTTTCCCGACATATGAATTCGGGGGACACAAATATTCAGACCGTAGCACTTGGACTCTGGTCTTGCTCCTCCCTGAGTATCTTTTTTTTTAATTAATTAATTTATTTTTGCTGCGCTGGGTCTTAGTTGTGGCATGCGGGATCTAGTTCCCCGGCCAGAGATCAAACCCGGGCCCCCTGCATTGGGAGCGAGGATTCTTACCCACTGGACCACCAGGAAAGTCCCTTCCCTGAGCATCTTGCTCTTCCTCTGCAAACCAACCTCCTCCTCTGGTCCACATGGTGAGAAATGTGGCCCTTACATCGCGGGCTGTCCTTAGCCGCCAGAGCCATGGGCTGTCTCTCTGTCCCAAGCCCAAACATTCTCTGGCCCTGCCAGGGACAAGTGCCATCCCATCAGCCATGGTCAGGGTCACCCGGGTCTGGAGGCTGACCTATGAACTAATGACAGATAGGGAATTGGTGGGCAAATTCCCTAGCTTCCCTGGCTGCAGGTTGGGATGACTCTGATGCAAAACTGAGGGAGCAGTTTTGGGGGGATGGGGGCTGGGCCTACCAGGAACGTCCCTCATGCAGAACTGGTGACCATCAGGACTGCGTTTTCTTCCTTGGATCTGTTTTAGTTTTTCCCGGAGTTCCTAAAAGTGTTTAATCACAGTAAGCCGTTCTAACAGCAACACAAAACAATATGGAAGAATCTTGGAAATAGGTTTCCTGAAGGATGTAACTCCCAGAAGACTGTACCATAAATATGATTCCATTTTTATAGAGCTCATAAACAAGCACAACTAAGCAAAACATTGTTGAAGCATACATACTCTTATGACTGCATGGCATGTTTTAAAAAGCACTAGAATGATAAACATGAAATATCGAGTCGTGGCTATTTCTCAGGGGAGACAGGGAAATGGGACAGGGAGGGTTACACTGGTACATAACATGTTATTGGCAATAGGTAATTTGTTCCTGAGTTGGGTGATAGGTACACGGGTATTCATTATACTCGAATCATTTATAACTAACATATATTTCATATAACCCTGTGAGTGTATCAAATATTCTTTTTCAAAAGGTAATTAAAAGTAGTCCAACAGCATTTCCTCAAGAAAGGAAATATAATGTTAGTGATTACTAGCTCTGCAATGAAAGATATTTATACAGTCACAGTATGCAAGGTAAACACTCTTCATTGAGTTTCAATTTTTGAATCAACAGATGGACAAAGCACGGAAAACTTAACTACAGCTATGAAAGTAAACATAGCTGTTATCAGCCTTGATGTTGCCACAGTAAAAGCCTAGAAGAGGTAAACTAGAAGGCGGAAGGAAGAGAAAGAGCCAAAGGGAAATGTGGGCGACCTGACAACAGAGTCTCCACGTAAGGTTGTGCAGGATGGGCACTGCACAAGAGCACGCAGCAAAGGGGGTGACTGAGAACTGAACTCCAGTCAGCATTCTGCTCAACAAGCCGTGCCCCGCCAAGGGGGCTCCAGTGGCCTGGAGGAAGAGGTGCTTTGTTCTGTATCTCATAAAGGTACTGCTCTCTTCCAAGTCAACTACCCCTACATCTATTCAGAAGGGCTGCCTTTTAACCACAAGGTTAAAGGCACAAAGACCCCTTATGGGCTAGCAGCAGTGCTAGCCAATTATCTTTTTTTTTTTAATTAAATTAAATTAACTTATTTTTTGGCTGCACCGCGAAACATGAGTGATCTTTCCCTACTAGGGATCAAACCCGTACCCCCTGCAGTGGAAGCGCAGAATCTTAACCACTGGACCGCAGAGAAGTCCTGGCCAATTATCTTGTAAGGTTTTGTATCAGTGAGAGTTCTTTGGTTGCAAGCGCGAACCCAGACAAAGTTAAGAAAAAAGGAATGTATTGAGGCGATACTGAATAAACACAGATCAGGGGGAAGCAGAACATCCAGGCCTAGAACTAAACAGAGACCAGGGGAGCATGGACGTATCATTAGCATGAGCTGGTCTCTCTTCCCGCTGTTTCCCCCCAGTTCCCCCCAGACCTCCATCCTTGTCTATTCCTGGGCAGGGTTCCAAATCCCAAGAGTCTGATTGGCTTGGATGCCTTGACTGACAGCCCACCAGAACCACATGGATTTGGGGAGGGATCGTTCCCCAAAAGAAAGGAAGCTGAGCAGTCAGCAAATAATGATCACTTGCTCACACAGGTACAGAGATGCAGTCAGAATGGAGTGCAAGGCTGGGAGCTTTCTGAGAAGGAAGGTGCCCCACTGTTCCATCCGTAAGGGCAGGTGCTTAGACATCCTTAGGAGACAATAGCCTCTCAGTGCCCATGGGCAAAGCCGACCTGGAGAACATGGACTTGGGCTTAGAACATGGACTCGAGAACACAGGCTTATTGGTCACTCCTTGACTGTCCACGTGGACGTGCTTTGCTACCTGCATTACACTCAGAAACAGTCCTACCCCAGGCCAGCTCATCCCGGTACAAACACCAGCATGAATCTCCTTTGTGGTGAGCTCCCAGACCCATGGCATTGCTAGGACATTTCAGTGGCCAGAATTCATTTCAGTGGCTGCAATGTTCCCTCCCTTTCACATCTATGAAATATGCATCCTTCCTTCATGTGGGCCTGTCGTTGCTGGTGTTCCTCAAACTCTAATGTGTGTACTCCTGGCCTGGGCATCTCATTAAAATGCGGACGCCACACTTCGGACAGGCTCCCAGGTGGTGCCCATGCTGCCAGCTCAAGGATAACACACTGAGTAAAGAATGAGTCTGTAAAAGATCTGGGTTGCTAGGTCCACTCTCCTCCCAGGATGCCCTTTGACCTTGAGGCTTTGGGCACATGGGAGAATGACGGGCAGACCCACTTGCCAGTGTATGTCCTGCTTGCTTGGTTCTGCCCCGGTGGGACATTCCACTGCCTTCTGTATACCAACTAAACAGAAGTAGGAAGAAAAAAATGGCTGCTTAAAACAAAGCAAGAAGTGACTGCAGGAACTTCCTTGGTGGTCCTGTGTCTAAGACTCCATGCTCCCAATGCAGGGGGCCTGGGTTTGATCCCTGGTCAGGGACCTAGATCCCGCATGCCACAACTAAAGATTCCATGTGCCACAATGAAGATCCCACATGCTGCAACTAAGACCCAGCGCAGCCAAATAAGTAAATAAATAAATTTTTTTTTTTTAAATGACTGCAAAATAAAGAATTTCTGCTCTTGGGAAAATGCAGTTAGAAGAATGAAAATATAAGCCACAGACTGGGAGAAAATATTTTCAAATCACAGATATGATAAAGGACTAATATCTAGAATACTTAAAGAACTCTTAAAACACAATAATAAGAAAATAAACCCACCCAGTTTTTAAAAGGCCAAGATATTTGAACAGACACTTCACCAAAGAAGATATGTGAATGGCCAATAAGCACATGAAAAGATACTCAGCATCATTAGTCATTAGGGAAACACAAATTAAAACCACAGTGAGATAGCACCACACACCTAATAGACCGGCACGCAAAACAAAAACAACAAAACTGACAATACCAAGTACTGGCCAAGACACAGAGCAGGATACCAACCAGAACTCTCATACATTGCTGGTGGGAATGTAAAATGGTGCAGACATTTTGGAAAACAAACGGTCAGTTTCTAATTTTTCTTTTTTTAATTAATTTATTATTTATTTATTTATTTTTGGCTACGTTGGGTCTTTGTTGCTGCATGCAGGTTTTCTGTAGTTGCGGTGAGCGGGGGCTACTCTTCGTTGTGGTGCGCGGGCTTCTTATTGCAGTGGCTTCTCTTGTTGCGGAGCACAGGCTCTAGGCGTGAGGGCTTCAGTAGTTGTGGCACACGGGCTCAGTAGTTGTGGCTCTCGGGCTCTAGAGCGCAGGCTCAGTAGTTGTGGCGCACGGGCTTAGTTGCTCCGCGGCATGTGGGATCTTCCCCCACCAGGGATCGAACCAGGGCTAAGGTTACAGACCTAATAAGTGGTAGAGCCAGCATTTGAATCTGGACAGTCTCACTCGAGAGTTTTGGGTATATTCAAAGCATCCTGGAAAAAAAATCAGCAATATTAGCTTCATGGAAAATCAGTCTCTGGTCCTGCTCCTGAATCCAAGGACTCTTTGCCTTTGCAGGCCAGAATCTGACCCCTGCATTACAAGCCCTCCCTCCTACGTTTCTTCTCTCTCCCTCTCTCTCTAACCCACTTTGTCTCCCTCTTTCTCCATTCCATCCTCCTTTTGATTTGGGCACTTAGCTGAGATTCAGGAAATGTTTATTGGTTTTAATTGACATTTCCCCAACACCTGTCAGCACTTCTCTCTGATTCTCACCTCTTCTCAGCCTACTTTGTTTCTTCTCACCCCAAATATGAATAGAAAACAAATTTTCAGAAATGAATCTGTTTCCTTCCCAAGAGAAGATGCTTCTGAGCTCTCTGGACCAGGGCTCAGGGTAGTTCTGTGGCCTGGGCAATAAACTGAAGGACACACACAGGCTGCCTCTATGCATTCTTGGTTTAGAGTCGGTTAAACTCAAGGTTGCCTCCCTTTGTGAATCTGGAAAAGCATCAAGGCAAGGCTGAGTTCCCAGTGACAGAGGTGCGTGCAGGGACCGATGGAAAATGCCAACCCGGCCTCCGAAGCTCGGGAGCTGAGCGCCTAGGTGACCAGTAGGGTCCGAAGTTGATAATCTGCTAAACGCCTGCCCTGGGAAGGCGGGGCGACAGCAAGAGTTCGGCGGGTCAGCGCGGGGAGGGGGCGGCGGCGTGCGGTTGACTGCAGACGAAGAGCTTGCGCCTCAACTTCGTGAGGATTCCTTCCGTGGGGGGGAGACGGAGCCTGGCCAGATGTTCTGCTACGGCCGGGTGCGGCCTGGAGGCGGGGCCAATCCCGGGGGCGGGGCCATGGAGGGTCTTGGCCACGCCCCGGGGTGAGGGGAGTCCGGGTTGGGTCCCAGTGAATCCTCGAGGAGTTCTGCCCCTCTGCTTCCCTTGTTCTGGCGTGGGGCGCTCTCGGGCCGCTGGAGGGTGGAGAGCGGGTAGTTTGGGGAGGACGTAATGGGGAGCCAGGACGGGGCGGCCTCCGGTAGTTTGCTGGAGACGCTGTCGGAGGAGAGGTACTCCTGCACCGGAATGCTATGCCTGCCTGGGCCACTGGCCAACACGGAGAACAGGAACCAGCAGATACCAGTGTAGCTGACGAGATGCGAGCCCTGCGTGTAAGGGGGGAGACAGAAAAGCTTTCAGGGATGGACAGAGAGCCAGGCTGAAGGGCTGTGGAATGGATCGCAGGAAGTGGGCTGGAGGGGTCGGTGGGGCTAAGAGGAGAGGAGAGAACGCTAATGAGCGGGCTGTGGGGAGAAGCGGGCTCCTCTCAAACACCTGTTGCTTGAGGTCATGATTGCAACCAGCCTCACCTGCAATAATGGCCACAAGGATGTTGACCCAGAGCCCATAGAAGGGCCAGTGCAAAGGGAGGTCGGAGCCCTATCCTATCAGCATTATCGTCGACTCCCCAAATATGGAGGCCACAAATATGAGGAGCAGGGCTGTGAGTGAAGAGAGCACATACTGATTAAGAGAAAGCCTCGCAACAAGAGACCAGCTTCCCCAGTCTGTCTCTCCAGTCACCTCCGCCAGGTCTAAGACACACGTGAGCCTTTCCTAAGCCTGTGAAAATGTTTGTTTCTTCCACCTCCCCAGAATGATAGAATATGAAGGAATGGGGCAATGGCAGCTCCAGGGTGCCCCAAGCCAGTCAGTGTACCTCTCTACCACCTGGGATGTTAGTAACACCACCATGCCTGGAATGCCAGACAGGGCAGCATTGAGAGACACTTCTCCTCCCATGGGTCCTCATGCTGGGTCCTCATGCCACACCTACAAGGAAATTGCAGAAGGCAGCCAGAGGGGCAAGAAAGGGGAGGAGCCACACAGGATGGAGAGGATGATGGACATCAGGAGGAGGCTGTACACAGAGAAGTTGATGCCTGGCAGAGGGTGTTCAGGAAAGGGAGGGAGAGAACTTAGGGGAACTAATACTAAGTGACTTACTGCCACCTGTACCCCCTCCCTTTTTTTTTTTTTTTTTTGGCCACGCTGCAAGGCATGCTGGATCTTAGTTCCCCAACCAGGGATCAAACCCACGCTCCCGGCAGTGGAAGCGTGGACTCTCAACCTCTGGACCGCCAGGGACGTCCCATACCTTCCCCCGCCCCCACCATCCATTATTCCATTTTCTCTTTCTTACCAGGGCCCCATTCCTTCTCCCATCCACTTTCTCCATGCTGCTGGTGGTCCTTGTTCCCTCACACCTGCCTCTTTCATGCCTCTCTACCCTCTCCGACAGGCCTGCAGAATGCAGACCCCTCCAGGACCACACACACACACTCAGGTCACCCCAAAATGGAAAGGGGCCTCTGAGATAACAGAAACATGACAGTCCCCTTCCCTCCCTGTCTTTCCGTCTCTTTGGAACATGCGGTTGTATTTTGTCTTTACTTCCCCCAAACAATTCTTCACTGGTCTCCATCTCCCCATCATCCCAATATTAGAACCTCTGACTTGGAGCCTGGAGGCTTCCTTTAGTGGCAGGACTCGGGGAGGGAGTGAGGAGTTGAGACGGAACATATATGGGGCACATGTGCAGCTTTGTGTCTGCCTCTGGATGTGTGTCTGTCTGTCTCTGACTATGTCAGAGGAAGAGGGGAGTTTGTGTGGAGGAACTCCCGCACCAGGAAAGGAAGGAGCCCGTAGGCCAGCTCCCTCCCCATGACCGCTGCCTTCTCTTTCTGGACTTCAATCCCCTTGCGACCACCCCTAGAGTGCTCTCTGCCCAGATCTTCCCAGATGCTCCCTTCTTGTCATTTGGGTCTCAGCTCAATGTTACCTCCTCCAGGGTCTTCCCCAAAGCCACATACACACACACACACACACACACACACACACACACACACACACGGCACTCTGTATCATAGCCTTTGCTATATTTTCTTCATAGCATTCACTGCTACCTGATCTTTTCTTACTAACTTGTTCACTTAGTAACTTCCCCCCACCTGCTCCCCCAGAATGTAGGCTCCTTGAGGTCAAGGCCTTTGTCTGTTTCATCTCTGTGTCCCCAGATCCTAGAAGAGTGCCTGGCACATGGAAGGCACTCAATAAATAGGTGTAGAATTGAAATGAATTAGACACAGAGATGCTTGGCTGGTCAGTAAAGGATCTTTATTGCTGACTGATTGCCCTTTGTGTCCTTCTTGCTGCATCTTCATCCCCTGCCAGAGCCCCATCCATATCTGGCTCTGCCTGTCCTCTTCCCCAACCTGCAGCAGCTCTCTGCTTCAGCATCTGCAACCCTCCTCTCATCACACCGCCATAGATCCCTCAGGAGCTATGAGTGCGCCAACACACCTTGCACCTGGTCTCCAAGCCCCAGTTCCCAGCAGAGCTGACCCCTGCTCTCAAAGGATCCCTTTTCAACCAGCCCCTCCCCCCTAATAAAGTCACATTTGGAAACCACTGCTCCTTTAAGCACATGCTCCCTGGAGAGCCTCAATGCAGCTCCACCATTTATTGAGTGTTTCTCATATGTCAGGCACTGTGCTAGGTCAATCTCCAAAGTCATAGACATGCCAAATGCCAGTGCCTTTCTCCCTCTCAGTCTCCCAGAGTCCTTGCACCTCCAGTGGTCGGTGTGGCGGTTTCTGTCCTGGGCAAGTTGCCACGCATGAGCTGAAGGGAAGGTGTGATGGCTCAGCTCAGGGATGACCTTGTGCCAGGCCCGGGACCCCAGTTGCCAGCAGCTGTCTGCTCCGCTCTGTCTCCATTCCTCACCTCCCTCTGGCATTGTGCGGGGGCAGTTTCTCATCTGGAAGCAGATGCTCTGGGTGGGATTAGGCAGTAATGCTGGTTCTCTGTTCTCTCCCCACTGCTTGGCCCAGTGTTTCTGTGAAAGGACCAGGATGAAGGCAAGAAAGCCCTAGAGGCTCAGCTGGCCCGAGATCCACAGTTCCTGTTTCTTCACTCAACCCTGGGACCCAGAGCCAGTCTGAAGCCCGAGGCTGAGGCTGAATGGCTGGTTATCATTCAGGTTGGAGGATCTGCAGGCAGGGATTATGGAGGCCAAGCTTTGGGCAAGGAGAAGGGCCTGCAGGCTTCAGGAGGCCTCGGACCCCAGTTACTGGCCATCTTCAGCCCCTTGGACTCCTCTGCCAGGCTGCTTGGCTGCTCCACAATATCATCCCCCAACTGTCGTGGGACCCTGGCCTCCAAGAGCCCCAGAACCCAGGCCTCTCATCCCCAGCTCTGGCCTCTGCCTGCCAACCACACCCAGCACATTCTCCACTGGAGCTCAGACCTAGTGTCTTTCTTGAGGAGACTAATAGGAAAAATGGGGAGTGAGGGGAGAAATAGAGGATTCAATCATCTGGGAAGGGGGCACCACCACACACACATCATGTTCAGCAGAATCACCTTCCTTGATACATACACAGACATAGGCACACACACACAGATTCTCTGAGACACACACTCCGGATTCTTCTAGAAGAGAGGAAGTGGCTTAAGAGGACACAGGAGGCACCCCAGGAATGGAATCTAATACTTCCCAGACTCAAACGGCAAGACGGTCGTTGCTATAGCACCAAGCAGGGTTCCTACTGGTCTCTTGGACCCAGATCACCATCTTCTTTGGCTGGATGTGTCCCTGCTGCTGGCTGTTTTATCCTAGGACTTTATCTCCAGTGCAGCCCTCTTTTAGCTGCACTGCCCTAGCTTCGCTTTCTTGGCTGTGAGCATAGCAGGGATACTCACTGGCCAGAGGCTCAGCCAGCTCAGCACCCACTGGCCACTCTGCACTGAGCCTCTGTCTCCACTGGCAATCCACTCAAGCCATCTTCATTCTCCCTCATGCGTGGGCTCAGACGGCCCTGTTTTCATTGGCTGCCCAGTCTTGAAGCTCGGTCCCTATTGGTTGCCACTGAGGTAGCGTTTCCACTGACAGCAAATCCAATGGATGGATGGGCTTTGTCTCCTCTGTGCCAGGCTGCCCGCTGTCCCAACTTGTGCCGCCCCCCCGCCCCCCCGGCCTGCATTAGGGTTGGGGGGCACTGGGGGAGCCTGAAGAGGGCCCAACAGCCTCCAGGAGCCTCTGGTGCTGACGAAGGTGCTTCCTCCTTTCGTGTTCCCCCGTGACTTCACACACCAACTGCGCAGGGAAGGCCCCAGGAAGCCCCTTCAGCCAGCCTGGGGAAAGAGAGACAAGGGCCTAAGTGGGACCGGGGCAGGGGGCAGGTCAGGACGGAGAGGAGGCCCAGTGGGGTCTAATGCCTGAAGGTCATGGCGGGTGCGGGGATTAGTGGAGAAGCCTTGGAGAATTGGTAAAAAGGCCATTAGAGGTGGAGGAAACATCATCATCAAAGAGGGTCGGGGTCCTTCTGCTCAGTGTTATGTGGCAGCCTGGACGGGAGGGGAGTTCGGGGGAGAAGGGATACAGGTATATGTATGGCAGAGTTGCTTTGCTGTGCACCTGAAACTATCACAACATTGTTAATCGGCTATACCCCAATATAAAATAAAAAGTTAAAGAAAAAAAAGAAAAGAGGATCGGGCTCCCTCCTCTGTCAAGCCCTACGATGACTGCTCATCTCACTCAGAGTGAGAGCCAGACTCCTTACAGGAACCTACGAGGACCCACGTGATCTGGTCCCCGTTTCCCCTATGATGTCATCTGCTTCTCCCCGTTTTCCTCACTCCCTCTAGCCACACTGGCTTCCTTACTGCTCCTCAAACACACCAGCCTGACTCCTGCCTCCCTCTGGGACACTCTTCCCCCAGACACCACGTGCCTAAATTCCTCACCTCCACCAAGTCACTGCTCGCATGGTGCCTCCTCAACAAGGTCCCCCTCGACCTCCCTACTTAAACATGTAAGCCTACCCAACCCCGGGACTCCTGACCCCCTTGACTCTGCTTCACTTTCATTTTCCCACAGCACTTACCACCTTCAGACAGTATAATTTACTTATTTATCTTTTTTTTTTTAACATCTTTATTGGAGTATAATTGCTTTACCATGTGGTGTTAGTTTCTGCTGTACAACAAAGTGAATCAGCTCTATGTATACATATATCCCCATATCCCCTCCCTCTTGTGTCTCCCTCCCACCCTCCCTATCCCACCCCTCTAGGTGGTCACAAAGCACAGAGCTGATCTTCCTACTAGCTATCTATTTTACATTTGGTAGTGTACATATGTCCATGCCACTCTCTCACTTCGTCCCAGCTTACCCTTCCCCCTCCCCGTGTCCTCAAGTCCATTCTCTGTCTGCGTCTTTATTCCTGTCCTGCCCCTAGGTTTGTCAGAACCATTTTTTTTTTTTTTTTAGATTCCATATATATGCGTTAGCATACGGTATTTGTTTTTCTCTTTCTGACTTACTTCACTCTGTAATGACAGACTCTAGGTCCATCCACCTCACTACAAATAACTCAATTTCGTTTCTTTTTATGGCTGAGTAATATTCCATTGTATATATGTTACTTATTTATCTCGTTTATTCTTTATTGTTTCTCCTCCACTAGAACGTATAGTCTAGCAGGGCAGGCATATCTACGTGTTTGGTTTACTGGTGCCGAGAACAGCGAGTGGCACCTCATAGGTGCTTAATAAATACTTATTGAATGAATAAGTAAAAGAATCTCTCACCTTCGGGGCTCTTGTGTAGGTGCTTGTGGGGAGCCCTGGACTCCAGATTCCGTCCCTCAGTCTTGGAAGGTGTGGAAGTCTCTGAACAGAGTTCCTGGGAACAGTCTGGTCGGGGCGGGTGACATTACAGTGGGATCCAGACTCTTTTTAGCTTCTCTCCATATTCCCCTGAAGACTCACTTTTCCTTCCCTCCTCCCCTCTAGGGAACACTCACCACAGTCCTCATAGATGGTGCCCGGGGAGCAGGGAAGGGGGCCTGGGGTAGGGAAGGCTCCCAGCCAGCGCTGCATGTCTGATCTGGTGGGAATATAGGGAAGGGTCACAGTTGGCCCGGGAGATCCTCCTGGGGGTTAGTTAGGCAGGGGCTTCGGAGGAGAGAGATTAGGGAGGAGGGTGGTGGACTCGGAGAGGTCAAGTGAGGGTCCCCAGGGTGTTTTCTGAAGGAGACACAACTCACAGGGATGAAGCTTGGAGTAGCCGGTGGGTGGGACGGCCCTGGTGGTTGCTGAGAAGGGAGAGGCGGAACGTAGGTGGTCCAGATGGGTCCGGGACCTGCTGGGCCTGGACCAGGGAGCGATGGGCATAGTCCAGAACCTGTAGCCGCTGCCCACTGCCCAGGGAAGAGGAAGTTCAGAGGGAGAGCAGAGGTCCAGCGGGAATCCTGCCTGGGCTCCCTCCCTCCCTGAGACCCACCTCTTGGGCTGAGTGATGAGCAGCAGGTCACTGAAGAGCAGCAGGCAGAGGGGGGTGAAGCGGGGGCGGGAGGCGAAGAGCACACCCCCCCTCCTGCATCCTAACTCAGTCAGCTCCCCCTGCAACTCCAGGCGCCTGGACCAGGAGACCAGGGGCAGGGCCTGTGAGGAAGCAGGGGGGAGGTTCTGACTTCCCTGCAGCACCAGCACCGCGGGGGAAGGGAAGCAGGGAGCCTGGGCAGGATCTAACCTTGACTTTGTGGAAGCGCAGCCTCTGCGTGAGCCGGATCAGCTCCTCTGTCTGCTTCATGCGCCCCACCTCGGCACTGCACCGCTCAATGATCTGGGTAAGGGGAGCCAAGTCACCCACTCCTACTCCCTTCCACCCCTTCCATCCCTCCCTACCGCCTCCTCACCTCCTCCAGCCCCAGCATCCCCCTCCAACCTTGCTGACAGCACCCAGAGCCTTCTGGGCATTCTCCTGGCGGCTGGACCCCTCCTCTGTCTGGCGCAGGATATTCTGGGGACGAGGAAGAAGGGTAATTGGGCCCCTGCTCTGTGGCTCTGGGATTCAGAGGGGCTGCAGCTCAGAGGACCCTGCCTGGCTTGGCATTTGGGGGTTCACAGGGCTGGGGGACCAGCCTCACCACTCGCTGTCTGCATAACCCTGAGCAAGTCAGGTTACCTCTCTGAGTCTCAGTTACCCCATCTGTAAAATGGGGATAACTCCCACCTTCCATACCATTAGCATTGTTGTGAGGATTCTGCAAGCAAATATACGTAAAGTACTTAGCATAGTCTTTGGGACATAGTAAATGCTGAAAAGAGGGTTGCTATTATTTTAATAATTATTAACCACAGCTATTAGTACAAACAATATAGCGTGGGGTTAAGAGTGCCTGGATTTAAAGTTTGCCTCCATCAATTATTATCTGTGTGACCTGTGGCAAGTTATTTAACCTCTTTGAGCCTCAGTTTCCTCATCTATAAAGTGGGGTCAATAATAGTTCCTACCCTCACATAGTCGTTGGTAAGGTTAAACAAGCGTATTGCACTTAGAACCATGTCTAGAACAGACACCCAAGAGTTGTTTAGCTATTATGATTAATATCATCATTATTATGTTGTTGTTGTTGTCTACACTGGGGATATATAAAGCTGAATAAGACAAGGGCACTGATGATCTAGCTGGGGACTCTTCACATTGAGATCCCCACATCAGGCAACCTAGTTTAGGGAGAAGTTTCTACTCTGTAACAGAAGAGTGTTTCTCACCCCTTTTTTCAGTATCAACCCACTAAGGAATCTTTTTAGACATTTTTTCCCTAATTGTTGCCCCCACCCCCATCAAATTTTAATACCACAAATATACTGTATATCTATTTATACACCCTGGCCCTTTGGAGTACCACAAACCATTGGAATATTGAAGATTTTTTTGCCCCCCAAAGAACGAGTTTTTGCCTCCTTGAGGGTGATACCACCCCACTGGGAAGGCATACGGTCAAAGACAGGACTGAGAGGACCTAAAAAACCACTCACCACATTCCCCCTGAGACCTGGAGAGAGAAAGGGACTTGCCCAAGGTCGCTCAGCCAGTTAGTGGCAGAGGTAAATCTAGAATTCAGGTGTCTAGCCAGAGGCTCTTTTCCTGCACCCAGACGGCTCCTTGAAACGTTTGGGTAGCTCCAGGTAGGGTTTGGTGGGTCCTGGATGGAGAGGCCCCGATTAGGAGTCCTGACTTAGGGGATTCTTGTGTTTGTGGTGGGGTGGGAAATGGTGATGGCGGGGCAGGCGGCCCCTGCGGAGAGTTCTCCAACGGGGTTGGTGGGGCCGAAAAGGCTGCTACCTGCAGCAGCATGCGGAGCCGCGTGATGCGCTGAAAGGGCAGCAGCAGGAAGGACGGCAGCGGGAGCCGCTGGCACTTGGGGAGGCTCTGCAGCCGCCGCAGCTCCGCGGAGAAGCGCACGTTCGTGTCCCTGTAGAAGCAGGCGCAGGCTGGCGTCTGCCTCGAAGCCCCGATCTCCCCGCCACCTGCCCCGGCCTGGACCCCGACCCTGCTCCCCATCTCCCGCCAGCACTGGTGACGTGGCCCCGCCCCTGGGACGCTCACATCAGGCGGCTGTACGTCTCCTCCTGATACTGCTGGTTCCGCACGTAATCCACGTACACGGAGAAAGGCCCCACGGCGTGGGCGTGCACCACGTCGCACAGGTCGCTGATGTGGGGGGAAGAGCGCACACGGGACAGTAACTTCCCTAGAAACCTGGGGGAGTGGGCGACAAGCAATGGAGCGGGGCAGAGAGCCAGGTGTCCCGGCTTCTCGAGGGACGAGCTGGGCACTAAGTGGGCCCTGCAGGGGAGGCCCGGGGACAGGAGAGGGCTGAGGAGTGCCTCCTCCCGAGGCCCGCTTTGCGGAGGGGTGGCGGCCCCACTGACCGCTCACTGACTCCCTGGACGCGCTGCACGTTGGAGAAGAGGGTGTGGTGATCCCGGGGGGTGAGCGTGTCCCGGAGCGCCTGGCTCAGCACAAAGGTGTCGGTCAGCAGCCGCAGGGAGCGCAGGTACGAGGCCTCGGATGTCACCACCTCGAACAGGCTCTGAGGAGGAAGAGCAGGGCGGGAGTGGAAAGCCCAGCTCCCACGCAGCCCAGGCGCCGGGTCCCAGGCTCCTACCCCCCCGCCCCGCGCCGCCCCGCCCCCCCGGACCCCAGGTGCGTCCACCTCCTGCATGCGCCTCTCCTGGGGGCTGAGGGTGTCCAGGAGGCCGCTGGCTCGCACAGCCGGAAGCTCCTGCCACAGCGTGTTGCGAGGCCCGGGGGGCCGGGCGAAGGGGGGAGCTTCCCCAGGATTTGCTGAAGAGGGTCCCCCATCCTCACTGACCCCCCACAGCTCCTCTGACAGCACGGCTGCGCGATAGGTCTGGTACAGGGGCTCTGGAGAGCAGATGTCGCACATCAGCGAAGTCCAGTGCCCCGGAACCCTCGCCCACTGCTGGATGGTCTCAGCAGGGACCCCCCGGGGCCGGAGGCCCTCACCGTCCTGCAGGGGCAGCTCCCAGTTCGGTTCCTTCAGCTCCTCCAGCTCCTCGTCCTCCCTGTGGAAAGAGAGAGGGATGGGGTTCCATCAGAACCACCGCCGGTGCACACCTCCAGGGGGTGCTCCTCACGTGACAGTGTAAGGGGGTGCACGACCTGCATGCAGGTTGTGTGCAGGGACTGTGAACAAACCCCGGGTCGTTTTATGTGCCTGTTGTATGTGACTCCCTGTACTAAGTGCGCCCCAGCCATTCCTGCAGTCTCAGCTACTGTGCACCGGAGACTTCCAAGCCTCCAACTCCAGGGCTCTCATGGAATGACCATTGTCTGGAATGTCCTGTGGGTGCCTCGGTACAACTCAACCTGGGCAAACCCAGCTCTTATACCTCCCCGCCCTGTTCCGGTCATCAGCACCACCATGCACCCTTTCACCCAAAGTAAAAGCCGGGAGAATAAACTCCAGTAAATGTTTGTTGAATAAATGGATGGCCTCAGATTAACTCTGATAATGGTGGTGAAACGATTAACAGGCCCAGATAACACAGGAGAGATGTTCCTGGTTGATACATGGATTCACAGACAATAATTTCGATAGAAGCTCAAAGTGGGGGAACTAAAATGGTTTATTATGGCCCTGGCTCATCACCAATATCCGACCCCAACAACTGTATGAAGTACTTGGTATGTTTACCCCCATTTCACAGGTGAGGAGGCTGAGACCCAGAAAGGTTAAGTGACTTGTATAAGGTCACACAGCTGATAAGGGACAGAGCTGGGCTTAGAAACCGGCACCGCTTGTCCCTAGAGGCCTAGGCCTTCTTCACTCCACACTTGTGGGGGTGGGATTCAGGTGGACCCGTAGGTTAGTCTGCTCTCAGGTAGGAATAAGGGTGGGAGTGTTCGGTACCTGCCCTCCATGGTGGCTGGAGGATTGTTCTGAGGGGCGCCATCGGGACTGTCCCCTAGAGAGAGAATCCAGAGAGAAGAGAGCAAGCCTCCAGGATCCCCAGCCCAGGACTCCTGACTCCCGCCCAGCAGAGACTGTTACTATAAAAACTACAACTCCAGTCAGTCCCAGAGCAGCAGCTGGCAGAGGAACAAGAAGCCCAGGGCCTGCTGGGGGTTGTAGTGAGTTGGTGTTCAGAATGCTTCACCTCCACCCCGTGGAGCCCAGAGGCCCCTTCCCAGCCCAGAGGTCCACTCCCCAGGGGCCCTGTACCTGTTTGGATTCCATCTTCAGAGGGCAGATCGAGATCTGGCTGTGGGGCGTCCCCAGAGCTGGTGACGTCCTGTCTGACCCGAGTTGGTTTGGGGGGCTTGAGGGGTGGCAGGAGTTTGCGCTCGGCAGTGGAGCGGTAGGACGTGAGGACGACTGGGGGCTGGCTTGGAGGGCTGGGGCGGGAGCGGGAGGTCCGCAGTGGGGAGGCCCGGCAGAGGGCCCTGGGGCCATCCTCATAGCCCCCCAGTGGCACCCATCGGAGCTCCAGGCCAGGCCGGGCCACGTGGCAGACACAAGGGCAGCAGGGAGGGCAGGCCAGCGCAGCATCTGTGGGAGACAGGGGCATCCTTAGGACACCCACTCTCCCCAGGCCTCCTCCCTCCCCTTAACCTGCCCAGCCTCAGGAACATGGAGGTCAGCCCTAGGCATCTATCACCTCTACCCTGACTCTCTTCAAACCCCCAGAAATCTGAAAACCAGATTTTCCAAACATGGAATCCAGTTTTTAAAAAGTAACCCCTTAGGGCTTCCCTGGTGGCGCAGTGGTTGAGAATCTGCCTGCCAATGCAGGGGACGCGGGTTCGAGCCCTGGTCTGGGAAAATCCCACATGCCACGGAGCAACTGGGCCCGTGAGCCACAATTACTGAGCCTGCGCGTCTGGAGCCTGTGCTCCGTAACAAGAGAGGCCGCGATAGTGAGAGGCCCGCGCACCGCGATGAAGAGTGGTCCCCACTTGCCACAACTAGAGAAAGCCCTCGCACAGAAACGAAGACCCAACACAGTCATAAATAAATAAATAAATAAATAAATAAAAGAACGTGAATTTCTTTAAAAAAAAAAAAAAAAAGTAACCCCTTAAAGTACCCAATCTTAAAGGCCTGAAAACAAAGAAGAGGAGCTGGATTGAGCCAGCCCGGGCTTACCTGGAGTGCCGTTCTCCTGGGACCCACTCCCAGCGAGGATGCCCTGGGCGGTCTCTCTCTCCCCATTCACATCCAGTCCCCCTGGAGGACCCGGCTCCAGGGCATCTGGAGCCTGGACCCTGCCTTCAGCCCCCCACTCGAACCTGCCAGCCAGTCTCCGCACGGTGCCTGTGGCCGAGGCAGAGCCATCCTGGCCAGGGGCCCGGGTCGAGTGGAGCGGGGGCAGAGCTGTTCGGGGTGACCCGGAGGGTTTGGGTGGGGGCACTGGAGACCGGAGAGCAGGTTCTGGGGAGATGGAGCGCCGGGACACTGGGCTGGGGGTGCCGGAAGGCGAGTCTGGGGAAGTCTGGGAGTCGAGGCTGGCTTTAGAAGCTGATGGGGGCAGAAGGGCTGGGGGCTTGAGGGACGGGGCTGGGGGCTCCCAGAAGATGGGGGTGCACATCAGGCTTGGCGCCTCGTTGGCAGTGAGGGGAGGCTCTTGTGGAGAGGAGCCGTTGTGGTGGGCCCCCGGGGACTGGGCAGCCCGGGGGCGAGAAGGGGGGCGCGGCCGGATGATCCGAGGGGGCTTCTGGGTAGGGGGTGTTGCTGCAGGAAGAGACTGAGCTGACATCTTCCTCTGAGCTCTTCCGAGGAGTGGGGTACACTGCTGGAGTCATCCCCTGAGAAAGAGGGGCAGAAAGAGAGACCCTTAGTGCCCACGAGTAGACCGAGGCCGTGAGCAGAAATGTTTGCAAGTAAATGAGCCAAGATTTCAGAGTCAGGAGGGAAGGCGGGTACACTTCCTCTCTTCCCATTTCCACTGTCTTCTCCCTCTACCTCTCACCGCTCCTTATTCCATTCCCTGAGGACTCTGAACCTTCCCTGGCACCCCCAGCCTCCATTGCGCTCTGTCTTTCAGCCTCTGCTGCCCCAATCAGGCCAGAGGAGACAGTGAGGCCAGAGTTGGGGCACCTGGGTAGAGACCCAGGCTGGGGGAGGGGTACAAGAGAACTGGATCAGTAATGGAAATGGGGTGTGCTGGTAGAGCCGCTATGTGTCTACCTGATTTATTGTGTTTTGTGTCTGTAGTGTGTGCTGTGGAGGTTTGTGTGTGTGGTTTAAGCGTGAGTGGACATGGTGTGTTTCTAGTGCTACATGAACGGGGTGTCGGATGCTGTGTTTCAGAGTGTATCTGTCATATGCGAGTGTGCAGTGGGAGAGTGGAGTACACAGTGTGTGTGGTGTGCTGTGTGAGATGGGGCTGCAAGGGTGTGTGTGTTCCGTGCTGTCGTGTGGGGCGTATGTGCGGTGTGCGTCTGCCTGCGCGCCCGCCTGTGCCTGGGCCGTGAGGGATGCATCACTATTTCCCTGCTCCAACGGGCCCTCCGCCCCCATTTCCCAGTTCCTCTCTCCGGACTCTCCCTTTCCGGATTATTTTTAGTCTCCTTTTCCTGCCATGAAGATTCCTGGAGCCTCTGACCCCAAGAGCCCAGGAGGCCCCGGCATGGTCTCTCCTGCCCCATCCTCATCCCTGTCTGTCTCCCAGCCCCCCACCTGGTCCCGGAGAGAGGCCCCGGTGGAAGCCTGGGTCCTGCCAGGATGCCTCGAGGGTGGTCAGGAGGCCAGAATAAAGGTGAGGACCAATGGGGCCAAGACACTGGGACCTGGGCTCACTTCCTCCCGCCGGGAAGGCGCTGTAATCCTGAGAAGGCAGCAAGGTCCGGGCTGGGAGACCTGGTGCCCCCAAACTCCCCTGTGGAGTCAGCAGGAGAGTCAGATCCCTCCAGGCCCCAGATTGGTTTTGGAGAAATGATGCAGGGTGGGGGCTGGGAGCTGTAGACTGGGAGTCTTGCAGCTCAATGGCCTCTGTGTTCTGGCAGGAAGCTCCTTAGGTGACCCCGGGCAGTAGCCTCGCCAGCTGGCCAGCTCCTCCCCAGCCTTGCCCCCCTCGGAGATCCCTGCCCCCCTCAAGTACCTGTCCTAATTTCCTCCCCCCGCCCCCCACTCAGGCCTCTCGCAGGGATCCAGGTACTCGGCCCAAGCACTCACCCTCGAGGCCTCTCCACTCTCGGTCACCTCCCGGGGCCGAGTGAGTAGGGGCAGGAAACAGGAATCGGATCCTCCTCCCAACCGGACACCCCCCCCCCAAACCACACCACATTCCACATGCGCACACTGGGGCTCTGGAAGATGTGAGGGACCCCGAATGCCGGGTTTCGGAGGATAACAGAGTCTGGGGAAAGGATGTAACTCTGCCGTGGAGAGTGGGCTGTTTGTGCACGTTGTATGTGCACCTTCTGTCCTGGGTCCGCATTGCTGTGTGGACAGCGGCCGGCGGTGGACAGGGGTGGGGGTGAGGGCAGGGTGGCAATGGCACCGGCTGGGCTGGCGGGAGAGCGTGGGCTCCAGACACCTCTGGATCGCTGAGGGATGCGACGTGCGTCCCTCGACGGCGTGTCTGACTATCTCTTCCACACCTCGCATGACAGCCTGTCCCTTTCGCATCCAACCTGCCCCCTGGGGGTGAGTCAGCCCATTATTTCACACCAAGGGACCCCACCGCCCATCCCGGTTTCCCCCTCCCTAAATTTACCTTTATCTTTTTGGAAGCGGTTTCTATTTTCAGCCCGTCCTGCCTGCCCCTTGGAGCAAGGAACGCGGGGCCAGGTCTCTGATGGTTTGTTCCTGTGTTTCTGGGGCGGGAACTGAGGGCCCAGATTGAGATCTCCGCAGAGGAAGCCAGTTCCTCAGCCCCACCCGCCCATTGTGTCAGGAGAGTGTGTGTGTGTAGTGGACCAAGGGGTCGGTGTGATATCTCGGTGCACCCCAGGTGGATATGCCCGTTGCTGGGCCCCCTGCCTGCTCCCCATTCTCAGTCCCTGTCTCTCAGGGTCCTAGCCCCTGACTCTCCCTGTCCCCCTGGGAGGCTGTGATGTTGATTGGCTGGGAGTCAGTACCCCTGGGGGCGGGGGCAGTGGGCAGGGGTCCCTCTCACCTCTAATTTGCTCTGTGATTGAAGAGCTGAGTTCCCAGGGCTCAGAGTGTGTCATAAAAACAACTGAGGGGGCGGAATGAGCCACACCCCAGCCTGGGAAGTAGGGTAATGAGAGGAAGATGCAAGGGCAGTTAGGAACTCAGGAGGCCTTTGCCCACGCCCAGGTGCCTGCTTTTGCCAGACTTTCTCACATACACACACACACACACACACTCCAAACAAGACGCTAAGACAAAAAGCCAGAAAACTGGGATAAAACATATGTTTTAACTCATTTTTCCTCAGAGTAAAAGACAAAGTCCAGAGTAAAAGACAAGGTCCAACAATGAATCTAAACCTCTCCTCTTAGGCACATTCCTGCTCCAGGGCCTTTGCACTGGCTGTGTCTTCTGCCTGGTGACCCCCTTCCCAAGACTTCCGCATGAAAGAGTCCCTCACCTCATTTCTCAAATATCACCTTCTCAGTGAGGCTGCCCTACCACTCTTTAAAATTGCGTCACACCAAATTCCTGACCTGCCTTTTTTCCCATAGCAATCATGCCTTATAACATAGCATATAGTGTATTACTATTAAATTGACATAGTATGTTTATAGCTACATACACATTAGAAAGTAAGCTTCCTGTCAATAAATAAATGATGACATTTTAAAAAGAAGAAAGTAAGCTTCCTGGAGGCGTGATCTTTATCTGTTTTGTTCACTGATATACCCTAAATTCTGGAACAAGTTCAGGCACATAATAAGAGGTGCTTAATATTTTGATGAATTGAACAAATTGAGTTGAATCTTCCCCACAGCCCACTCACTACTCCCCTGGCTCTCCTTTCCTACAGACCATTTCCATAATTCTGTTGATCCCACCAGTTTCCCATCTCTCTCTCTCTCTCTCTCTCACACACACGCACACACACACACACACACACACACACACACCCCAGGACCAGACATCCAATCTCCCAGCCCTCACCTCTAGATCCTTTTCGGCTTCCAGGGAGAGTAAATCTCTACAAGAGTGCCTCAGAGACCCTATCAAGAAAGCTAGATACATGTGTGTAGCCAAACAAATCCTGTTTTTTGTTTTTACTAAAATAGGAATGTCTGTATTAGTTTTACTACTTACAAAAATAACATTTAAAAAGATAACTGGGACTTCCCTGGCGGTCCAGTGGTTAGGACTCCACGCTTTCACTGCCTAGGGCACGGGTTCCATCCCTGGTTGGGGAAGGAAGATCCTGCAAGCTACACAGCACGGCCAAAAAGAAAAATAAATAAACAAAAAGATAACTAACCCCAAAGTGCTGGCTGTTGGCTGCAGACATGTTGGCACTTGGTACTACATGAACCACCCCAGCTCTGCACGGGGGTATGGGCACAAAAAGAGGAATTAGGTGGGCTGGGCCGCCCGTGCACCTTTACCTGTCCTTCCTGGCTCGTCTGAGCTTATTTCCTTGTCCTCTCTCTGTCCTTGTCAGAGACCCACCTGAAGGCTTTTCACCTGCCTGCCTGGTGGGGAGAGACTTCCCCTACTCCCAAAGGCAGGATAGCATGTTTTGGGGAACTAAAGTTCACTGGAGCTACACTGAGAATGTTCTAACACTCCTGACAAAGAGGTTCCATTGGGCTCCCTGCTCAAAGCAACCACAAAGATGAAAAGCATGACATTTCAGATCTATACAAATCACCGTCTATTTATGCCCCATCTCATTCCAAAAAGAAACTGAGCTCTGAAAATTGTATCATGTGATATGTGCCAGATTGTTTTTGCACAAACACCTTTTATTTATTGTACAAATACTTTTGCAAAGGTACTGAAGATTTTTATTTTATTTATTTATTGTTATAAATTTATTTATTTATTTATGGCTGCGTTGGGTCTTCGTTGCTGCGCACAGGCTTTCTCTAGTTGCAGCGAGCGGGGGCTGCTCTTCATTGCGGTGCGCGGGCTTCTCAGTGTGGTGGCTTCTCTTGTTACGGAGCATGGGCTCTAGATGCGCAGGTTTCAGTAGTTGCGGCACTCGGGCTCAGTAGTTGTGGTGCACGGGCTTAGTTTCTCCATGGCATGTGGGATCTTCCCGGACCAGAGCTCGAACCACCCGTATCCCCTGCATTGGCAGGTGGCTTCTTAACCACTGCACCACCAGGGAAGTCCCAGAAGATTTTTAATATAATGATACGTTCTTCCACCACCCCGACAAAGCAAAAGTTTGCCCTTTTTCTACCTTCCAAACGTGCCATCATAGTTTCAATTCTGTTTTCCGCTTCATAACTATTTGCCATGTTACTACACACATGGACTTTGTAATTATAATTTTTCCTGGAGTGTAATATTGCATCAACTAGATTTTGTCACCCTGGTAACAGCAGTAAAAGTCTTCTGGGAAACTCTCATCCACCACCCCACTCCATGTGGTTCCGGTGGGACGGTCAGTCACAGCAACCTCCTCCTGGCCACCAGACCCAGATTCAGCCAATCACAGGATCCCATTCCTCTGGCCACAGAGACTGGCCCAGCAATGAGCAAATCACCCATGCCAGGATGTCCTGCCCTGGGTCTCTGGGAAAAGGCATCTTTCTCTTTCTTCCAAGGTCACAAAGCAGGAATAATATAAGTCTGGAACAATCTGTGTCTCGGCCTCCCTTTCCCCACAATGGAGGAAACTAGTCAATAGTGAGAGAAAATGAGCCCCACACCAGAGGGAAGCAGAACCAAGAGATGGAGGGGGCCTGACATCATTTAAGCCCCTTGGACTGCTCAGTTTCCAGAGCCACTGAACTCCCTTTTGTGCTTAAGCTAGTTTGAGCTGAGCTTCTGTCACTTACTGTTGAAAGAATCTTAAACGCTATAATTTATTCTCGAGTGCAGGGCATTTGGGCAGCTTCCAGTTTTTGGCATTACAATTAATGCTGTAGTAAACATCTTTGTGAAAAACAAAACAAAATACTTTCAATTTAAAAATGATTAAGGGGAGTTCCCTGGTGGCCTAGTGGTTAGGATTCCGGGCTTACACTGCCATGGCCTGGGTTCAATCCCTGGTTGGGGAACTGAGATCCTGCAAGCTGTGAGGTGCAGCCAAAAGATAAATAAACATTTTAAAAAATAAAAATGATTAACAAAGTAGCCCCAGAAGCTTCAATGTGGTTGGTCTTGATTTTGCCCAAAGATTCTTTGCTGGAAGGTTGGAGGAGTCCTTAGGTCTTTCTATCTCACCCCTTTACCTCCACATCAGGTGGCTTCGACCCTCCTTCAGTCCTCCTTACATCACTCACCTGGTTGTTAGGAAAATCAGGTAAAGTTTGGCCAGGCCACGAGGCGAGGCATGGGTGACCATGTGGGGAGACCATGGAAGTGGAGAAACAGTGAAGAGGAGAGTAGGCCCATCTGGAGAACTGTGAGAGGGAAGCTTAGCTGATATGAAAAGAGGGGTATGAGGCTGGAGGAACATGTAGAGGCCACCCCACGGGCAACCGGACAGGGCAGAACAGGCACTGAGGTTTCTGAGCAGGTGGAGGAGTGGATGGCAAGAGTTGTAACCAGTTCCCCACCCATTCCCCCTCTTCGGGTACCAGCACCGAGTTTTCTTTTGGGGACCCGCCCTTCCATCATTCTAGGTCCACATGGCCCATTCTTGGGGGAATGTACGGCCCCGAAGCAGCCAGTCAGCACATTTCCTCTTCCCTAGCTACTGAGATTGGTTCAGGGGTGAGCGTGTGACACAAGCAGGGACAAAGCTTAATTCATGCAAAAAAATCCCTTCCAATGGGAGAGGCGCTCATGATGAAGGAAGTGCTGAGTCCCACTGGCCTCTGATGGGGCCAGGACCTTGAACTCCAATAGAATCCTTCATGGAGTACAAAACACCTAGGCCCTCTTTTCTGTCTAGAAAGCTATTAGGGGTAGGTAGCCTGCCTGTGGTGTGCGATAAATCAGGAAGGGGGCAGTGAGGAAACGCTGGCCCGCTCTGGGAATCCGTGCAGGTTCTAGTCTATGCAAGGACGGAGGATTCTGTCCAACTGCCACCAGGTGGCGTGTGAGCACTTCAGGTGTGGGGCCTGGCAGCCAATACGAAGCCATGGGTGTCTAGGCCACCCCAGGTGGAGGTGCCGAAGAGGCACAGCTCCGTGCCTTCCAGGCCTCTGCATCGTTCACTCTCCCCTCTCTGTGGTTTCACCCCTTCTCTCAGACCTGGGGCCATCTTTGTGCTTCCCCTCCACTCCTCTCACACGTGTCTCAGGACATTCATACCCAGGGGGAAAAAAAAAAATGATAATAGCCTATGATAATCAACACAGCATGGTATTGGTGAAAAAACAGACACATAGATCAATGGCAATGGGCCAACACAAATATAGTCAACTGATATTTTTTCAATTTTTAAAAAATTGAGGTATAGTTGATTTACCGTATTATATTAGTTTTGGGTGTACAACATAGTGATTCAGAATTTTTATAGATTATATTCCATTTATAGCTATGATAAAATATTGGCTCTATTCCCTGAGTCAACTGATTTTTGACAAAGGAGCAAAAGCAATTCAATGGAGAAAGGATAGTATTTTCAACAAAACTTCCTGGAACAACTGATATCCATATGTAAAAAAAGACACAGACCTTACATCATTCACACTCAAAAAAGATCATGGACCTAAATGTAAAATACAAAACTATGAAATTTCTAAAAGAAAGTATAGGAGATAATCTAGGTGACTTTGGGTTTGGCAATAAGTTTTTAGATACAACACCAAAAACATGATCCATGAAAGAAAAAAACTGATGTTAGACTTTATTATAATTAAAAACTTCTGCTCTGTAAAAGACACTATTAAGAGAATGAAAAGACAAGTCATAGACTGGGAGTAAATATTTGCATAACACTTATCTGATAAAGGACTGTTATCCAAAATACACAAATAACTCAAACTCAACAATAAACAACCCAGTTAAAAAAACAAAAACAAAAACAAAAAAAAAACAGGGAAAAGGGCTTCCCTGGTGGCGCAGTGGTTAAGAATCCGCCTGCCAACGCAGGGGACCGGGGTTCGACCCCTGGCCCGGGAAGATCCCACATGCCCTGGAGCAACTAGGCCTGTGAGCCACAACTACTGAGCCTGTGCTCTAGAGCCCACGAGCCATAACTACTGAGCCCGCGTGCCACAACTACTGGATCCCGCGCGCCTAGTGCCCGTGCTCCACAACAAGAGAAGCCACCGAAACAACAAAGAATAGCCCCCTGCTCTCCGCAACTAGAGAAAGCCCGTGCACAGCAACGAAGACCCAACGCAGCCAAAAATAAATAAATAAAATAAATTTTTTAAAAAATAAAAATTAAGCTTATTTAAAAAAAATAACACTTTAAAAGTTGTCTATCTGTAGGGCATTTGGATATTTAAAATGAAAGGCTTCAGCAGTGGTTCTAAAACTTTAGCACATATCAGAATAACCTAGAGGGTTTGTTAACCCCTGTCAGGCCCCCACCTTCAGTGAAGGAGGTCTAGGGGGAGCCTAGAGACTCTGCATTTCTATTGAGTACCCAGGTGCTGCTGCACTTTGAGAATCACTGGTATAAACTCAAAGATTAAAACAATGATGAACTCTCATCCTATAAGCAGATAGGGTAGGGAGCTTGAGACTTCAATCAACTAAAGCTTGGACTCTAGCAACCTTTGCCCCTATTCTATGCTGATTCCTCTTCTGCTCAAGCCCCTTCACGAATAAGCATACACTACCCAAACCCATTCACTAATATGCATGTATCCTTAGCTTAAAACGTCTCCAATTTTGCTGTTTGGGAGACACTGCTTTGGGAAAGATCCCCTGTGTTCTCCTAACTTACTTACAAATCCTTCCTTCTCTTGCTCTTTTGCTTGGTTGTGTCTTTTGGCTCGCCACTCACCAAGAGATGAATTCAGTTTTCTGGGTGTCAATCCCAGCCAGCAGGTGGAGGCATTTGGGGAGCATTCCTTGGAAATTTTCAGGGGACCCTTTCAGAACCTCTCCTGAGAAGCCCCGTTATCTGCTCCACCCCTCCTGCCTAACCCAAAGGCTCAATGATTTAGCAGTACACTGGGGAGATAAGACCCAGACTCAGCACCCCAGCCCCGGGGGCACCCAAGAACTTCCAGAGTACTAGAGGACTCAGAGTAAATGACTGCTAATCAAATGAGAAACAAAGGTAAATGCCTGAGGAGCAAAGCGGGATGGAAGTGGCTAAAAAGCTTCAAGGATCAGGAGATCAAGCTCAAGATGAAGAGTGATTTGGAGGTCACCAAAATAAGGGTGCAAGGACTTTCCCCGGCAGTGGGAACAGGATACACATGGGCACAGGGAGACTGATAATTGAGCATCTAGATAAAAATGCAACACTTTCACTCAGGTTTGTGCAATAAATAATTATCATTCCCATTTTACAAAGGAGGCTCTGGGATGTTAAGTAGCTTGCCCAAGGCTATCCAGCTGGTAAGCAGGAAGACCCAAACTGGAACTCCGAAGGCCTCTGAGTCTAAGTTTGGTGGCTGCCTCACACACAGGTGTGCCCCCTTGCCTCCTCCTCCCGCCCCAGAAGACATCTGCTATCCTCCTGCCATCTTTCTCCAAGCCTTCCCCCCTCAACCCCTTCCCAGCTAGCTTCCCGAGTCTCTTTTCTCAGAAGTTCTTGCGTAATTAACCATTACCAGGCTCATGAACTAGGGCAGGAAGGAGTCCAGAGTCTCAGGACCTCTCCCACCACTTGCTGGCCCTGTGTAACCTAAGCCCAGCGATCAAAACCCCGCCTTACTTAGCCTGTCTGGCCTTCTCCCTGGTGTGCTGTGAGGATCAAAAGAGCGTAGGGATGTGACTTTGTTCCCTCGCCATCCTTCGGGACCCCTTCCTCCGCGCCCGCAGCCACCACACCCCCGCGCTGGAACCTAACAAATATTTTATCAAGCCTAAGGAGATCTGTCCCGTCCAGCAGGTGTGTCCCATCTGCCTCGCGGGAGGAGTCGCAGTTTCCGGGCTGTCCTGGCGCCTGAACCGAGAGGGAGTGGACCTACAGTTTGGCAGCCCCACCCGGCGATGACCTGGGATACAAGGCGAAGGAGGGGAGCCCTCCGCCCGCAAGAGCAGCAGCCCCAAACAGGCGGATGAGGGACTGCTGCCTCCGTACTCGGTCTCTGCGTCCAATAACCCAGGGTCCAACCTCTCCTCCCCGCCAGTGATAAAACCTCTGCTCCCTGGGGACCCCTCCCAGTACTCCGAGTCCGCAGCCCAGGCACTGGTACCGGGGTGGGGAGAGTTAATTCCAAACGCCTCTCTGTGGATTCCGGAGGCCGGGTCGCCGAGAGCACCTCCCATTGGCCGCAGAGCCGGCTCGGCGCTGATTGGCTGAGGCTCTCGGCTAAGGCTCCCCATTGGGCGCCGCTCTCCAGTGATTGGAGTGTGGCGGCCCGGCCTCCGCAGGCTACCTGGGGTGAAGCTGCTGCGGGCTCCGGCAGCTGCCTGAGGGTGCTCATCCCCGGCCGGAGCCTCGACTTCCTTCCCCGATACAGACCTCGTTGCTGTCCGGGGACGCCACCGGATCTTCTCCTGGATCCTTTCCCTCCTTAACCTGCTGATTTTCTTTTTCCTTCCTCCCTGGCTCCGGTCTCTCAGCTCCGCGTTTCCCTCACCAACTCCCGGCCCCCACAGCCGGCCATCCTCAGCATCCCACCTGCCGCCCTCCTGGCTTCTGCCCCTCCTTGACCTCAAATCCCTTGATTAACAAGTCCCTGTCATAACCTTGTCGCCAGACTCTCCTAAACTCATATTTCTTCTCTCTTTGCCATCTCCTGACTCCCAAATTCCGGCTAACCCTTGACCTCTTGACATTTGACCCCGACACTCTTGACTCCAGACCTCTGCATTTCTACCTCCTGCAGCCTGGACTGCTGGAACTGAGGCTTTCCCCTGATTTTCTGACTCCGTTTCTGAAGCTCATTTTAACTTTCTTACCCCTGGGCCAGTTCCTGCTACTGCTGTCCCACCATGGACTTCTTGATGAGCGGCCTGGCAGCCTGCGGGGCCTGTCTGTTCACCAATCCCCTGGAGGTGGTGAAGACCAGGATGCAGCTGCAGGGAGAACTGCAGGCCCCCGGGACCTACCGACGACACTACCGAAACGTCTTCCATGCCTTCATCACCATCGGCAAGGTGGACGGCCTGGCAGCGCTGCAGAAGGGCCTGGCCCCTGCCCTCTTATACCAGTTCCTGATGAACGGCATCCGGCTGGGCACCTACGGGCTGGCTGAAGCTGGGGGCTGCCTGCACACGGCTGAAGGCACCCTCAGCCCTGTCCGCAGCGCAGCAGCTGGAGCCCTGGCTGGGGTCATGGGAGCCTACTTGGGGAGCCCCATCTACATGGTGAGAAGAAGGGTCTTGCTTGGGGCCTTCAGGGCAGACCTTTGGTGTAGGGTGGGTGCCTGGGCCTTCACAACCTGATACTGAGGTTGGAAGTGGATTTGTGTAGGGGAGGGTGAGGAATTTGATTAACATACATCAACGAGTGTGGGGATCAGGGGAAGTCCTGGGCATTACAGAATTACTATCCCACAGTCTGCCCCTTTGAGTTAATCTGGTATCGGTGAAGGGTCAGGAACCTGAGGCCCAGAAAGGGGAAGTGACTAGCTCAAGGTCACCACAGCTGCTTGTTGCTAGGACTTGGCCCTGCTTAGCACTCTTTCTGCAAAGACGTTGGGAGGCAATGAGTTCTGTAGAAGGAGAGGCAGTCTGGTCTCACTCCCAGGGTATGAGATTCAGGGACAGTGACTTCTCCAAAGTCAGCTGGACACATGCCCCCCACAGGGCTTGGGGGCCAGAGAGCAAGTTTTGCCGATGACCCCTCACAACCTGCCCCAGAGTCTGATGGGGAGTTGGTCATGATGGTGGCCGAAGATCCTGTCTGCTGGTCTGGGAGTAGGAGCTGGCATGAGAGGCTGGACACCAGGTCTTGCCTAACATGAACAGTCCTAGGAATTGTTGCCATTCTCCAACCTCTCCGTGCCCGCCCCTTCCCCCAAGGGAAGACGGATGCAGAGGGGGTGGGGTGTCTTGCAGCGCTAGGAGAGCCATCCCCCAGGACTGGAGCCAAGGGACACAGTCTCATGACCAGTTTATTAGGTGGGAACAACAATAATTATCAGATTAGAAGGATGTTCATTGCTGAACACCGCAGAGGAAGTATGAAGGGGTCAGGCATTTGGGTGTCTGAGGTGGGGGGCTGGCCGCTGGGCCATAGGCTGTGATACTCTCTCGTCTCCAGGTGAAGACACACCTACAGGCACAGGCAGCCACAGAAATTGCTGTGGGGCACCAGTATAACCATCAGGTGAGGGTTTTCCAAACTGCTGGCGTCCCTGCCCATTCTCTTCCATTTTCCCCCAGGTTTCTGCCTGCACCCAACAGCCGCAACCCAGCCACGGCTCTGCCCAGCCCATCAGTTCGGCCCTACTCTGCCCCTGGAGTCCACCCAGACCTTCTTATCCCCATGTTCCCTGTTCCTCTAGCTTCTGCACCTGTTTCTCTTGCCCCATTCTCCTGACCTGCTAATGTCCTCACTTGCATATACCCTGCCCTGTTCTGGGGTGGCGAGGGAGGGAAGGATGGGTTGGCGGACAAGTGAGGGCCACATTCATGCTCTAAGCCCACATGGCACTGGTTGCCTAGACATCGGGTGCCTTTTATGGACCCATCCTTGGCACTGTTAGGAGGTGGCAGCCCCTGATGCCTGGGTGACTGAACCCCGCCCCCATGGTCTTTTCTCTGCCCCCTCCCCTCCCCCAACCAGGGCATGTTTCAGGCGCTAATCAAGATTGGCCAGAAACATGGTCTGGTGGGGTTGTGGCGTGGGGCCCTGGGCGGCCTGCCCCGAGTTATCGTCGGTTCCTCCACCCAGCTGTGCACCTTCTCGTCCACCAAGGACCTCATGACCCAGCGGGAGGTACTGCCTGGGAAAGGGGCGGGGCCACCCTGGGAATGTGGGCAGGGGGAGGGCAAGCTGAAGTGGGCTCAGCTTGAAGAGGGACAGTGCCAACATTCAATGTGAGGGAGCGGCAGGAGGGCTTGGGGGGTCACTGTCTCTTTACAACCTTCCCACAGTTCTCTTGTCACTTCCTCCCAGGTGCACCTGAGTCCTCAGGGCCTTCCGCTCTTCCTCCTTCACAGTGTTATCACCGGTGGAGTGGAAGCTCCCTGAGTTACCAGCTCTCCACTGTATCCCCGGCGCAGGGCCTGGGCTTTCCGAGGGGTTGAATGATTGGCTGACTGACAGAGCTCTTCCTCCCTCCGCCTCTTAGATATTTCCACCCCAGAGCTGGAAGGTGGCTCTGGTGGCCGCCATGGTGAGCGGCATTGCGGTGGTCCTGGCCATGACACCCTTTGACGTGGTCAGCACAAGGCTCTACAACCAGCCCACAGATGCTCAGGGCAAGGTAAGGGAGTGCTCTGGGGTGCTGGCAGGCAGGAAAAGCCAGGCGGGTGAGGGAAGCAGATTGTGGGTGCAGGTAGGAAGCCTAAAATGCAGCCTGCTGAGGTGAGGCCCCTGGTGGCCTCTGACAAACTCTGCTCTTCCTCTTCAACCTTTCAGGGCCTCATGTACCGGGGCTTGCTGGATGCTCTGTTGCAGACGGCTCGGATAGAGGGCATTTGGGGCATGTACAAGGGTATAGGTGCCTCCTACTTCCGCCTCGGCCCCCACACCATCCTCTCCCTCTTCTTCTGGGACCAGCTGCGCACGCTCTACTACATGTACACCAAATAACAACAGCCACTCTTCCAACACTCCATCAAGTCGGCGCTCCTTGTACTCTTCTGACTCCATTGTTATGACCTGGTGACTTCTGACCAGATGATCTTTCATCCATCAGAGGGGGACCACCAACCCCACTCCCCATCTGTTTTCTCAGGGTTGAATCACTACAAGGGATCGTTTCCCTCCCTTCCTTGGGTGTCGCTTTAAACCTTCCCTACCCGTACCCCTGTGAATTTCACACCCCTCTCTCAGGGCTGAACCAATCACTCCAAAGTGTATTTCCTCCCTTCCTCCACTGCTGGCCTTGGGTCCCTTCTGATCCCATGCACAATTTGAAACCCCACCGTCCAAGACCAAAGGGAATTGGGGGGACCCAGGTGTTCTGTTAGATTCAAAGGCACAGAGATTATATTGGTTATAAAGCAAGTTTATTTCTGCAGAGAGTAGGTGTCTTATGTTTATGCACTGGGAAGGAATTAGGGGAATATATCCAACCCTTTGATCCCCTTGCAGAACAGAGGCCCCAAGTCTTCAGAAGCAGCATGCAGCATTTCAGCGTCCTTACTGGGGACCAAAGATGTTGGGATCGTGAAGGGTCAGACTGGTCACCAACTGTTCAAAGTCACCCAGGCTCCAGGGCGGAAGTGAAAGATTTTCAGGGCCAAGAGATGACCTATTCTCAGGGCTTGGGGTGGGGAACAGATAGAGAGAGAACATCATCTGGGACTTGGGCTTGTAAATTCCCATTTCCTGTTTCCCAGAGAACCTGGTTATCTGTGACCCCAAACCCCTGGCCCACTCCCACTTCCTTGGAGGACCCCACCAGCCAGTCTCCCTACTCTGCCCCTCCAAGCCAATTCTCCTGGGGACCCAGTCATGAGCCATGTACCCTTTCCGTTCTCCTTACGGGGGCTGATTGAAGGTGAGCAGGAGATCAGTCTGGTACTGGGGCAGCCGCAGCAAGGCCTGGTACAGTGTCACATACTTTGCTACCTAAAGTGATCAGAGTCAGGATGCTTACCTGATTCCCTAAAGCCACCCCCTTCATCCCTCCAAGACGTCTCACACTCCCCTGGCCCTCACCTGCTGGTTTTCTTTAGCTACCTGCTGCTTGCCAGAGAGGATATAGGCTTCTTGACAGCAGCCCCTCAGGGCCAGGTTCTCCAAAAGGAGGGGCTGCACAGCCTCCACTTGCACAACCCTAGCCTCCTGCGCCCCGCCAACGTCCTCAAAATGGTACCTGGAGTTGGGGGAGCAGGGTCAGCGAGGGGCATTTCTCACTGCCCCTTACAAGCATCTCTTATTCTAAACTTCGCTCATTTCTGGTGATGTGGTGTTACCCTTGGAGTTCCCATTGCCCAGATTAACCGTCCCGCCACAGGCCCCCGCCCACTCCTTCGGCTCTGGTCCTCCCATTGGCCAGCCGCGGGCCCGCCTCCCTCACCGCGCCACCTCTTCGCCCTGCACGTGGGCCTGCAGCTCCAGAAGTTCCACGATCAGGCTCTGGTCTGTCACGCGATGGCAGAAAACTTCTTGGTTGTCCGGGACCGGTCGGAGGTCGCTGGAGAGAGGCGAGGCACACCCTGGTTGACCCCGGCTACTTCCCGCAACCCACCTGGTCAGCCTCCTTTGGCGCCCGGGCCTTCTCACCTTACGTCGATGGCCCCCGGAGGGAGAGTGGCGGAGAAGGCGCCCCCGAACAGTGGGTAGTCTCGCGTGGGCTCCATGGGCCTGAGACTAGGGTATGGGCATTAAAGATTTAAAAGAAACCCACATGGGGCCACTTTGCATCACCTCCGTTTCGCAACAGCCCCGGCCCCCTTCAGGTCTTCCTCTGCTCCTGACCCTTTAGGATTTGGCCCCGCCCCGCGATCACGCTGGCCAATTGGCGCCCGCGCCTTGGAGGGCGGTGCCCCAGCGAAGCTCCTCCCGGAAGCCAAGCTCTTAGGAGGGCGCGGGGTGGGACCCTGGGGTCCGCTAGGAGCTGAGACTTCGGTTTAGGGCTTGTGACACTCTCGTGGTTACTGGCCCGCGCCCGCCGGTCTCCTCCTTCTAAAGGGGTCGCACTTTTTAAGAGTGTTGCCTGAGACTCTCCTTAGGGGCCGTTGCTCGTCCAAGGGACCGATGTCTTGTGGGGTCTCCTGAGTTGGTGGGGATAGTTTCAGGGTCTCCCATATCACTCTCCCGGGCCTCTTGACAGGGAATGAGCTGCCAGCCAGATCGCTAATTCCCGGATGCAGGGAATTAGGGGAACAATGGGGCCAGGTGTGCGGGGCCGGGTTAGGATTCAGGTCTCACCTCACGCCTTCCTGAAAGCAAGACCCAAACCGGGGATTATACATCTAATTCCCCTCAAATCTTCACCTTGGGAACTGAGGTGAGGCGAGGGGATGGAAGGGTGGGGAGGGAGGCGTTGCCCACCCCTCACACACACGCCTGGACGAAAGCACAGATAAACTGTTTTTCTTTTATAGATTTTCAGAGTGTTCTTAAAGTTTCAGCTCAAGTGTATCCTCCCAGCTAATTGCTCCATTCATCTTTGATCCCCAGCACCTGGCAGAGTGTTTAGAGCATAACAGGCCCATGATGTACTGTTGAGTGATTGAATGAACCCAACAGGGTGAGTTTTGGAACCCAGGGGACCACCCATACCCTCAGGGGTTCTAGATGTCATCTACTTCCAAGCCAAAAAGTGAGCAAGAGGATTGTCATCCTGAGGCCATCCTGTTACTGACCAGGGTTCTTGGCCTCCTTAATTAATAGAAATTGATCAGAGGCCAGACAAGAAATTCAGGCAAGGTTTTATTGGGGCCCCTGCTGCAGCAGGGGGAAGTGAGAGCAAACAACAGTTTCCCTTGCTTGCTGGCTCCCTGAGGTGGTGGTGAGCTTGTTCTTTATGTGGGGGAGGGTAGGGGTGTGTCCAGGGGTCAGGCCGGAGGGGGGGCTTAGGTGGTTTTCCCACCCCATAGGTGGTGTGTGCAGGAGGCATGCGCAGTACCCTGCTTTTGCTCCGGGCTCTTCAAAAGTGGCAGTTGGGTTTTTTTGGTCTCTTTGTATCTTTTAGCAAGGATTTGCCCCGACTGCGCATGCGTGCAGTTATTTTTAGTCCCATACAATTTCTTTGTATTTTGTTGCTGGAGGAGAGGTGTGTCCAGGTGCAAGCACTGCAGCAAAGGGTCCCATGTTGCAGCCTGTGTCACTAGAGCTGGCTATTTCTGAATGGGAAAAGAATATGGGACAAAGTATGGCCTCAGAAGGTTTGCGGAAGAGGAACAGTGTGAAAAGAATTTTGTATGTGATCAGGATTTTCTCAGGTTGGATTAAATTTAATTAGGTAAATAGACTTTATGAAGATCAGGCTGATGCAAGACTGGATTTGGTTTCTGTCTCTCATAAGAGAACAAAGTTGTCCTGGAATGCTGCTTTTGATAACAGATCGTGTGAATTCCTGTGCCTTTAAATGATCTATATTTACTTTTGATTTTTTTCCCTACCTTGGCTCAAGGAATCAATATTGTTTCACAGCAACCTATGAGCCTATCCAACCGGGTGTTTTAAAACTTTTTTAAATTTTTGACAGACTTCCCAAATACATCATGGCTATTCTGGCCCACTGTTGTACCCCGGATGAAAAGGAGCGTATACTGAGGAAGTCCAGGGAACACGCAGATGGCCTACTGGCCACCAATCCACACCACAAGATTTATCAGGTGGATGGGGATGCAATCCCAGAACATGACCCACACTGGGACTATGAATACCGTGTAGGCCAGGCTAGGATGAGACATTATATTACTCGTTTATCAGAAGGAATGAAAAGGTGTATGGTGAAGCCTGTAAATTATGATAAGATCTGAGCGGTTACACAGGAAAAAGATGAAAACCTGGCAGCCTTCCTGAGCCGGTTGACAGAGGCATTCAGGAAGGACACCAATACAGACCCTGAGTCTGCAGAAGGGAGGACACTGTCGGCCATGCATTTTATCACCCAGGCTACTCCTGATATCTGGAGAAAATTTCAAAAGCTTGAGGCTGGGCCCCAAATCCCATTGTCAACCCTGGTAGAGGAGGCCTTCAAGGTCTATAACAACTGAGACTTAACGGAGGAGGCCAATAAGGATAAGAGGCTAATGAAGAAAACGCAGCTTTTGGCTACTCTTGATTCACCCACCACCTCGAGGGGACCCTGGAGGGACGAGAAGGCGGGACAGACCACCAAGAAACCACCTGGGCCCAAACCAGTGTGCCTTTTGTCTGAAGGAGAGCACTGGAAGGGGGAATGCCCTGAGCGCCCTCCTGTGGGACCCCGAGGGGCAAACCCGACTGGCCCCAGTTCCTTGCGAATCTCTCAGATGAGAGATTCCCGCACACTGACTGACGGCCCTAGCGCCTGCCCAGCTCCAGATCCCACTCCATCCATCCTCATTTCTCCAGTGGAGCCTCGGGTCACCCTCCATGTGGCAGGTAGGAGAACTGAATTTCTGGTAGACACTGGAGCTGCCTGCTCTGTTCTGACTTGGCCAGCCGGCCCCTTCTCCAACCATGACTGTACTGTGACGGGAGTTGATGGACAGCTAAAGGTAAGGCAACTTACATCTCCCTTTGCCTGTGGAATCGGGTCCGTTATTATTACTCCTTTTTGTACGTGCCAGAATGCCCTGTCCCTCTCCTCAGGAGAGATTTGCTAACTAAGTTAGGAGCTAGTGTATTCTTAGGACAGGCTGAAGTCCAAGGAGGTAAAGAATTCGAACAGAGAGTGCATCTATTAGTAGCCCCAGATGACCCACCTGTTGGGCATCAAAATATTCCCCGAGACATCCCTCAAGAAATTAGAGAACAAGTAGATCCTGCAGTTTGGGATACCTCGGTGCCAGGAAGGGCAAAATGTGTTCCCCAAATAAAAATAAGGTTAAGGCCTGGGGAAAAATACCCCTGGAAGAGAAAATATCCTTTAAAGCCTGAGGCCCTGAGGGGAATCCAACCTAAAACACGAACTCATTAGGCCCTGCCAATCGCCTTGCACCACCCTGATCCTCCCCGTTCAGAAGCCTAACGGGGAGTGTCGGTTCGTGCAAGAGTCGTGAATGTGGGAGTCATCTCTATTCACCCTCTGGTGCCAAACCCATACACCCTCCTCACCCAGGTGTCAGGGAGCGCCCAGTATTTCTCTGTTTTGGACCTCAAAAGATGCATTTTTCTGTATTCCCCTACACCCAGACTCTCAATACCTTTTTGCCTTTGAATGGAGGGACCCTGACCCCCTGGAGGTTACCCAATATACATGGATGGTGCGCCCGCAGAGTTTTCGGGACAGCCCCCATCTTTTTGGAAATGCGTTGCAAGGGAACTGAAGGAACTGAGCCTTGAGAAGGGAACTCTGTTACAGTATGTTGATGAGTTACTGATAAGTAGTGAGACCAAACACGATTCAGGTCAAAATACTGTTAGGGTCCTAAATTTTCTGGCAAAAAGAAGATATAAAGTCTCTCCAACCAAGGCTCAGATCTCACAGCAAGGGGTTCAATATTTAGGATTTGTTTTGACCCCAGGGGCATGAGTCCTGGCCATAGATCGAAAAATAGCAACTAGTGCATTACCGTCTCCAACCACAAAGAGGCAACTCCGAGGCTTTCTCGGGATGGCTGGGTTCTGTCGTATCTGGATTCCAAATTATGGCCTTGTAGCAAAACCTCTGTATGACGCTCTAAAGGGAGGAGAAAGGGAATGCCTTCAATGGAATAAGGACCACCAGCGGGCCTTTGAGACTTCAAAGCCTGAGTTGATCAGAGTACCAGCACGGGGGCTTCCATGTTTGGACAAGCCCTTCACCCTATACGTTCACGAGAGGTCAGGGAGAGCACCAGCAGTCCTGACCCAAAAGCTGGGACCAGATCAGAGACCAGTGGCTTTCTTTTCAAAACAACTGGACTCAGTTGGCCTGGGATGGCCTAGCTGCCTGCGGGCAGTAGCAGCTACAGCCTTGTTGGCTAATGAGGCTTCCAAGCTCACCCTGGGACAACACTTAGATGTGTTGACCCCTCATCAGGTACAGTCTGTGCTGGAGGTCAGAGGACATCATTGGTTGACTAGAGGAAGGTTAACAAGATACCTGTCCCTCCTAATGGACACCCCCGACATTACCTTAAAGGTGTGCCAAACCCTGAACCCAGCAACTCTGCTTCCAGCAGTGGAGAGTGGAGACTTACTGCACCAGTGTATAGAGACCAGAGAACAAACTTACTCCAGCAGGCCTGATCTTCTAGATGAGCCTCTTGACAGCCCTAAAGTCAAATGGTTTACTGATGGGAGCAGTTTTCTAGAAATGGGAAACCGAAAGGCAGGGTATGCCACAGTTAGTCTAGATGAAGTCATAGAAGCCAAGGCCCTGCCACCCCCTGCTTTTGCTCCAGGCTCTTCAAAAGTGGCAGTTGGGTTTTTTGGTCTCTTTGTATCTTTTGTCCAGAATTTACCCCAACTGTGCATGCACACGTAGTTATTTTTAGTCCCATACCATTTCTTTGTATTTGGTTGCTGGAGGAGAGGTGTGTCCAGGTGCAAGCACTGCAGCACTGCAGCAAAGCGTCCCAGGTCCCAGCCTGTCTACCCACTGGGTTCCAAGTGCCGATCAGACCTCTGGACCGTAATAATTTTGTGACACTGGGGCCAAGGGGCACATGTTCTTTGGTCCCTCACCTTACCAGGCCTTAAGCAAAAGCCTGGAGATACAAAGGCTATTAGGACAGAGCCCCTGCCTCACCAGGAGTATACAAAGAACAGTAGAGGACACTCTGAGTCTTAAAGGTTGACTCAGAATTCACCAGGGCAACCTAGGGGTATGCTAGCCAAGGGGAACATCGGGAGCAAAGACTTGGAAATGAGAGGGCCGTGTTTTGGGGAATGTAAGTATATCGGTTTGGCAAGGGTGCCCTGGGGAATGGATGGCAGGGAGCTGTGAGGCTGGAGGGTTGGCCACGGTCAGGGTGTGCTGAGGAGCGTGAACTCCTCACTTCTGACAGCCAGCATCAGACTTCTCTCTGAGCCTCATTTCCTCAACTCTAAAACGTTGTTAGAAGTAAAGGAAGTACGGATGTAGTTGAATTGAATCTGTTTTGGGGCAAAGAGAGCGGACTAAGTTTGATCCATAAGCAATTAGAAAGAAGAGGGGTGTGTTATAGACCCCCAAGGGAGAGAAGGAGCCTGGACATGGGGAACCAAGGGAGCCAGGTCTCAGGGGTCAACCCCATGCTGCCTCCCTCACGTAGGGGATGATGTACCTCTCTATCCCTCCCCCCCATTTCTGCTGGCTTGCCATCTGCTCCCACCTGGCCCCTGCTGGCAGTACTGGCTCTGGCTGCTTGGTGAGCAGTCAAGCAGTTAGGGAACCCTTGGAAAGGGACCTGCAAGGACATAGAAATTAACAGGGCCCTGGCACCGGGCACAAGGGGTGGGGGCTTATTCATGGGCCAGGAGGAGGTCAGACTAGATTAGGGAGACTGAGGAGAATCCCCCAGCTTCCTCATTTTGGGTCTCTGGCACGTTAGGCGTCATGCTCTGCTGTGAGCCTCTTGTGCATCTCAGGATGCCTTGCCCTCCACAGTTCTGGAGCTCTTGGGGCACAGGTTAGGTGGGCTCTTCCAGATGATAGGAAGCAGACCTCCAGGAAGTGACAGAGGTGCAGGGCGGGGCCTCCTCTGGGGGAGTGGGGTGAAAGGAAACCCTAACTTGGCAACTTCCTGCTCTTGACTCCACTTCCCTCTCCCTCACCCTTCACCTTCTTCTCTGTGTCTGTCACTTCTTCCGGCCTTCCCAACCGCTGACTCCCCCTGCGTGTTCAAGTTCAAACTTCCCAAGAGACAGGATCAAATCGGGTCAGTTAGTCACCATCCAATCTGAAAGTACCTATTTGGCCAGCTCTCCTGCCTGGCCACTAGCCAGACACGGATGAGATCCCTTCCTTGTCCAGCTGGCTGTGGCTAGGCTGACCAGTATCATGGGAGAGATCTCAGAAGGCTGAGATGGCCCGAAGCTACTTTTCTCAAGAGGGTGTGAGGGTGTGTCCAGCTCTCAACTCACTGGTTTTAAGTAGGCCTGCAACTGATTGATTCTGTACCCCTGGGACATTCCCTCTTCCAATGCCCTGCATGCAGTTGATGCAGTTATTTATTTATTTATTTATTTATTTTTTATATTTATTTTTGGCTGTGTTGGGTCTTCGTTTCTGTGCGAGGGCTTTCTCTAGTTGCGGCGAGCGGAGGCCACTCTTCATCGCGGTGCGCGGGCCTTTCACTGTCGCGGCCTCTCTTGTTGCGGAGCACAGACTCCAGACGCACAGGCTCAGTAGTTGTGGCTCACGGGCCTAGTTGCTCCGCGGCATGTGGGATCCTCCCAGACCAGGGCTCAAACCCGTGTCCCCTGCATTGGCAGGCAGATTCTCAACCACTGCGCCACCAGGGAAGCCCCTGATGCAGTTTTTTTGCTTTGGGGACAGTTGTCTCAGAGCCCCCACCCCATCACCTTTGAGGGCACCAAGAGGTGGAAGTGATGGACTCGGACCAGAGAGGTAGCTCAGTGCACAAAGTCAAGCATCCCTTTGGGAAGAGTAAGGACAATATATATTTCTACCAAGCAGGGTTTTTAACTTTTTTGCTTCCATGCACCCCCTTGGCAGTATGGTGAAGCCCATGGACCACCCCCCTACTCAGAATAATGTTCTTAAATTCGTAAGATAAAATATATAGGGGACTTCCCTGGCGGTCCAGTAGTTAAGACTCCGTGCTTCCACGGCAGGGGGTGTGGGTTCAATCCCTGGTCTGGGAATTAAGATCCCACATGCTGTGTGGCCAAAAATAAATAATTAAATTAAATTAAATGGATAAGCAACAAGGATAATATGTACAGGGAAATATAACCATTATAAAAAAATAAAATATATAGGAATACAAAGAAAATTAAACTATTTAAATACAGTTATCAAAATTAAAAAAATTGTAAATGGAGTGTAAACTTTAAAAACTGTGTGTGTGTGTAAATTGGTGTATATATATGTATATATACACACACATATATATATATATACACACACATATAGTGGGCTAAACGTAGATGTCTTCAGTGTACTTTGTATGTTTTTAATATTTGAAGAGAATTTTTTGAATCTGTGCATTTTATTTTTTCAATCTTATTTTACAAATTCCTGTTCTATAAATAATAGGGTATTTCAGATAGAGAAACTTAAGGCACCTTGCCATTTGGTGATGAAATGAAGGGCAGAAGATTTAGAAAAGTCCATGTACCCAAACCCACAACAAACCAAAATTATAAACTCATGTCTAATGTGTCCAGTGGTCAGAGACTTTATACTGCTGCCAGAATTGCCAAATAATTTTAATAAAAGTGGATTTGAACATAAAATAATTGGTATATATATATATACATATATTGGTGTGTATATATATATGTATGTGTGTGTTGTGTGTGTATATATATATGTCTGTGTATATATATATATATATATACACGCACACAATTGGTAATTGTGTGTGTGTGTATATATGTATATATACCAGAATTATGTTATAGTACATCCAGTTGGTGTCAGACCAGTTGGGGGTGAAATAGAAGAGGTCATTGTAATATCCCAAGTTTGGGGTGATGAGGGTCTGCACTAAGCTGGTAGAGGTGGGAGAGGAGGAGATGAAGCCAGATAAGCAGAAAGCAAGGGCGGTAATAATATGGATGATCCACAAGGTATGGAGCAGAAAGAGCAGGTTCAAAGATGGAGACTTTGCCAAGAAGAGCGGAGACACCAATGACAGGAATAGGGCTTCTGATGCAGGGTTTGATTGTGGATAGGGCAAAGAGGAGAGAGGGCTCCTCTTCTTGCCCCCAAGTCACAATTTGGGCACTTTACCCTCTGTCCCCCACTCGCCAACAGTGGAATTCTGCGATGCATCGCTTTCCACTATGGGATTATCATTGGCCAGCAAAGCAGGGATGACCGCACCATATGTCAGTGCTCTGTACCATTTCTTCATAAGGCCCCTGTGTCGGGAGCTAGTGAGCTACACACGTCCCCACCACCCTCAGAATGAGTTACGTATTCTTCCAACTCAGTTCTGGCAACTCCCGGTGTTGACTCCTTAACCTGCCCTCCTGCATCTCACACCTGTTTCTCAACCTTTATTCCAGAAGTGGGAGGAGGAGGCAACTTGGACGTGGTCAGATGGGAGAGGTGGTGTGTGGTGGTGGACGTCCCCCTGGTGACCTGCTTAGCGTCTGAGGGAGGTGGGGGTGAGGGGCTTGGGGGTTGGTCCCATCACTGCGTTTCATCATCTGACGGGTCCTCATGGAGAGGGGGATGCCCATCACATCCTCAAGGGTAAGGAGAGGTTTCCTCGGGCTGTGACCCAGGCCAGGATCCTTGTGTCCTTAACCCAGTGAGGATGCCCCCTGTTCCTTCCCTTGGAACCTCCTATAAGGTGCCGTTGGGAGTCCACGGGGCCGCAGCCTCCAAAGTGCCACATAATTTAGCTCTTTTCACCTGCTTTGTTTAGCCAAGCCATTTCCTTGTAACCGTCTGCAGGTGAGGTGTTTGGGAGTGGGGAGGGCTGTCTGTACTACGTTGGGAAAGGATCTAGGGGAGAGAAGGGTTTGCCTCGCTGTGAAGGTGGGGTCAGCAGAGCTAGGACTCAGTGGTGAGGAGAACAGGCTGACTCCCTAGTTCCTTCTGTTGCCCTGGATACCTTCCCAGGGGCATCCCAGGATGCTCCAGTGACTTGGGCAGTGGGAAGCCACTCAGCTGGTTAGACTGTAAGGTTAGTGGTGCCATTCCTTCTCAGCCTCCTCTTTTGCTGCCCACCCCTTCAATGTTGGGTTACCAGGCTCTACTCACTCCTCCCAGATCACCTTCCCCACGCATAGACCAGTGCCTCCCAAACCTTCATCTCCATCCCATATCTCTTCTGACTACCTGGGGGACACCTCCATTTTTGTGTCCCACTGACACTTCAAACTCAACACGTCCTAAGCAGAGCACGTCATCTTCCTCCCATGCATGTGCCATCTCCCGTGTTCTATCACAGTTAATGAAATTATCACCTACCCAGTGGTCCCAGCAAAAAGTCTGGGCTTCATCTTCAGCTCCTCTCTCTCCTCCCTTCACATCCAGTGCCTGGTGATTCTACCTCCTGACGTCTCTTTTCTTTTAATGAATTTATTTATTTATTTATTTATGGCTGCCTTGGGTCTTCGTTGCTGCACGCGGGCTTTCTCTAGTTGCGGCGAGCGGGGGCTACTCTTCGTCGCGGTGCACGGGCTTCTCATTGCTGTGGCTTCTCTTGTTGCGGAGCACAGGCTCTAGGCGCATGGGCTTCAGTAGTTGTGGCGCACGGGCTCAGTTCCTCCGCGGCATGTGGGATCTTCCCGGACCACAGTTCAAACCCGTGTCCCCTGCATTGGCAGGCAGATTCTGAACCACTGCGCCACCAGTGAAGTCCCTCCTGACGTCTCTTGAATCCTTTCATCCCTCTCCATCTCCACTGCCGCCACCCTAGTCCTGGCCAGCACTATTTCTGTCTGGAGCGTGCAAAGCCCTCTTATGGGACTCTCCACATCCTCTCCTGTCTTCCTCCTCTGCAGCTGGAGTGATCATGTCTCTCCCTAATATAAACCCATTCGGGTGGTTTCCCATTGCTCTTAGGAGAAAATCCAGTTTCCTTGACATGCTCTGTTAGGCCTTTAACTGCCTGTTCTGTTTCCCATTGTACTTAATGTTCCAGACAGACTCATCTTTGTTCAGTTCCTTAACTCGCCTTATTGCTCCACTCGGAGGCTTTGCAACTATCTTCGGCTTTCCCTCCCTCCCCTCTCCTGTGACCAGCTGCTACGCATCCCTCAGGTGTCAGCTAATCCCGGGAATCCTTCCCTGATCCTGAGACTCTGGGCTGCATCCCCTGCTGTGAGCTCCCACCTGTACCCCGAGCTTCCTCTCAAAGATGTTTCATTGCAATTGTCTGCTTCACGGCCCTCTCCCTCTGTGTGTGCACCCGCCCAGGGAGGAGGCCCTTGACAGTTTTCTTACCTGAGTGACAGGTGGGGCAGGGCTCCCTGTTTCACACCCTTTGTCCCATTCTCTAGCCACGGGCTTCTCCTCCAGCCTGAGCAGACAGATGAAGCTGCACAAAGCCAGCCGTCCTGGGGGAAAACGGCCCACAGTCGCCGGCACTCCTAGTAGACTGCTCACATAGGAAGGTCTTTCCTGAAGCCCAAGACAGGTGTCTAACCCAGGCCCCACCACAGCAGCGCCTGAGGCTCCACCATCTGGCTGTTTGCTGCCCCCAAATGTCTAATGACAGGCTGAGGATTTCTTTGATTTCTGCCCCAGGGTCTGGAATGCAGCAGGTGCTGGGGAAATAAATACAGCTTGTGGGACCCCGGGGCCTCTGAAGGCTCAGCTGCTTTGGGGGACACCCTCCTCCCACAGGCTCACAACTGTCTGGCGTCCACCTCCTTTTTTCCTTTCTACCCCCGTTGTCCACACCTGGGTTTGGGCGGGGTGTCCCAGGTGCTATTTGGAGGGATGCCCAGGGGTGTGCTGGCCTGTTGGAGAGGCTGGGAGCCTCTCTGGAGAAAGTGGTCTTCTCCAGGGGTCCCATCCGGACCCCTGCACACACGCCCCCCTTTCTGTGCCCGGCCCTCCTGGAGCCCTCCTTCCAGCACATATCAGGCTGAAAGGGATGAACGCATGCTCAGTTCAGGGCCGTGTCTTTTTCTGTGAAATTGAAGGCCCTGTTGGCTGCCAGGCAGGTGTTAAGACAGAGACAAGACTTACTGGTTCTCCCTGTCTCTCCACACCCCGCCCCTGCCCCGCCCCAACACATGCATACACTGTCCTTCATTTGACATGAGGACAAGAGCTTGTAACTTTGAATGACTGGAGGAATGAAGTAAAAAAGGGAAATGCTTGAGGACTTGCAAAGCAAAGCCACCCATAAGCCCAATTGACTAAGTTCACTCTTCTATTAAGGAAAAAAAATGTGTATCAACCTTTACTAATTTTAACATTCACATTTATTCACTTGTTCAACATATATTTATTGAGCACCTTGCTAGGTGGTAGGGTGCAGTGGAGGGCAGAAATGGAGCTCCTGCTCTCATGGAGTTCACACTCTACTGTGGAGACGGCTCGTTGAGCAAAGAAACACATCGTTCAATGTAAGATTGCAATGGTAAACAACAAAACAAAACGACAACAACGAAAGATTGCAATGCTGAAAAAGAAATTGCAACAGTGACTTGGGCTAGAAAAGGAGGTGTGTGATGCTACCGTAGGAGCCTCCGGTGTCTAACAAAGAATTTGGTCAGAGAGCTGTTGACTGATGAGACCCAAAAAAAAGACAAGACTTAGGTTTGGACATTATCGTTAATGGTCTTGTTTCAGACCTCGGGTGTGTAGTGAGCTGAGGTCACCATACCCCTTCTGTTCATGGTACATTATTATCATTGCTCCACTTGGGTGCCCTCTCTTATTACCTTTGGTCTCTGTTTCTCATTCCGATTCCCCATTTCCCCCATAGGTGGGTAATGCCGAATTTCTAATGGGACAATCTGCCCTGTTGTCTGGCTTTCTCTGGGAAAGCTGATGGGTTGGGATTTTGTCAAATGGGAATGATGAAAAGATACTGGGTCAAGTTGAAGAGCACTGGAAAAGCTGTTACTGGAAGTTGGATAAGGAGGGAAAAAGAGAGAAGAAATGGATTGGGGGAAAGATGTGATTGAGCTGGAGGTCCTGATGACTTTGAGATCCGAGTACTGAAGAGGAAGATGCATGATGGAAGGAAGGGAGGTTATGGTCAGAGGTAGGGTGCTTGAGTGAGTGTGGAAATGAAGCACATCTGGGTGATGACAAAATTCCATGGCCGAGGTAGAATGGAGGAAGTCATTGGAAAAAAGTTCAGGTTGCACCCCTTCCTTTAAGAACACGTAGAAGTTGTATATATCATTTTCTCTCCTACCAATCAGAATTTAGTCACAGGGAATTCCCTGGTGGTCCAGTGGTTAAGACTCCATGCTTCTACTGAGGGGTCACAGGTTCAATCCCTGGTCAGGGAACTAAGATCTCACATGCCACGTGGCATGGCCAAAAACAAAACAAACAAAACAGAATTTAGTCACAGCTGTAAGGGACACTGGGAGATGTCATCTTTATTTTGAGCAGCCACAACCCCTGCTAAAATACTGGAAGGTCCTATTTCTAGAAAGGGGAATCAGATATCGGGGAACAACTGGCATCCCCTTCCACAGGGAGTGATGGGGAAGTCAACAGAACACAAAGTAGGGGGTGAAGGTGATAGAGAATGGCATGAACCTAAAATGGGCAAGATTATCTTCGAAGGGGGTGGAGAATAATCTGGGAGTGGTACAGAGAGGAACTCCCTGGCTGGAGGAAGGTGAGATGAGGTTTGAGAATAAACGCCACCACCTGGAGGGGCTGTGGAGTGGCTTTCAGAGCAGTTGGTTTCCTGGCAAGGCAAAGAGAGGCAGAAAAGAGCTAGCCGGTAGTTTGCTAGATGGCCTTTGGGAGAGGTGGGGAGATAGAAGCTGGGTCGGGACCAGCAAGGACAGGGTTGTGAGGCTTCTGGATAAAAACAAGCTCAGCTGACTTGGTTTTGGTAGTGTCCAAGGGTGGGTCTTGCTTGGCCAGGGTAATCTAAACCAGAAACTGCTCCAACTCCAAAATGCATGAATTTACCTATCACAGCCAATCAGCAGGTTACCTCACATACCGTCCTTCTACTTTTGCGTCAAGCGCTTATAAACTTGACATCCAAGACTTGGTATCAGCCCTCAAAATTGTGCGTTTGAGATTACCTATATTTTATACACACACACGCACACACACACGGCTTCCCAGCATCAGGGAGGAATATTGAAATGCCCAAAATGACCCCTACTCCCCCAAACTGCTCAGGGTAGGTCAGTTTGCAAATGAGAAAAAGACCTGAAACAGTTATTTTCTCCATAGCCGTGATTCAACACTGTTTCATCAGTCTCTCCTTAGGCTCCTCTACTAGGAGTACACCACTCAGACTGCCCATTCCCCCCCCACCCCCGCAGGTCCAATGCCCTCAGGGATCTGAAAGTCCAGTCTCCATTCTCAGGGAAATTTCTTTAACCAAGATGTTGAGCTATTCAGGGGGCAAACTGACTTGAGCTGTACGACAGGACAGTCACAGCGGTCACGAGGAAGTGGCCTTTACACACACTCCTGTGAGCAAAGGGAGCAAGGTCAGCTGTCAGCAAGAAGTCCTGACAATGCTGCCTCCCGGAAATGTGATTGCAGGGCAGTAGGAAGCAAATGCTGCCATTTATTTAACCTTAATTCTTCCTTTGTTTTAAAAAGGGAGGGGGGCTAGCAAGTACTTTGCTGAACTCTTATGAAAAATAATTTAGTTACATATAAAATGCCTAGTATATGCTTGGTTCATGGTAGGTGCCATATACAGATACTATTTTTTTTTCAGCTTTATTGAGATATAGTTGACATATAACATTATGTGAGTTTAAGGTGTACAAAGTGTTGATCTGATACACTAGCGAGTGATTAACACCATACCTTACACCTGCATCACATCTTACGCCTGCAGCACATCGCATAATTCCTACTTCTTTTTCCTGGTGAGAACATTTCAGACCTACTCTGGTAGCAGCTTTCAAGTATACGATACGGTATCATTAGCTGTAATCACCATGTTGTACCTTAGATCCCCAGAGCTTGTTCATCCAATATCTGGAAGTTTGTACCCTTTGACCAACATCCCCCTTTCCCCCATCTACCATTCTAGTCTCTGTTTCTGAGTTCAGCTTTTTTTAGATTCTACATATAAGTGAGATCATATAGTACTTGTCTTTCTCTGTCTGACTTATTTCACTGAGCATAATACCTTCAAGGTCCATCCATGTTGTCGCACACAGCAGGATTTCCTTCTTCCTTGTGGCTGAATACTATTCCGTTGTGTATATATATATATACATCGCATACAGATATTATTTTATTTTTTATTATTTATTTATTTATGGCTGCGTTGGGTCTTTGTTGTTGCACGCAGGCTTTCTCTAGCTGTGGAGAGCGGGGGTTACTCTTCGTTGCGGTGTGTGGGCTTCTCATTGTGGTGGCTTCTCTTGTTGTGGAGCACAGGCTCTAGGCACGTGGGCTTCAGTAGTTGTGGTGAGCGGGCTCAGTAGTTGTGGCTTGCGGGCTCTAGAGCGCAGGCTCAGTAGTTGTGGCACATGGGCTTAGCTGCTCCGCGGCATGTGGGAGCTTCCCGGACCAGGGCTCGAACCCGTGTCCCCTGCATTGGCAGGTGGATTCTTAACCACTGCGCCACCAGGAAGTCCCACAGATATTATTTTAAATATTATTAGACCATAAACTCCCTGGTGGCAGCGACAGTGCTTGGCACTGTAGCAAACCATCAAAAATTAATGGAATGAATGAATGAACGAATGAATGAATGCATACTAAAGGCTCAGTGCTAGGGATAAGGAAGGGAGCTGCTAAACTAGAAGCAAAGATTAGGAATATTGAGTTCAGAGGCCAGCACCAGGGCAGTCGTATGACTCAGCTGGAGACACTGTCACAGAAGCTGCCAACAACTGCTTACACTTAGCACAGCGCTGCATTTAAAAAGAATCGAGAGAGCAGGACGTTCGGTTTGTGAGCGGGAACCTCTTAGTCGTGCACGGAGAAAGAACGATTTAAAAATGGGTGATGTTGAGAAGGGCAAGAAGATTTTTGTTCAGAAGTGTGCCGAGCGCCATACTGTGGAAAAGGGAGGCAAGCACAAGACTGGGCCAAATCTCCACGGTCTGTTTGGGCGAAAGACAGGTCAGCCTGTCGGATTCTCTTACACAGATGCCAACAAGAACAGAGGCATCACCTGGGGAGAGGAGACACTGATGGTGTATTTGGAGAATGCTAAGAAGTACATCCCTGGAACAAAAATGATCTTCACTGGCATTAAGAAGGGAGAAAGGGCAGACTTGATAGCTTATCTCAAAAAAGCTACTAATGAGTAATAGTTGGCCACTGCCTTACTTATTATGAAACAAATGTCTCATGACTTTCTATGTGTACCATATTTAAATTGATCTCATATACTAGAATTCAGATCATGAATGGATGATGTAGTATTTCTGTCCTGATTTGAATAAGATTGGCTTGTGGCTAAATGAATATGGTCAGCTTTTTGAATTTTGATAGTAATTCTGGTTCAGCAAGTACTATCACTGTTTTCCCCTTCTAAAGAGATGATTAAACTTGAATAAGGAATGTTAAACTTTTCAGGGATATGGTGAGTGCCTTCTCAAACCCTATAGGAGATTGGTTTTATATTTAGATTTCTATAACTGGTTATATTAATGTATTTAAATATTGAGAAGCTCCCTTCACTGTCTCATAGACCAGCAGAATTCACCTGTGTTTCAAGTTGTGTTCATTTGCCTGTTAAAGCAAGGGCTGAAGATAACACTGACAATGTCCACTTTATCTTTCTGGTCTTAACGATGCCAATTTAATTAAAATTCTCTATCTAAAATTTAAAAAATAAAATAAAAATAAAAAGAAGAATCCAGAAAGCTTCTGCTGTTTTCCAGATGAGCACGCCGAGGTCCTGACTTGCTTGCTTTTGTCCGCCCCCACCCCCTTAAACCCCGACGAGGAAGGGGGGCATAGGACACCCCTCCGAGCTCAGATAAGTGACATGAGTGACGTGGTGCAGCGAAGCAGGGCAATGGAACCCCCTCCCCCCACGCATCCTGACTTCCCACCGCAGGCTCTATTCTCTGAACCGCATGTTGCTTCCCGGGCCCACAAAAGACAAAACGTGTTAGAACAGAACTGAAAACGGATCCAACAGCGTAAGGCATAGACAGATTCATAAAATTAGCCAAGGTTTTTTTGGGCATTTTGGTCCTTGTCTGTCCAAGACGCACAGAAATAATATGCGGTACTTCTAAAGACACCGTGGGTAAAAACCACGGGGCCCAGGGGAGTCTCCGCGGCCTGCTCAGCGGCCTCCTTCCCGGGTCCAGTTTCGGGCGTTGATGAAGAGCTGGAGCCAGGGGGAGGTGGTCAGAGTGTCAAATGGAGGGGGTCGCCACGCCCACTGCCAAGGCCTCACACACCGCTCAGGGTGAGGCATGAGAGCCAGGTGGCGGCCATCGGGGGAGCAGACGCCAGCCACGCCCCCTGGGGAGCCGTTGGGATTCAGGGGGTACTGTTCCGTGGGGTTGCCGTCATCGTCCGCCCAGTGCAGCGGAGCCAAGCCCCTGGCCTCAATCTGGGCTTGGAGTTCCGGGGAGGAAAATGCCATGTAACCTGGGGCAGAAGGAGGGACGAGGGACGTGAGAGCAGAGCTCCGTGGCGTCCTCCCCGACCCTTGCCCTCAGGCCCTCCCCGCCTCCCCGGAGCCTGACCTTCCCCGTGGGCGCTCCACACGGGCAGCACGGCACCCTCCATCCCGCGCAGCATCAGGGCCGGCCCGGGCCCCACGCGCACGCTGGCCCAGCGCGACTCGAAGCGCCCAGACCTGTTGTGGCGCAGCAGGAGGCCGGGCCGGGCCGGCCAGGGCTCGTGGCCCATCTCTGCCGCCTCCTCACCAGGACTGCCTCCCACCCAGCCCAGCAGGGCCAGCAGCTGGCAGCCGTTACACACGCCCAGGCTGAAGGTGTCTGGCCGCTGCCGGAAGCGCCTCAGCTCAGCCCCGGCCTGGGGGTTAAAGGTCACAGCAGCTGCCCACCCTAGGAGGGAACAGGAGGCTGGGGTGAGCGCCGGAATGAGGGGGGACCGTCGCCTTTCCATCCCAGCGTGCCCCATTACACTCGCCCAGGACCTCCCCCCTTTGCAGAGCTCAGGGCAAACGCCAGGGAAAAAAGCAGGTTTAACTGATTGAAACAGATGTTGCCAACTCCTGGGCCTGAGACGGCCCATGACGAGTTTTCTGCTTAGGCAGCAGAGCATTTTCAAAATTTTTTATTCAGTTGCCTAACATTTAATCAGGATTTGTGGCTTCTCTTGAAAAACAGAAAGATCTGGCTGTGCCGAGCCTGCTTTCTGACAGGACAACCTGCTGGAGCTGAGTAGCAGCTGCCGCTTCTGACAGGGCACATGCCCCCGGGGTTGGCACGGCGCCACCCAGCCCACCTGCCTCACAAGCTACCTGCAGGGGGCTTCCCTGGTGGCACAGTGGTTAAGAATCCGCCTGCCAACGCGGAGGACAAGGGTTCGAGCCCTGGTCCGGGAAGATCCCACATGCCGCGGAGCAACTAAGCCCGTGCGCCACAACTACTGACCCTGTGCTCTAGAGCCTGCGAGCCACAATTACTGAGCCCGTGTGCCACAACTACTGAAGCCCGCGTGCCTAGAGCCCATGCTCCGCAACAAGAGAAGCCACCACAACGAGAAGCCTGCGCACTGCAATGGAGAGTAGCCCCCGCTCGCTTCAACTAGAGAAAGCCTGCGCGCAGCAACAAAGACTCAACGCAGTCAATGAATGAATGAATGAATGAATGAAAAAAAGCTACCTGCAGGCCTGCTGGCGGCTGGCCCAGAATGAATGCGCTCATGCTCCCCGGGCCAGCCTCGTGGAGGCGAGAGGCCAGTTCTCAGTCAAGGGAGAAGGGGGCTAAGGCAGCTCTTCAGGAACATGCGGGGAGCGAGTGGGCAGGGCCGCACACCCACCTTTGGCAGAGCCCAGGACGTCCGCGTAGCTGAAGCCGCCCACGAAGGCCATGCCTTGGAACGTGTCCAGCCTGACTGCTCCAGAGCAGAGGTCCTGCATGGTCACGTCCCACACCTGGCAGGAGGGGGAGGGCAAGTGTCAGAGGGCCCACGGCCCCAAGCCCAGCCCCGGCCCTGCCAGGCAACCTGCTCACCTCAAACCCAGCCAAGTGGAAGGCATCGGCCATCTCCCGGTCTCCGTTACTGCCTTCTTCTCGAAAGATGGCAACTCGGGGGGCGGGACCGCCTGGGGGGAGAAGGAGTGTCCTCGTGCCAGAGGGTTACGTCTCCACCCCAGCCCCCCAGACACTTTCCCAGGGCAGGCCCCGCATCCAAGTGCCCGGGCAGCCAGCCACTACACACATTCCCTCACCAGGCTCATGAGGCACGGGAGCTTTGGGAAAGGTGGGGGGCAGGCAGTAGGTGGGCCCCGTCCGCTCCCTCAGCCCCTCTTCTTCCTGGGCCACACAGTGGGGCTCTGCCTGCAGCCGATCCAGCTGGAAACTGGTCTCCTCCCAGAGGGCTCGTAGCTGCCCAACGGGCTCCTCCAGAACGACAGCCCCGTTCACTGACACCCGGACCTAGAGAGGGGAGCAGATCTTTCAGGGGCTGAGAGCAAAGATGTCCACGTTGGGCCCCCTCCGAGGCTGGCAGAGGCAAACCACGACCTTCCCGCTGCAGGCCTGCCATTCCTCACTTCCTCACCATGGCGTGGGGCCCGGCGTTGCCCGTGCGGCCCAGCTCCAGGCAGTGGAGGCCAGCCTCCCGGTAACGTGTCAGCACTTGGCCCAGGTCTGGCTCTTGCACCTCCAGCACCAGGCCTGGCTCCTCAGCGAACAGTACAGGCAGCGCTGGGAGAGTAACAGAGGTCAAGGTGACTAGGGTATTGCCAGGGACTCAGAGGTGGAGTCAGGTGGCCATGGCTAAGGGAACGAAGGCAGGGGTCAGGGATGGGGTGAGGCCTGGGAAAGCAGGACCAAGGATGTGGCCTCAGGGTCTGCAGGAGGTTTCAGAGGTGCCACCTGGCTCAGTGGTCAGAAAAGACAGCAAGGGACTCAGGGGAAAAGGAGTTGGGGACACTCCACTCTTTAATAGGACATGGGGTCCGCAGGATGGGGCAGGCAGCCCAGGCTGGAATCTAGACCTCAGGCTCCTCACCATTGACCCCAGAGGCAGGGACGGCCACCTCTATCCCACAATTCCCAGCAAAGGCCATCTCTAGCAGGCAGGTGATGAGACCTCCGTCGCTGACATCGTGGCCTGAGCAGAGGAGGCGGTCTGGAGGAAGGAATAAGATGCTCAGCAGCCTCGGGACCCAAACCTGGAGGCCCCGCCCCCCTTCTGGACAGTCGGGAGAGGGCGGGGGCGAGAGTGGGGGCTCACTCAGAGAACCAGAGAGAAGGGCGTCGGATCCCTCTTGGCCCACCCTCACATGCTCAGCTGGTCAGTGCCCACCCCGTGCCAGCCACAGGCACCGTCTCCTCCAGGGCCTCGCTCACCTTTCAGCAGCCCCTGGGTGATGCCAAAGGCTCGCACCAAGTTCTCCGGAAGGTCCAGATCGGGAGGCTGCTCGCCGAGCTGGGAGAAGCACTGGGCCAGAGCCGTGCCCCCGAGCCGGTGCTGCCCGGGACTCAGAGGCACGTAGAGCAGGTGGCCTGGGGAGACAGGGAAGGGGTGAGGGGAGGTGGGCGGCTCAGGAGAACCCCTCCCGCCATGCTCACTGAAGTTCCCGGGACGTGGTGAGACACCCAGACCACCAGCCCCAGAAGGCACCACGGCCCCAGTGCTGAAGGAGGGGGCCCAGCACTCAGGAAGCAGACCCCAAACAAAGGACCCGGCTGTGAATCCACAGTGCACCGAGGAGAGGGAAGAACCCCTACCTCTCCCTCCGGGACGCTTGAGGTCTGGGGTCACAGTGGCTGTAATGTCTGGACAGACAGCATAGGCTGAGATGACCAGCGACCCTGCAGGGCAGGGAGTGGAGAGTGAGGCGCAGCCCGGCCCACAGACCTGCCCGTCGCCCTTGGGCGCCCAGAGCTCACCAGGAGCCCGCACGGTCTCAGCGCCAACCCGGGCGGCCATGCTGAGGGAGTCCTTGCCGCCGTCCACTGCCACTCCCAGGGCCGCCATCACGGCCGCCACAGCCCCACAGGCGTCGGCCAGAGCCGCGCCCTCCCCCTGGAGCTTGGCCGCCCACATCCAGTTCCCGCTGCATTTCACGTCCTGGGAAGCGGCAGAGACTCGCGTTAGGGAGGGAGGGCGGTGTGGAGGGGCTGGGGGCAGAGGGGTGAGCAGGCGGTGGTTGCGTCTGCGTCCCAGAGGCCTGGGGCTGCAGGGCAGAAGCTGCAGGGGGCTCACCCGGAGGTCGGTGACCAGAGCAAACACCAGGTTGGTGAGGGCTTCGGCCACGGCCAGCCGGGCAGCAACCTTGGGGTCCAGCAGGCTCTTGACTGGCTGCTCTCCCAGGGCTGTGGCAGCCCCTACGAGCCCCTGGTGACTCAGTGCCACCACCGCCATGTCTGCCAGAGGGGTCTGCAGGGGTCCCACACACTGCTGCTGCGCCACCAGGCCGCCCACGGAGCGGTCCACCTGCGGAACCAGGTGGAGTTGGCAAGAGGCCAAGGGACAGGGCCAAGGGCGTGGGAGGCCTGGCTCACCCTGCACACAACAAGACTCGGGGCGGACAGCAGGGGCTCAGGCCATCGGGGTAGCTGCCCTGCCCCTGCCACGTCCCCCTCGGGCCCGGGGGGCTCCCACAGCCATCCCCTGGGCCGGGCAAGCAGAGGGAAGGGCGCAGAGGGCTGAGGGGGCGGAGCAAGGTGCGGGGCGGACCTTGCTGGTGAGGTAGCGCTTGCTGGCCACCGCAGGCAGCCTGAGGACCCGTGCCAGGGCCTGGCGCACGCTCAGCCCTGGGGGCAAGGCCAGGGGCCGCAGCACGGGGAGACTCCTCTGGAGGAAGAACTCCTGCAACACACGTGGCAACAGTGGTGTGAGCGCCTGGGGAGGCGCTGGGCACACAGGTGACAAAGCACGTGTAGGGCAGACGATGGTCTGAAGGGCTGGGCCAGAGAGGGAGAAACCTCCCGCCCCCCACATACCTTCCGGGGCATCTTGCCCAGCACCCAGTCTAGATCCAGGTCCACAGGGGTCGGGGGAGGTGTTGGGGGGGCATCCCCCTGGCCATCTCTTCCCATAGGACACTCCCGATCATCCACCAGCACTATCTGTAGGCCACAGGGACACCGCCCAGAGAGAACGAGACTATGACCACCAGCAGGGAATAAACACTTCTGGAAAGCCGGCAGAGATGCTCTGTCCACCCCATCTAGCTTCTCCTGTTGAGACCCCCGGCCCCACGCTGGTCCCCACGGCTCCCATCCTCTCGTCTCTTTCCTGAGACAGCTCTCCCTCCTAGGCAGCACAAGCCCACTCACAGCATCTGTTACCGACTCCCTGAGCCAACTCACTCTCCTGTCTCCAGTGATGGTGCCCACAAAGCAAGCTGGGCAGCGTTCCCGGGCGCTGACACGACTCAGGAAGTCCCGGTCGGGGGGCCTCAGCAGAAGTGCATTTGACTCCTGGTACTCGGCCCCCCAGATTTCCAGGGCGTTCAGGGTCGGGTCCCCGAGCTGCACATCCATGGGGGAGGATGAAAGGGAAGGGTCAGCGGGCACTTCCAAGTCTCATGTTCTTGCTGGGAGTGAGGGACAGATGGGTGGGGCCGGCTGGGACTGGCAGGGGCAGGGAGACAATCAGACTTCAGGGAGGAGACCCACCTGGAAGCGGCTGGTATAAATGACGGCTCCGGCTGGGTCACTCAGCTCCTTCAGGACGTTGCCTGGTGAGAGGGTTTCCGGGAGAGGCTCTCACCTGGCCCTGGTCAGCACCGGGCAAACAAAAGGCCGTTCCCAGCCTCCAAAGGAGCCCCTAATTCTGTGCATCCCTGTTTGAACCGCTACTGCACCCTCTCCAGCAACTAACCCTGAGCCTGTCCAGAATGTGTAGTGGGTGGAGAGTGGGGTCCAGAGCTAGCTGGTTGGTTGCAGATCCGCGATACCTCTCCCCAGACTGAACCTGGCAGGAGATCAGGTAGGCCTGGTCCCCTGTCCCAACCCCTCCTCTCACCATTGCCACCGGCGCCCTGGTCATGAAGGCTGCAGATGGGGTTTCCCCCGGGGGCCTCCACGCAAGCCCGGATCACACGGTTCATCTTCTGTTCCATCTCGGGGTCTCCCCGCTGCACAGCCCCAAAGTCCAGGTCGCTGGCGTTGTCTCCCTGCACCTGGGAGGACAGATGGCACATCTCAGCTCAGGGGGGCTGGGAGCTCACACCCCACCCATGCATGGGGCCCAGAGATGTCATGGAGTTGGCACCTGAGCTATTTGCACTTGCCTGCACGGACGAAGCAGCTCCGCCCCCAACGCCAATCCTGTAGACAGGACCCCCAACCTTCACAACGTCCATGCCTGCGAGGAAGGAGGGCAGAATCAGAACACCCGGGAAGTGACGAGACGTGTGAGAAAGAAGCAGTGTGAGGATAAAGGGAAGCTGGTGTTAGAGCTGAGAGCAATCAAAATTCTTTGATTGGGTAAATACACTTTGAGGAATTTACCCTCCAGATTTATTCTCACAGGTACAAAGCACCTACGTACAAAATTAAACACTGCAGCATTATTTGTATTACCAAAGACGAGAAATAATCTAAATGCTAACAACAGAGAACTGGTTAAATAAATTATGGTATAAGCCATATAATGAAAAACTAAGCCACCGAAACAGAGAATTTTTTTTTTTTCGTTATGCTGCGCGGCTTGCAGGATCTTAGTTCTCCAGCCAGAGATTGAATCCAAGCCCTCAGCAGTGAAAGAATGGAGCCCTAACCACTGGACCGCCAGGGAATTTCCCCGAAAAAGAGAGTTACATATGAATATAATGAAATAATCTGATCTCATCAGTATGAAATGATCTCCAAGTATATTGCTAAGCTGAAAAAAAGCCAGGTGCAGAAGTATGCATACCCACTTAGAACAGCATCAACAAGAATAAAATACTTAAGACTTACACACTGAAAATTATGAAATATCTTAGGAGGCCTAAATAAATTGAAAGAGATTTCATGCTTATAGATTGGAAAACTTAATATTGTTACAATGGCAATACTCCCCAACGTGAACTGCAGAGTCAACACAATCAGCCACCTTTTTCAAAGAAACTGACCAGCTGATCCTAAAGTTTATATGGAAATTCGAGGGACCTAGAACAAAGCCAAAACAATCTTGAAAAAGAAGAACAAAATTGAAGGACTCATACTTTCCGCTTTTAAACTTACTGTAAAGCTACAGTAATCAAGACAGTGTGTTACTAGCAGAAGGAGACAGGTAGATAGATAGGTCATTGGAATAGAACTGTGAGTCCATAAATGAGCCCAAACATTTATAGCCAACTGATTTTTGGCAAGAGTGCCAAGACAATTCAATGGGGGTAAGAACAGTTTTTTTCAAAAAGGATTGTTAGAACAACTGGATATCCACATGTGAAAGAAGGAAGTTGGATCCCTACCTTCATACCATACACAAAAATTCAAAATGTATCAGAGACCTAAATGTAAAAGCTAAAAGCTATAAAAGTATTACAAGAGAATATATGAGTCAATCTTGGTGACCTTGGCTTAGGCAGTGGTTTCTTAGTCATGACACTATAAGCCAGAAGCCACAAAGAAAAAATATATAGATAAATTATACTTTACCAAAATTAAAAACATTTGTGCTTCAGAGGACACCATGAAGAAAGTAAAAAGACAACCCACAGAATGGAAGAAAATATTTGCAAATCATTTACCTATCAGATAAGGGGCTAGTATCCAGAATATGCAAAGAACTCTAACTTAAACTCCAAAAAAAAAAAAGACAACCCAATTTAAAAATGGGCAAAGGACATGAATAGATATTTCTCCAAGGAAGGTATACAGATAGCCAAGAGACATAGGAAAAGATGCTTAACATCCTGAGTCATTAGGGAAATGCAAATCCGAACCACCATAAGCTACTACTTCACATCCACTATGATGGCTATAATCAAAGAGACAGATAAGTGTTGGCAAGGATCTGGAGAAATCGGAACCTTCACACACTGCTGAGGGGAATGTAAAATGGTGCAGCTGCTTTGGAAAACAGTCAGGTAGTTTTTTCAAAGACTGAGTACAGTTACCATGTGACCTAGCAAGTCTACTCCTAGTTACCTACCCAAGAGAATTCAGAACATAAGTACATAGGAAAACTTGTACACAAATGTTTATAGCAGGACTTCCCTGGTGGCGCAGTGGTTAAGAATCTGCCTGCCAATGCAGGAGCCCTGGTCCGGGAAGATCCCACATGCCTCGGAGCAACTAAGCCCGTGCGCCACAACTACTGAGCCTGGGCTCTAGAGCCAGCGAGCCACAACTACTGAAGCTCACGCGCTTAGAGCCCGTGCTCCGCAACAAGAGAAGCCACTGCGATGAGAAGCCCGTGCACCACAACGAAGAGTAGCCCCCGCTCGCCACAACTAGAGAAAGCCCACGTGCAGCAACGAAGACCCAACGCAGGCAAAAATAAATAAATAAATAAAATGTTTATAGCAGCATTATTCATAATAGCCAAAAAGCAGAAACAGCCCAAATGTTTACCAACTGACGGAGAGACAAAATGATACAGCAACATGATGGAATATTATTCAGCCATAAAAAGGAATGAAGTACTGATACATACTATAATATGGATGAATCTTTAAGACATCATGCAAAGTGAAAGAAGCCAAACACAACATTTATAACAGGGAAATTCATCGAGACAGAAAGTAGATTATTGGTTTCCAGAGGCCGAGGAAGGGGGCATGGGGAGTGACTGCTCATGGGTGCAGGGTTTCTTTCTGGGATGATGAAAATGTTCTGGAATTAGTGGTGATTGACGCACAACTTTGTGAATATACTAAAACCACTGACTTGTACACTTTAAAAGGGTAAACTTTATGGTACATGAATTACATCTTAATAAAATGGTTATTAAAAAAATAGGTGGGGAATTCCCTGGTGGTCCAGTGGTTAGGGCTCGGCGCTCTCACTGCTGGGGCCCCAGGTTCGATCCCTGGTCGGGGAACTAAAATCCCATAAGCTGCGCAGCGAGGCCGAAAAGAAAAAAAAAGTGTGCACACATGCTATTTGTTTAAAAAAGGGGGGGTTTTACTTTAAAATGTGTATCTCAGAAATAACTTAAATAAATAAATAAATAAATAAATAAATAAATAAATAAATAAATAAAAAGGGGGGGCAAATATACACATGGGTCTGTTTATGTATGCAGGAAAAACCTCTGGTAGGGTACAAAAGTAACCAATTAACATTGGTTATCTTTAGGGAGGGAAACTGGGTGGCTGAAGGTCAGGGGAAGGAGAGTTTCCACCGTATAACCTTTCTTTGCTTTTTAAATTCTGAGCCATGTGACGGGTCACCCATTCAATAAATGGTACCTGGCCTTTATCTTGATTCCACCACAGGTCCTAGCATGGTGCCCAGCACCCGATGGGCGCTCAGTAAATGTCGACCGATTGAACTGAGCTTGCAGATAAAAACAGGCCCTGGGTAAACACTGGCTGCCTTGACTTAGCAGGGTGGGCCCCTGCCATGCAGAAGTCAACCCGGGAAGAAACAGAGGCCACACAGGCTGAGCCTGCCCCACTGGCATAAAGCCCTGCCCTGCCTTGAAAGCCTGTACTGGGGAGAGGAGACATGAGCTGGGAGATGAAAAACAAACCACTGAAGTTCCTCTAAATTCCACTCCTGCGGCTGCCACGTGCTGGGGAGAAAGCTGGCTGGACCTGGTAGACAGGTGGCGGGCTCTTACCTGGCTCTGGGGGCTCCTTGCTCACATGCTCAGCTTCCATGGACCCAATGCCTCCACTAAACATGATGGGCTTGATCCACTCGCGCCGCTGGCCGTCTGGGAGCTGGAGGCCGAAGGAACGGGCAAAGCCTGGAGCGTGGACGGCACAGGGAGAGGGACAGAGTCTAGTCAGCCAGGCTCCTCAGTGCTCACTGGGTCACACACCTCACCCCACCCCGCCTCTGGGACTGTTAGCCCCCATGCCCCCCCCAAGCCTCACCAGCCAGAACTGGTTCTCCAAACTTGTTGCCGTAGTCAGAAGCCCCATTACTGGCCTCGATGGCAATCTCCAGGGGTCGGGCAAAGTTCCCAGGATACTGGAAGCTTGGATCCTCCCAGGGCATACTGTAACCTGGGCAGGAAGGAGAAAGATGGATGGACTGTAAAGATGGAAGATGGAGGAGTCAGGGCCCTTCAGGAAGAGTCTGACTCTTGGGATCAGAGTTCTTAACACTTTCCAAGAAATTGGATTTTGGGACTTCCCTGGCTGTCCAGTGGTTAAGACTTCCCCTTCCAATTTGGGGCAGGGCGGGGGAGGGTGTGGGTTCGATCCCTGGTCGGGGAGCTAGGATCCCGCGTGCCTCGCAGTCAAAAAACCAAACCATAAAAGCAGAAGCAATAAACAAATTCAATAGACTTTAAAAATAGTCCACATCAAAAAAAAAAAAAAAAAAAAAAGGATTTTTGAGGCAGTTGATGGCCAGAAGTCCAACCCAGTACCACAATTCTTTTTGGCTGAGTAGATACTAGTTTATAAAGAAAATAGTGGTTCTGCAAAGCCAGATCTGGGTCTTCCTTGGCCTACTGTCCTCACAACCACGGTTGGCGAAAGGCCAGCTACTCTAGAGCCCTCCCTCCCAAGAAAAGGTACCCATGATGACCCTTTGACCTAAGAGATAAGTGTCCAGTGCCTGCCAGGACAAGGGATCTGGAAGGGGAGATGGGTAGAGAGGAAAGAGACGGGACCTGGGATGTGCAGGTTTCCAAAGCAATAGCCAGCAGTGCCAGCCACCACGTGGGCCCCGCGGCCTGTGCACTGGACATCTCGGATCCGGCCCCCTGTGCCAGTGGTCGCACCGCTGAAGGGGGCTACTCCTGTGAAGAGAGAGGGAGGGTATGGGTACTGAAAAGGCAAACTCCACCTCTGACCACCCCACTGAAAATAAGGACATGCAGCCAACCTGCTGGTCCCCAGGTGGGCCTGGGGCCTTTGCCCTACCCTATACTCTGACCCTGCCTATCCCTCCTGAGGACTCATCTCACCTGTGGGGAAGTTGTGGGTCTCTGCTGTGAAGACGACATGTCTCAGCCCCTGACGTTGCCTGAAGCAGCTTGGCCGTGAGGGGTCCTCGGGACGCAGGAATCGGACTTCCTTCCCCTGGATTGCACTGTGGACACATCCGTTCTGAGTCTCACTTCCTTCCTGGGATCTGCACTTACCCCACCAGAGCCTGGGGCCTCCCGTTCCCTGGGTCTGAGGTCACCCCAGCTGAGGGCACAGCCCACCTGCTGTTGTCACAGAACTTGAGGACGTTGTTGGGGTGCGAGGATGCCTGGGTGCTCATGATGGACTCAAACAGCGAGTGTGCCAGCTCCTGCCCATCCACGTGGAGTCGGCCCTTGAAGAACCAGTGTCGGCTGTGCTCACTGCAGGGGGTGACGTGGGGAGGGGAAGGCAGGGTGGAAACATGGGTCATTTCTCAGGCCTTGCCAAGTCTTCTCATCAGCATAAACGGCAGAGTTACGGCCACAGGTCAAAATAGATTCCAGAAGTCATAAGCTTCCAACAGTCTGTCATTGTGGATGGTCCAGATCCAGCGTGAAGACAAAACCAAGATGTGAATGCAGACTACTGGATGGATGGGGAACCCAGGTACTCAAACAGACTCAGGGAGGCCCCTAGGCCAAGAGAGAGCCATGGAGAGTCCCTGTGGTCTTCCCTTCCAACCTCCACGGGCTCAGACATCAGAATGTCCCCATTCCTCCCCACCTATTGGACTGAGCCAAGTCGAAGGCCTCCACAGTGCTGGGGTTCCGCTGCAGCTCCTGGAAGCGCTTGGTGTAGAAATCCAGGTCCCAGGAGTCTAGGGCCAGACCTAGGAGACAACCACCAGAAGAGCTGACTGTGGGACTCGGCACCCCGACTAGCCTGGCCTGGGCCTTCCTGCTCACCTAGCTCCTGGTTGGCTTTCTCCAGAGCAGACCGGCCCTCGGCCAGTATGTCAATTGGGCCGCCGAGGGGTGCTGGGATGCAGCCCAGGGAGAAGCTGTGGACGGGACAGGGGAAGTGCTGCTCCGTCATCCGGTCACGCAGCGTAGCCAGGGCGACGGCCTCCAGCTCAGCCGAAGGCGGGTGGGCAAACTAGGGGTGCAGACACACACAGAGGGCGAGGGGTGCAGGGTTGAAGAATGGACAAAATGGTCCACCCTCGTCCTCCAAGCCACACAGGACCAGCCCACTGCTAGCCTCTCCGGCACCTTTGTTCAGATTAGAAAAAGATGCTCCTTCCAGGCATGAGTCCCTGTCAGCATGCACAGATTAGTAAGGGGAGCACAGGCTGGGTTTCTGTCCTGTTCACTCCTCGACCAGGTGGCCTCAGGCAGTGAACAACCTGCGAACAGGGCAGGCGTCAAACCAGGAACTCCTCCCCCTGCTCCTCATCATTTCCTTAGAGCTTAGGACCCAATCTCTTCCACTTCCTCCTCCTGATCCCCCCCTGGCTGCCTACTACCTCACCGAGAGCAGGTAGCGCCGGGTCGGCTCCACGCGGTCCACAGCCCCCAGCCCCGCAGCCTGGCACACTGACACGATGTTGCTGGACGTTGGCGTGGAGAAGTTCAGCCTGTGGATTGGTTAGGACCAGATGGTTAGAGCCCCAGCTGAGAAGGTGGATCCTGCCCACTGCTGTCCAGGCAATCTCCCAGCTCTACTTACCACCCCCCACCCTGCACCTGCCCACACCACTGGCCTCCAGCCTCAGACCTGGGCACCGAGAAACCTGCTTTCAAAGGTCATTCAAATCAAACCGTAACTGTTCTTGTAGCAACAAAATGCTTCAATTTCAACTTCTCAGAATACAACGTGTTATATTCCAGAACATGCCTGGCAGCTGGCTCAGTCTTCAAAGGTATCTTCCCACATGGGGAAAGCATGTGCACAGCTTTCTAGGCGGGGAGTAGGATGAAGGGAAAACAAGTCTCCCAAGGACCACAAGAGGAGGAAGAGGAATGAAAGTGGAAGGGGTGGCAGTGTGTGTTTGGAAAGGCTGACGGGCTCTGGACCATGGAACGAGCTACCCGAGGCTGAGACACTTGCCTGGGCCCGACCTCCAGCAGCAGGTCAGTGGAGCCGGGAAGGAGCCAGGACTCCGGAGCGACATCGTCCAGTAACAAGGGGCAGCCAAACAGCCATGTCAGCTTCTTCATCTCCTCGGCGCTCGGGGAGGACTCAGCTGCAGGGAGACAGGGCAAGGACACCTTGAGACACTGCCCCTGGCACTTGGCACCTCTCCCAGAGGATCCAGTAAGTGGCCCAACCTGTCCAGTTCACGTTGTAGCACAGCTCGGTCTTGACACCCTGCAGCTCTGGCAGTTCCCCTCGCAGCTTCCTTTGAGTATATTCAGAGGCTGCCCTCTCGTGGCCAGAGGGACGGACATAGAAGTGAAGGACTGAGGACATCTCTGTAGGTGTCCTTTGCTGGCGAGACGAGTTAGAAAAAATAACATTCACTAGAGCCTATCTGTTGAACTGATTTCAAGCTTCAAGGACAGCTGAGGCTTCGGAAGCGTTAGGGATGTGGTGGGGGAAAGCAGTGGGGGCACTGGGGCATAAATGTATCCATACATTTCCCGTCCAGTGTGGTCAAGGCCACAGGACTGTGGGTACCAACCTAGCACTTTAGGAGTGGGAAAGACTTCCTAAGGGAAATGGCATCTAAGCGTAAACCTGAAGGATGAGCTGGACGGGGCTGGCCAGTGAAGTCAAATGATAGTTCCTCTACTTCACTGTTTCAAAACATTATCTCCCTGCTCAAGGTAAATCCAAAGCCTTTAGCCTGACAGTCAAAGGCTCTCCACATCTATTCCCCAGCGACTTCAACTTCTGGTCCCAGTGCTTCTCAGTAGGACCCTGGCTTTACTCACTAAACCCTGCCTAGCCTCCTCGCCATTCCTTTGCCCCATCCTAGAATGCCTATGCCTATCCCTAACCTGTCCAAAGCTTTCCCACTTGTCAAGGTGAGTACAGGTCTCACCAGCTCTGGGAGGCCTTCTTCACTGCTCCAGTGCTCAGGGACACTTCCCTCCTAGCAGAGCTGAGGGCTTCTGATCTGTACCACTCATTCAGCTCTGATCTCTCTCTCTCTCACTCTCTCTCTCTCTCTCCCCCTCCCTCTCTCTCTCTCTCTCTCTCTCACACACACACACACACACACACACACACACACACACACAGGTCTCCCAGCTGTACACGGCCTCTTCCCAAGGAAGTGGGAGGAAAGGAAGCTCATTGCTTCGCTTCTTCACTTGGACAACTCATAGGCATCTCAAATCTAACTTACTCAAGGCTGACTTTGACTATTCTGTCAAGGTCACCAGAGACTGCAACGTTGCCGATCTAGAGGTCACTTACCTTCTTACCGTATTCGGCCTCTCAGCAGCATCTGACTTATTCATTCTCTACTTCCTGCAACACCCTCCTCTCTTGGCCTCCTGACACCACTCTCCTGATGCTCCTCCACCTGCTGGTTGCTCCTCCTCAGTCACCTGTCTGGCTCCTACTCTGCTGCTCCACCTCTAAATGGTGGGTGCCCAAGACTGTGCCCTTTGTTCTCTTCCCTCTAAATGTTCTTCCTAAGAGACTTCATCCAGACCTGTGGCTTTAAATACAATCTATTAGACTGAACCAATGAAACCGCCAGCATTCAACCATTTTTGACTCAAAATGGCAATTTCACATGATTCGAGTTACTATCTGCCAACAGATTCCATAACTTTATCCAACTCTGACTCTCCCTGAAACTCCAAACTAGTACATTCAAATGCTTAGGTGACATTGCCATATAGATGTCTCCTAAACACAGATAGCCTGTTTTGGCCAAAACAGAAATTTTGATTTATCGTTTCTCCAGACCTGGGGTTCCCCCCATTTTCCCCATCTCGGTTAACACCACCATCATCCAATCTGTTGCTCAAGCCAAAAACACAGGAGTCGATCTTAATTTTTCTTTCCCTGAGCCCTCTCTATACCCAGTCTGCCAGCGAATCCATTTCCAAACATATCCCAAATCTGTCCACGTCCTTTCCTCTCTGCTACCATCACTCCAGTTCAAGTCAGTACCAGGACTCACTTGGACTAATGCATCAGTAGCCCTCCTGACCAGGACCCCTGATCCTACCGCTGCCCCAACCACAATCCACTCGCCACAAGTTAGCATAAATGAGATCATGGCTTCTCATCACACACAGTATAACATTCCAACTCAGTACCCTGCTTTATGTTGTCTGGCCATTGCCTACCTCTCCAACCCTATGTCACACCACTCTCCTTCTCACCTACAATGCACCAATCACACTGGCTTCTTTTCTATTACTGTTTTCTAACTTGACAAGCTCAGTTCCGAAAGGCATTTTTCTCACCCTGCTATTTGCATGGCTAGCTCTTTCTTGTTACTTAGATATCAGGTAAAATTCGCCTCCTTGAAAAGGCCTTCCTTGACCAACTGCTCTGAAGTAGCCATTATGAGATGGTCTTATATTAATCTCCTATATAGTATGTATCACTCTCTGACATTTTATTTTTAGCTCTGCCTTCCCCACTAGAACAAAATCTCGATGAGGGCATGAACTGTAGCTATTTTACCTCCATCGGATTACCAAGGCTTAGAACAATACTTGGGGCTTAAAAACCAAAAAATCTCAAACTTGTAGACTGACAAGTTCCAGGCCAGGTCTCATTTCAGCAACCAGTGTTCCTTCCTGCCAGATCTTGATTCCTCCCTTTCTCAGCGGCCCCCACCCAATGCTTATGACCCCCTTTATTTTTTTTTTAATTTATTTTTTCCTTTGGCCGCACTTCGTGGCTTGTGGGATCCTACTTCCCGGACCAGGGATTGAACCCGGCCCTCGGTAGTGAGAGCGCTGAGTCCTAACCACTAGACTGCCAGGGAATTCCCCTTATGACCCTTTTTAAAGTTAGGCGCCTCAGTTGTCCTCCATACCATAATTCCTTCACAGGAATTATCACAACCCGAAATCATTTTGTTTATTATACCAGTTGATTTTCGTTTATCATTCCCAGTGAAACAGAAGCTCCAAGAGCACAAAGACAGCATTGTCTACATCAGGGCTGTCTTCCCAAAGACCAGCATGGTACTTGACATAAAACAGGCTGTCAACGGATTTTTTCTTGGTTGAATGAATGAATTGTCAGAGAGGGGATGAGTTTACGTGGGGTCTCCCCTGCCGGGCGTCCAACAAACGCGAACGGACACCTGCACTAAGGCGGGCACGCAGGCACCCGCTGGGCGCAGCTCGGCCTGGTGGGGATCCTGCAGCGGCCTGGATCAGGCTTTGGGTGGGTGGCTACGGGGTGAAGCATGCAGGGGCATCCGGGTTTGCGCGCGGTAAGCATACGCACGTGGCAGCCGTTCTCGCAGTCCCTGAGCTCCCGGAATCCTGGCGCGCCCATGTACGTCATCCGCGTGCGCCGCAGGAAGAGGCGAAGCCTGAGAACGCCCCCGCCCACTCTCGCCTGCCGGGGTCAATTAACTTCTGTGAAAATACAGTCAGATCCGTGCAGCCAGCTTGAGCTCTGACGGAGACCTTGCATGCGGGAAACGGACTGAGAAGCACCTTACCTGTCCAGGACTCGGTTTCCCTCTCCCTACTCCCTTGGCTTTCTTTCTTTCACTTTGATCTTTTCTGAATGAATTCATTTATTTAATTCTTAGCAGGGTGGGAGGCATATATATATATATTTTTTGTGGGGGGCAGGGCGCACCCCGATCGCCATGCGGAACCTCCCGGACCAGGGATCGAACCCATGACCCTTGCATTGGAAGCACTAAGGCTTAACCACTGGACCACCAGGGAAGTCGGGGAGGCGTAGGTTTTTAACTTCTGTATTCTGGCTAGTTACGGTGACAATAATAATGATCGGAAGCATTTATTGAGCACCGATTACATGATCTCAGTCCATCCTCACAAAAACCCTGTTTTACAGAAGTGGAAGCTGAGGCTCATTGCCATGCTCTCGTTCCTTAGTTTTGTAGCTCAAACACTTAGCAGCTTTGTACTGTTTTTTGGCACATTTTTTAAACTCTCATACTATATACATATACGATTGTGATAGGGACAGAGTAAAAAGACAAATTAGGTAATTAAATAGTTAATCCCACTAGGGGATTGCAAGTAAAGAAACAAGTATGGGAGACACCTGTAAGTTAATGATCACTCAAGAAAACAGGTTTGCTTAACCACAAAACCAAGCAGGCCTGCTTAGCAACAAACCATGCAACAGAAGCATGAGACATGCCCCAAAACAATAAAACCCTGGTGGCATGAGACCCACATCCTGCCCAGTGAGCTCAGTAAGTTAATGACCCCTAGGACATGCTCTCTGCACACATAAAAAACAATAATTTATGGAAAGATGACATGTCAAAGTAAAAGACCCTCATTGTACTGAGACCTGAAATAATTTTTCCATAGTACCGTGACAGTCCTGGCTTGACCATGTAGGGACAAGAAAAGTGACTTCCAGATTCATCAGTTTGTCCCTGATCCTTCTCCTGACTTGGGTCCTATACCTCCCGCTGCCCCCTGAACAAGTGTAGCTTATTCAAAATCACTGGATCTGAGACAGCTCCCAATCCTCCATACTTACCCCACTCTTTGACAGACCCTGTGGCCCTCTCATTTGATCCTGCATGCTGCCACAAGATTAAACTGCTAACCTGACCTTTAAATCACACCAACGAGGGTGGTGGTGGATCCAGTTCAACTTACAGTCTGATCACTGTAGCCTAAACTCAACTCTCCCTCCTATGAACTAGCAGAGGTAAATCCCAGGATATAGGGCACACCTTCATGGACTTGGTAAACTAGAGCTAATCAATGAATTTGGTAAAGTAGCAGGATACAAAATAAATGCACAGAAATCTCTGCATTCATATACACTAATGATGAAAAATCTGAAAGAGAAATTAAGGACACACTCCCATTTACCACTGCAACAAAAAGAATAAAATACCTAGGAATAAACCTACCTAGGGAGATAAAAGACCTGTATGCAGAAAACTATAAGACACTGATGAAAGAAATAAAGATGATACAAACAGATGGAGAGATATACCATGTTCTTGGATTGGAAGAATCAATGTTGTGAAAATGACTATACTACTCAAAGCAATCTACAGATTCAATGCAATCCCTATCAAATTACCAATGGCATTTTTTACAGAACTAGAACAAAAAATCTTAAAATTTGTATGGAGACACAAAAGACCCCGAATAGCCAAAGCAGTCTTGAGGGAAAAAAACGGAGCTGGAGGAATCAGACTCCCTGACTTCAGACTATACTACAAAGCTACAGTAATCAAGAAAATATGGTACTGGCACAAAAACAGAAATATAGATCAATGGAACAGGATAGAAAGCCCAGAGATAAACCCATGCACCTATGGTCAACTAATCTATGACCAAGGAGGCAAGGATATACAATGGAGAAAAGACAGTCTCTTCAATAAGTGGTGCTGGGAAAACTGGACAGCTACATGTAAAAGAATGAAATTAGAACACTCCCTAACACCATACACAAAAATAAATTCAAAATGGATTCGAGACCTAAATGTAAGACCGGACACTATAAAACTCTTAGAGGAAAACATAGGAAGAACACTCTTTGACATAAATCACAGCAAGATCTTTTTTGATCCACCTCCTAGAGTAATGGAAATAAAAACAAAAGTAAACAAATGGGACCTAATGAAACTTAAAGCCCTTTTCAAAACAAAGGAAACTACAAACAAGACGAAAAGACAACCCTCAGAATGGGAGAAAATATTTGCAAACGAATCAATGGACAAAGGATTAATCTCCAAAATATATAAACAGCTCATGCAGCTCAATATTAAAAAAACAAACAACCCCATCCAAAAATGGGCAGAAGGGGCTTCCCTGGTGGCGCAGTGGTTGAGAATCCTCCTGCCAATGCAGGGGACACGGGTTCAAGCCCTGGTCTGGGAAGATCCCACATGCCGGAGCGACTAGGCCCGTGAGCCACAACTACTGAGCCTGCGCGTCTGGAGCCTGTGCTCCGCAACAAGAGAGGCCGCGATAGTGAGAGGCCCGTGCACTGCGATGAAGAGTGGCCCCCACTTGCTGCAACTAGAGAAAGCCCTCGCACAGAAACGAAGGCCCAACACAGCCAAAAATAAATACATAAATATTTCAAAAAAAAAACAAAACTAAAACTAGAATTACCATATGACCCAGCAATCCCACTACTGGGCATATACCCAGAGAAAACCATAATTCAAAAAGACACATGCACCCCAATGTTCATTGCAGCACTATTTACAATAGCCAGGACATGGAAGCAACCTAAATGCCCATCGACAGACGAATGGATAAAGAAGTTGTGGTACATATATACAACGGAATATTACTCAGCCATAAAAAGGAACGAAATTGAGTCATTTGTAGAGACGTGGATGGATCCAGAGACTGTCGTACAGAGTGAAGTAAGTCAGAAAGAGAAAAACAAATATTGTATATTAAAGCATATATATGGAACCTAGAAAAATGGTACAGATGAACTGGTTTGCAGGGCAGAAATTGAGACACAGATGTAGAGAACAAACGTATGGACACCAAGGGGGGAAAGTGGCGGGGGGTGGTGGTGGTGGTGGTGTGATGAATTGGGAGATTGGGATTGACATATATACACTAACATGTATAAAATGGATAACTAATAAGAACCTGCTGTTTAAAAAAATAAATAAAATTAAATTAAAAAAAAAAAAACGGTGAACGGGGGGTCTTCCAGAGTTGAGAAATATTGAATGCAAAAGGAATGATTAGGTTTGGGATTTTGACTAGGCTCTGACTGGTGTTCTAATTAGGGAGCCAGTGTGGCTGGAGTGGAGTAGGAGAGAGGTTTCAGCTTCTCTGGGGGAATCTCTCGTTGCTATTGTTTTGGTGAAAAGGGAAGGAACACATCTCTGATGTAATAATGGGAAATAACTGCAAACAAAGATTTGCCTTATAAATAACTTAGCACCACAGTGCATAACTAGTTCATGCAATAAGGAATAGAGAGCTTGCATTGAATGAAGTTGAATTAGGGGATACCATAACTTGTAGAATTAAAGTCTTTATTCTCCTGTTATGACTAGAGCATTCTTATTGTCTAAAGTGTTTGTACTTACTATATTATAGTCAATGTTTATTCTATCTTGCTCCAAAAACAATTTGAAGCTCCTATAAGTGTACAATGGCATTAAATGCCTCTCTTTTACTTTATGTCTTTAATTTCCCCTCCTCCCCTCCAGCCTCACTGACTTCTTGCATTTCTTTCCACCGCTGGGCCTTTGTGTTTGTTGTTTCACCTGCCCATTCTTTGTCTTTGATCCCCATCATATGAATCCTTCATCTCTTTCAATTCTTTAATATAAAGTCACCTTTTCAGTAAGGCCTTCTCTATATAAAAGGGACACACCACACCACCCCCTGCATTCCATAGCACCTATTACTAACATTCTACACATTTTACCTTTTTTTTTTTTTAACTGTCAGCCCCCATGTTCTAGAATGTAACCTCCATGGGAGCAGGGATTTTTGTCTGCTTTGTTCACTGCTGTATCCCCAAAGCCTAGAACAGTGCCTGACACATAGTTGCATGAATTCTGTGCACTCCACTGCCTATTAAGCCATGGATTGATTGGTTGGTTGACTAAATTAGGGAGAGCAGAGGCTTTTATTAGTAGATCCACAAAAATTTATCAAGTTCTTATTTAACAACAAGCACTGTTCTAGGCACCAAATACAAAGAAGAATAGAATAAAGGTTCTAGGTACTCACAGTCAAGTGGAGAAAACAGTTAAACAATTACAGCAATGAGTTAAGGCCACAAAGCAAGTATGAATGATGTGCTGCATTAAGGAGGAAACACTTCTCTCTGCTTGGCACAATCAGGGAGATGGAAAGATGCATAGGAATTACCAGCCAGAATGGCTGTGTTTGAGCTCCTGAGCTCCCCCACCCCACGGATGCCAGACAGGATATCACTGGGGAAGAGGTTGGGGGTGCCAGAGTCGGAGTGCCAGAGTCGGAGTGCCAGAGTCGGAGACAGAGGTGGCAGTGGAGCAGAGAGGTCCTGACGCTGAACGGGGAGAAGTCGGCGGCGGAGCCAAGGGGGCGCCCGCCGATGACGTCACGGACCAGCCCGCCTTCGAGTCTCGGCGCGCTTTCCAGGGGGTGGAGTCGCCGGAGCATCATGGCTGCCTGCCGGGCTGAGGCTCCTGGCTCCGTGAGTGCCGTTCTCTGTCCCTCGTCCCTTTTTTCTTGCCTGTCCCAAATTTTCTTTCTGCTCCTGTAAGCTCCACCTTGCATCTTTGCCTCCCTGACTTAGCTGGCCGCCCCCAGGCGAGGGGGGACGGTGAGGCGCTTCGTCCCGCCCCTCTCACTGGTTCTGCGATTACATTTATTCCATCATGGCTGTGGCGCCGGCTGTGAGCCATAAATACACGTCTATCCACTCTTTAGGCTTCAAGCCCAATGGGAAGCCAGGAGCAGACGAACGGCTAACTGTGGGGCTGTGGATTCCTGGGGGAGACCCCTGACGCAGCTGTATGGGAAAGGGGTAACCGATAATCTGGAAAAGCTTCTGAGACCCGAAGTGTGTGCAGGAGTTAGCAAGGAAAAAAAAAAAAAAAAAGCGCTAAAAGAAGTTTCAAGGCGGAGGCAAAAAACGTGTTCAAAGGCAAGAGATAGAGCAGGTGTCTTTGAAACACTCAAAAAGTTCAGCTGGGTGGTGGTGGAGGGGGTCAAAGGTGACGGTCTCGTAAGTCTTGGTAGGCAGTGATTTCAACCGGAGGATAATTGGGAGTTATTGAAGGGTTCTAAGCAAAAGAGTGGATGAGTTTTGTTTTCGTTTCCTGAGGTAGCAGAGTAGAGAGTGGACTGCGGTGGTCCCCAACCTTTTTGGCACCAGGGACCGGTTTCGTGGAAGACAGTTTCTTTTTCGGGGGGGGGGGGATGGTTTCGGGATGATTCAAGCACATTGATTTATTATGGTCTCTGTGCAGTCAGACCTCTCTGCTAATGATAATTTATTTGTTTTTGCAGCTACTCCCCAGCGCTAGCGTCACTGCCTCAGCTCCACCTCAGATCATCAGGCGTTAGATTCTCATAAGGAGCGCACAGTCTAGATCCCTCACATGCGCAGGTCACAGTAGGGTTCTCGCTTCTATGAGAATCTAATGCCATCGCTGCTCTGAAAGGAGGCGGAGCTCAGGCAACAATGCGAGCGATGGGGAGTGGCTGTAAATACAGATGAAGCTTCGCTTGCTCACCGCCCGCTGCTCACCTCCTCCTGTGCGGCCTGGTTCCTAACAGGCCACCGACCGGTACCGGTCCATGGCCCGGGGGTTGGGGACCCCTGGACTAGAGAGTATCAGTCAGAACGCTGTGGTTTAAATGTAGTAAGAGATGGTAGTGACACCGACCATGGCAGCAATGTTGAGGTTCCAGAGGTGAAAACAGTAAAAAGATATTGAGGAGATAGAATCTAAATTAAGTAAGCTCCCCAGATTAATACTGATATAGGCCGAAGTTTGAGAACACTGTACACTTTCTTCTCGACCTCATCCACTGACTGCATGGCTTTAATAGCCAGTGATAGATGCTGATTTTTCCTAAATCTCTACTTTGGCTGTGATCTCTCTCCTGAGCTCTAGTTATATCCATCTGCCTGCCAGATTCTCCATCTGGCCAGCCTACAGGCACCACATATGCCCAACAATGAGCTTTTCAGAAAATCCACCCCTCTTCCAATGTTCACTAACTTGGCAAATAGCACCCTCAACTGAATAGTTCTGCCGTGAAATGTGGATGTCCTCTTTCACTTCTTCCTTTCCCTACACAAGACCCAAGTTCAAAACACACTCTGGAGCTAACTCCCCCCACCCCACCCACTCCTGGATTCTGAGTCAATAGACTGGATCACCTAAAAATCAGTTGCATTTTAAACAGAACTTCGGTGATTCTGAGGCATCAGTACCACTTTGAGAAACAGTAGTATTCAGTGTGCCAATGGACAGGTCCTCAGGAATAGGAGCTAAAAGAGTAGATCAAGAGAGGAAGGCAAAAAGTGTAGGAGTCTGATGTTGGTGGGCAGTTCTAAGTGATAATCTGGTCCAATTTTGACAACACTGACCATGAACAAGAGTGTTTGACTGAGGTGGGGTGAAGGTGAAGGTCAATGATAGGGTGATAGGGCCATCCACAAGGACACTGAAGCCATCTAGAACTTGAACACTGGTTTTTCAAGCTGTTTTCAAGCTGCTAAAGGTTAACTGGATGTGGAGGAGTGACTGGAGGAGCATTGGAGGAACAGGGATAGAGCTATAATGGTTTTGAATTATCACTGGGGATAAGAAGGATAAAGGTCATTAAGTATTGTTGAACTCTGTCGGAATTTTAAAATAAATCTGCTTAGCACTAGGAGTAAGCTAAGCTGGCCCCCTCCCCTAGAGTTATCTGTATATAGAGGCAACTATGTCCCCAGAATCTGGTACAGACACGAAGATGGTTCCTGTCCTCCTTAGGAAGCCCACATCTTAGCTACAAAGACAGAACAGGAAACAATTCCAGTGGGATTGTATCTCATACATATTTAGCTTATAGGCACTCAAATGTATATACTTCATTAAAACAAGAGGGGGATGATTAAAAATTATACTCTGCTTATGTCCTTTTATGTAATGTCTACTAGGCACATTTCCATTTCCATATACATATTACTGTACAGTGTTATGTACTATTCCTTATGAGCAATTTAAAGGATTTTTTTTGAGGGTGACCTTAGACCAGTCTTGTTTTTAAACTTGCTGGCTTTAGAATCAGACCGCATAGAAGGTGGGCTGCCACTGTATCTGGTGGTCAGTGCTCCATGTGCAAGGTACTGTGGGAGCTCCAAGGAGGGAGCAGCGTTCTGTCGGGGATACTCAAAGAAGGGTTCACAAGGAATATTTATTCTACTTGAGCACTTTCAGGATTGGTACAGGTTTGTTAAAGAAAGAGGCAAGACCAAAGCTGGATGGCCAGTTTTCTAAGTTGATTGGCTGAACTAAGACTTCTAAGGTTTCTTCAAGCTCTAAACTCCTTTACTTTACATCTTCATTTTTTCCCGCTTGATTTTTTTTTTTTTTTGGCTGCGCTGGGTCTTCGTTGCTGCACACAGGCTTTCTCTAGTTGCGGCGAGCGGGGGGGTGGCTACTCTTCGTTGCAGTGCGGGAGCTTCTCTTATTGCAGAACATGGGCTCTAGGCACCCGGGCTTCAGTAGTTGCAGTGCGCGGGCTCAGTAGTTGTAGTTCACGGGCTCTAGAGCGCAGACTCAGTAGTTGTGGCGCACAGGCTTAGTTGCTCCATGACATGTGGGATCTTCCAGGACCAGGGATCGAACCCGTGTCACCTGCATCTGTAGGTGGATTCTTAACCACTGTGCCACCAGGGAAGTTCTCCCTCTTGATTTAAAAAAAAAAAAAAAAAAAAAAATCTATTCCTTTATTCTTCCCCAGTTTCCTTGGTGGGCAAGATGGTCAGGAAGGTGTATGAACTCGCTTCACTTTCCTCAGGAGCAAGCCTGGCTGGAGGCTGCCCAGGCCTTCATCGAAGAGACCCTGTGTCCACCTGGCAAGGAGCCTGATGTCCAGTTGGCTCAGTTGGTAATTGACTGTGTGAAGACTATCTGGTTGTCCCAGGGAAGGAACCAGGGTTTAACGCTGCCCCTCAGCTACAGGTAAGGAGAAGTGGGGAGTGGGGTAACCAGGAAAGTTAACTTTGGGATTGAAAAGGAAGGACTTATCATTTGAGTTGAGTGAGGGGAAACTTAAGGGGAGGAAAAAAAGGTGGTCTAAAGAAAACCCCTTCTGCCGGTCTTTCTCATTCTCCATCAAGCTGCTTTCCTTTTCCTGTAGTTCTCCTTAATTGGCTCAAGTCAAGTTTAGAGACAAGGAGAGGGGCGTGAGAAGATAGAAAGAAAATACGGAAAAAGAACCCTCAAAGTGGGGAGAGAGGCTGATACTATTTCATTTTGTGCATTAGGAAGCTAAGATACAGACCATGATCTTTCAGCAAGTGTAGATAGTTGTTTTTGGAAGACCTGAGTTTGAGGTCTTCTGAAGGTGTTTTTTTGTTTGTTTTGTTTTTGTCCTTTTTAACACTATACTACCATTCGTAAACCGTTCTAGGCAATGTTAATAAAGTACTACAGGAAAAGGGTTCCATGGCCAAATAAGTTTGAGAGACATTGGATAAGATAAACTTCTCTAGGAGAATCATGAGGCTCATTGACAGGTTAAAGGCTCCGAAAAGTTCTGCAAAAAGAAACCTGCTTACTCCTCATAGAAGTAACTACTATCTGAAGTATGAGGGTATATCATTCTTGTGAATATCTTTATATTTTTTTCTATCCATGCATCTATTCCTAAGCAATATACAGTAGTTTTACATACCTTTAGACTTTGTATAAATGGTACCATACCTTGTATATCCTCTGCAGTTTGCTTTTTTGTGCTTAACATTATGCTTCTGAGATTTATTCACATTGATAGCTCTAGGTCATTTATTTTAACTGCTGTATGGTATTCTGTTACGTGAATAAACGTATCACTGTTCTTTTTTTAAAAAAGGTAGAAATCTGTTTAGCTTTGTTTATTTTGTTATTTCCCAATAATAACTGAAAATCCAAAAAGAATAATTGAAAAGTGGTAAGTCAGCAATTTTTAGAAAACTTGCAACCTGTTTAAGTTTCTTGTTATTCTTCAAGATAAATGTGGACTAGATAGCACAATATGTAGAAGATGATGGATGAGGATAGAGTAAAAATTATTTGACAGGTATAAATATTCATTCATTTTTCCATTTCCCTTCACTGAGTGCCTGCTGTGTGCCAGGTACTGTGGTGGCCTTGAAAGTTAGAGGGCAGTGGCCCATGCAAAAGGTCTGCGGTTATCACCTTCAGTTTCCTGACCCAAACCCTGAAGAATCTGAGAAAAGTGACCCCTATCCTTACTGTTTTCTGTCCTGAAGGTGCCTAGGGTAAAGGCACAGTTCCCTCCAGTTGTTTTTTCCTAGGCTTTTGTAGAAGTAGGGAAAGACAAAAAGACTTTTGAGTGAGACATACCTGGCTTTGCCACCTACACCACTGTGTACCTGAACCTCTGTAAATTTCCTCATTGGTGTGTTTCCAGGGGTTTTTGGTGAAGATTCAATGCAGTATTGAGCGTGAATGGACCCAGTACAGTATGTGTATAGCAGGGGTGCAACGATGTTAGTTTCTGTCTTTGCCTTTTATCTGCTCTGAAGTCATTGGGGAAGAATGAGGCAGATGCGGAAGGGGAGTGGGCCATCTAGAACAGCATTTCTAATATTTAGCACTCACATGTGGCTTATGTTCATGAGTGCAACAAGGAGGATAAATTGTCATGTTTTGTAACCTTATCGTGTTTCTTTTCTGCTGAAAAAACCATGGGAATGGAAGTGAGTGAAAAAACCATGGGAATGTAATAATGGTATTACAAAAATGTGAATCTATCACAACTTTGATAATTTAACTTGTATCACATTCTCTGTGATATACCTCACAATTGGTAGTGACTCAGCAGTGTTGCGGCACTTTGCTTAAGAATGGTTGATCTCGGACTTCCCTGGTGGCGCAGTGGTTAAGAATCCGCCTGCCAACACAGGGGACATGGGTTCGAGCCCTGGTCCGGGAAGATCCCACATGCCGTGGAGCAACTAAGCCCGTGCACCACAACTACTGAGCCTGTGCTCTAGAGCCCGCGAGCCGCAACTACTGAGCCCGCGGGCCACAACTACTGAAGCCCGCGCACCTAGAGCCCATGCTCTGCAACAAGAGAAGCCACCACAATGAGAAGCCAACGCACCACAATGAAGAGTAGCCCCCGCTCGCCGCAACTAGAGAAAGCCTGTGCGCAGCAACAAAGACCCAATGCAGCCAAAACTAAATAAATAAATAAATACATTTATTAAAAAAAAAAAAAGAATGGTTGATCTCAAACATCTCTTGAGATTTGGGAACTTGTGATATCAACTCCCACCTCAGCCTCAGCTTCCCAGCCAGTCTCTAGTACTGTGATACTCCAGACTAGGAAGGAAACCTGGCTGGGGCTAATGAGGTTGAGCCATTAGGCAGATGCCTTAGTGCCCCCACTGAAGTTCTCTGTGGAGCTGAGAGCTGAGATGCTGTCAAGGGAGCAGTTTGTGTTGTCTCTAAAATGTTCTCCCCACGTGCTCATCTCCTCAGGCTGCTCTTACATTCCCACTCCACTTCTCTGGGTCCTCTCTGTGGCACTGTCTTGTTCAAGACATGATTCAGCACAGACTTTCTTCCTGCCTTCCCTAGGTACTACCCAGTGTTTGGACCCAGACCCCATCCTCATTTTCTTAGGCCCTCACTCCCAGTTTTTTCAATCAATCAAACTTTCTTAGTCCAGGTTCCCCACTGATCTTTCCTTGGGATCTTGGGGGATTGTTGGGGTTGAGGATAAAATTCCTAGGCTTGGACATAGCTTTACAAAACTTCTGTTCTCTTCACTCTGCAGCTTTGTCTCAGTAAAGGACCTCAGGACCCACCAACGTCTTCCGTGCTGCAGCCACTTGTCCTGGAGCAGTACTGCGTACCAGGCTTGGGCCAAAGAGGCTGGACCATGTGGGGTCCCCCTGCCCCGGGAACGGCTGTTACTTTTAGGGACACTAACAGACCTATCAGGGGACTTGGAACAAGAGTGCAGGAATGGAAGCCTCTATATAAGAGATAACACTGGTACCCTGGGCTGTGAGGTGAGTAGGAAGGGCGCAGTCAGATCCCTCAGATCCTAATAAGAATGGTGTCTAGGGAGCAAGACAATTAAGTCTCTGAGGGAACAGAGGTGGAGGGGGGGTTGGACTGGATGCTAGGGTCCTGATTAATCCTCGCCCTTGGTCTTTTCTAGCTCATAGATCTGGACCTTTCTTGGTTGGGCCATCTCTTTCTGTTCCCCAGCTGGAGTTACCTCCCTCCTGCGATGAAGTCCTCAGGAGAAGGGCACTTGGAGCTCTGGGGTGCCCCTGTGCCAGTGTTTCCCTTGACCATCAGTCCTGGCCCCCTCACCCCCATCTCTGTTCTCTACCCAGAGATGGCTTCCCGCCTGCTCAGGCACAGGTGATTCTTCCGTGTAGGGGAGGGGGCAGCACTGTAAAACTGGGACGATGATGGTGGGTCAGTGGAAGGAGGGAAAGAAAGGCATCGAGAGTAATATAGGTGGAATGTTCCAAATCAGGGGAACAATGGGGCCTCTCAGAAAGTTAAGAGCCAGATTCTTCAAGGGAAGTGTGCCTTATCTAAGGGCAGGTAGAGTTTGAAGGAGGTTTTTAGAACAATGGCTTTGAGGTATGGAAATTCTACATCACTACTAGATTATAGTGGAAAGGAAGGCATTTGTAGGGGAAAAAAAAAAGAGAAATAAAAATGACTTCTCTCTCTACTTTTTTTAGAAGCAAGCACAGAAATGTGCAGCCAAACCTTGCTGGGGAGCTGGTTCGATTGAGCGCTCTGGTGCAAAGTCGAAAGAAATCGTACTTCATCCTGTCTCTTGGTGGATCATCCCCATTTGGCAGCCATGTGTCTGTCATCGTGCAGGTGAGGATTACGGTCAATTCAGGGGTGTGGAGGTGTGGGAGGGGGGTACGAACTCCTAATAGGAAAGATAACATCATAGGAGGAACCAGGTAGGAAAGGAGGACAGCTGGGGAGAGTTGTTTCTGGAACAGTGCTGTTGAGGGAGCAGTGTGAGTGACGCCTTCCCTACATACAGGAGGTGGGGAGTAGACTTCCCTGCTGTGCAGCTCATTCGAGGAGACAACTTTTGTATCATGTGACCCGTTTTGAAAACCTGCCAGAATCACTTGTTTTTCCCCTGCATTAGAAGAATGACCAAGGAAAGTATTTATCTTAACACCATTAAAACATGAAATCCATGTACTTTTAGTAAAACTTGGTACGTATTGTTGAGTCTTTTTATATCAACTGGTATGATTTTATTTATTTTTTTATTTTTTTAAAAATATTTATTTATTCGGTTGTGCCGGGTCTTAGTTGCAGCAGGTGGGCTCTTTAGTTGCGGCTCCCAGGCTCCTTAGTTATGGCTTGCCAGCTCCTTAGTTGTGGCATGCAAACTCTTAGTTGTGGCATGCACGTGAGATCTAGTTCCCTGACCAGGGATCGAACCTGGGCTCCCTGCATTGGGAGTGCGGAGTCTTATCCACTGCGCCACCAGGGAAGTCCCTGGTATGATTTTAAAGTCATTTTTTTAAATTTTTAATAATTTTTATTTATTTATTTATTTATTTATGGCTGTGTTGGGTTTTCGTTTCTGTGCGAGGGCTCCGTGGCATGTGGGATCTTCCCAGACCAGGGCTCGAACCCATGTCCCCTGCATTGGCAGGCGGATTCTCAACCACTGCGCCACCAGGGAAGCCCTAAAGTCATTCATTTTTATACTGATTATTGTTATACGATTTATACAATTATCTGAATAACGTTTCAGAAGCATTCAAAACAATTAAAGGATGAACGGGCTCTTTAACATACATATCGAAAAAGGAAACTGAAATTTACTAGCACTATAAGAATTCTTACCTGTATCTGTGTGTGTCATGAGCTGGAGTAACAGTAATTAGAGTATAAAGAAACTAAAAAAGCTTACAAACCACCCAAATTTCTAATCTTGTTTTTTCCTCTTGGGTTAAAGAGGAGCTTATGTATATTGTTTACATTAGAATGTTTTAAGTCTCCTAGAGCATTCAAAAATTCTGGGCATGGTAGGATTGGCTCATTCGAGGGAGAAAGCTCTGAAATGCACTTGAATTTCTGCAGGGCAACTAAAGTAGGCCAAGCCCTTTGGGTAGTTTATAATCTTATTGTAGATTCTATATCATATTGATTTGTAAAACAAGCAGAGAGTAATACAGAACAGTGTGTAAATTCCAAGGTGTGTGGTATAGTTGTAACTGCTATAGCAGGTTAGCTAGAGTTTATTATGTGGAGAGAAGCCTAAGAAGGGAGAGTTTAGACTCGATCTGGTTCTTGAAGGTGGCTAGGATTTGAATCCCTAGAAGAGAGGGAGGGCTGTCTGGGACTAGAGTATCACCTGTACCAAGATTGGCCCTTTATTGAGCATGTGCTGTATGCTAGGGGCTTTGGTCATTTCAGAGGCACAAAATTGAGTAAGATGATGGCTCTTGTCCTCTGGAAGCTCTCAGCCGGATAAGTGAGTCAGTGATTACTGTTCAGGGTCATAAGTGCTGGGGTAGAGACATGCACATGCACAAGGCACTGTGAAGGTGCAGAGGTGGGCTTTGGAATAAGTCTGGGAGGTCAGGGGAGGAGTGACCTTGGTTTGTTTACAGGCTGCTGAAGAGACACGTTGGAGAAATACTGTCACTCTAGATGATCCCAGTGAATCTCCTCCATGATAGAGGAGTGAGGTCATGTCTAGAAAGACAACTCTGAAGAGAGGAGTAAAGGTTCAGGGTAAACTGCTGTGCCAGGCAGTTGAGGATAAGAGATCGCTAAGCAGTGACAGAGGCGCAGCTGGAGAGGGTTAGCGGCAGTGTTTTGCCCTGGGGTGGTATAGGTCTGTCTTTCTCAGTAGGGTTTTTGCCTTAGAAGAAGAGTTGAGGAAAGAGAGGGCTGTGATGCTGTAAACTCAAGGGTGAAGTGTGGGTAAAAAGGGCAGGATTCAGGGGATAGGTATTCAGATCCTGGCATTTGGACAGAGGAAGGGAAGGACCTCAACGTCTGAATAAAGGAGAAGTGGCTGCAGTATTGGGAGGTCCTAGTGAGAGGTTAGAGGAAGTCTAGTGAGCCCAGGGGGAGCAGGGGAGAGCAGAAGCACCAGTATTCAGTCATTCATTCGTGTGTTCAGTCAAACCATCATTAGCTACTTGTTTTGCATAAGCAGTAAGCTTAAGTGAAATCTTAGCAATACCTTATGATGAGTTGTGACGTCCAAGTTCTGACTGGTGGTACCCAGCTGGTTTTAGAGAGAAATGGGGGTCTGTGAAGCGGAGCATAGGGGACCGTGAAGTTCAAGTATCCAGAGTCATCAGTGTGTTGGTTTTTTTTTTAATTAATTAATTAATTAATTTTTGGCTGTGTTGGGTCTTCGTTTCTGTGCGAGGGCTTTCTCTAGTTGCGGCGAGCTGGGGCCACTCTTCATCGTGGTGCGCGGGCCTCTCACTGTCGCGGCCTCTCTTGTTGCGGAGCACAGGCTCCAGACACGCAGGCTCAGTAGTTGTGGCTCACGGGCCCAGTTGCTCCGCGGCATGTGGGATCCTCCCAGACCAGGGCTCGAACCCGTGTCCCTGCATTGGCAGGCAGATTCTCAACCACTGCGCCACCAGGGAAGCCCCATCAGTGTGTTTTGAAGCCCCTGAGAATGGCAGCCGTGCTCTGGGAGGGACGTGCCCTAGAAGATCGTTACATTTATTAACGGTCTCATCGGTGTAACTTTTTTACTTTTGCTTACATTTCTTCAACAACCACCTTTCTCCATTCCCTATGAGACCCTCTGCCGTTCATTTTTACTTTCCTACTTGGATGTTTCTCCCTTTCCAACAGATTGAAAGTCTTCAGCATGTTATTTCTGGGTTTTTTCTTCATCTCAGCCCTTCCATCTTGTCTCTGGCAACTGCCAAGAACGTTCCTCCTCCATCCTGGCCAGGGTTTTCACTGCCTTGCTCATTCTGAGTTCTGAACATTTCTGTGTTGTTGCCTTTTGCTTGAATCACCCTCCTCTCTCCTCACTACTTCAGCAAAGCAGAGATGGCCTTCAGGACCCTGGCAAGTTCAGCTTCTTTCAATTGGCCTTCCTGATCATTCCACCCCATCCTGACCTCTTTCTTTCTCTGAAACCTTACCAGATGTGTATTGTTTTTGCCACTTGATCATACATGGCTCCATGTTATTACTTGGGTTTGTGTCTGTGTTTCCCATTGGTTTGAAATATGTTGGAGATGAGAGAAGTCTATGATATTTCCCTTAACATCTGTCCCAATACTGGATACTTATGTACCATGTGCATACTGATTAAATAAGTGAATGTTGTTTGTATGGCTGGTTTGTATGTTGGAGTGGGATGGGGAAAGGGCAGAATTTTCTGAAAGGAATATTTATATATTTTGGAGAAAGTTGTAGGGGTGGTTTGTGCCTTGGGGGAGGGATTAGGAAGTATCTGCTGTCTCCTATGAGAGGGGAGAGATCCTGAGAGTTCTGTGGCTTAAGACTTAATTGGCGAACAGGGAAGATGAAGAGGCAAGGAAAGGCTCTCGAGGAGCAGGTCTTTGAGGTCACATTGTGATGGGAAGGGACCCTGGCAGAGGGGCAGCATCATGGGAAGCCCCTCACGTACCGTGTTGCCTGCTTCCGCACAAGCCAGGTCCCTGCCCAGCTGGTGTGGCACCGAGCCCTTTGGCCTCATAAGGCCTATGTGCTGACGGAGCTGCGAGTGTCCAAGCTCCCTGGTCACCGATGCCGGATTTGGATGACCAGTCCCTCCTCCCAGCTTCTGCCACTGAAACCAGAATGTGTGCGAGAGCTGGAACTGGAGCTGGAAGGAGCCCCCTTGGAGACCAGCCCCCAGCCACTCCCCATACCCGGCAGTCCCCAAGGCAAGAAGGGTCCAGGTCCAGACGGTCTCGTCCGGGACTCCAGGCTCTTATCATACACGGTGAGCATAAGGGAGAGATCCTTGAGCCCGAAGGGCAGGAAACGTGGGGGTCTCCCAAGAGGAAGGGAACAGGGATCACCTGGCCCTTTGGCTTCTTTGCAGGGAACGGTCACTGGCACGCTGAATCAGCCTGCGGGCCTCTACGAGCTGGACGGGCAGCTGGGGCTCTGCCTCGCCTACCAGCAGTTCCGTGGCCTCAGGCAGGTAGTGCGGCCAGGAGTCCGTCTGGAGGTATGTGAGGGGCCAGGGCTGGTGACAGAAGGAGACCCTTTCAGTAGCTTCTCTTACCTTTACGGGCTGGTCCTTCTCTGCAGCAGGTCGACACCTCTACAGCAAAATTATGAAAATAATAAATGTGTGTTGGGGCGCGGGGGTGCTTTTGTTAAGAATGATTTGGACGAGAGCTCAGATCGGAAGGGAGTAGAGAGTGGAGCTCTGGGAGGAGCGGTTAGGCCCAGAGCCTCTCCTTTCCAGAAGGGTCTTCCAACTGGAGCTGAAGTGCAGGTGAGCAGCCAGGGCCCCGCTGGCCAGGAGCCCCCTGGCCCACAGAAAGGCTGAGTGAGGCTCCTGGGAGATGAAGCCTTACCGCAGGGGAGCCGCTTGTGATGGAAGGCGAGGCCTAAGGGGCTGGAGGGAAACAACCTATAAAGGAGAAATTGTATTTCTCCTGGGACCCAGGCAGTGGAAAACTGCATTTAACTCTGCCTGGGGTCACTGAGTTGCTTTTTCCCTTCTGCCTCCCCAGCTCCAGGATGTTCACCTCCTGCAGTCAATGGGTGGGGGGACGAGAAGGCCCATGTTAGCCCCCTGCCTCCGTGGCGCCGTTCTACTTCAGGGCTTCTCTCGTCTGATGCCTGAGACTCAGTCTTCCCACCGAGCCCCCGGGGCCTCCCTGTATGAGCAGCTGGTGTGGGAACATCAGTTAGGACTTCCCCTCTACCTGTGGGCCACCAAGGCCCTGGAGGAGCTGGCCTGCAAGTGAGGAGGACGAGGGTCTGGGCTGGGGAGGCGGTGGGAGTGGGACACTTGCTCTGTCAGCAAAGCCGGATTCTGGGAGAGACAGGGTCTTTGGGGGAAGTGACTCCGCTTCTTTCCGTGGCCAAGGCTGTGTCCCCATGTGCTGAGACACCACCAGTTCCTGCAGCATTCCTCGCCCGGGAACCCCAGCCTGGGACTACAGATCCTGGCCCCTACCTTGGAGGTTCTCGTTCCGCCTGGCTGCCCCGGTCGGAACACACACAACGAGATCCTTGACGAGCCGCATCGCTGTCCACTGCAGAAGGTCTGAGGATGTGGGGGCACGGAGCTGGCGGAGCTCACGCCCCGGGGGTCGCCCCGGGCACAGGGGATGCGTGATCTCATGTCTCTTCTCTCTGACAGTACGCTCGACTGCAGACCCCCTGCTCTTTCCCTACACTGGCCGCCCTGAAAGAGGAAGGGAAGTGCAGGGCCTGGGCCTCCTTTGACCCTAAGACCCTTCTGCCTCTCCCAGAGGCTTCTCACCTGCCCAGTTGCCAACTCAATCAGCGCCTGGCCTGGTCCTGGCTCTGCCTGCTGCCCTCTGCCTTCCACCCGGCCCCGGTAAGTGCGGCTCCGGCGGGACTCAGGGACTTCCTCTTTTTGCCATTTCCACTACCACTACCGTAGTCCTTTCTTGTCATTTTGACTACACTAGCCTTCTAACTAGAATGCTCCATCTCGTCTTGGCCCCCTCTAATCCGTTCTCCTGCAGCAACTAGAAGGGGGTGGGGTACAATTGAACATCGATTATAAAACTCTCTTAATTTAAATGCTTCTCTTGTTTCTACCAGTGTGTATAAAATCAAACCCAAACTCCTTGTTATGTCTTGGGAGGTCCTCCATGGTCTCCTACCTGTAACCTCGATTTGTATACTTTCTCTCTGGCTACTAAATGTGTGAATGCAGGTGCGTTTTTTCCACATCTGTCTACCGCACTTCAATATAAATTCTTTGAGGTCACAGACCATGTTTTTGTGGATCACTTTGTAGCTCTAACAGTTAACACAGTGCCTGGCACATGGTAGATGCTCAGTATATTTGTTTAATAAAACTTGATGCCTCGGCCAGTATATCTGTTTAATAAAACTTGATGCCTCGGCCTTCATCTCCTTGTAGGTTCTACTTGGGGTTCTGGTGCCTTCATCTCGTAAAGGTTGTCTGCGACTTCAGGACCAAAGTGGTTCCCTCCGCTGCCTACTCCTGGCCAAGCCCTCGCAGCCCCTCACTGACCCTGGGCTCATAGGTTTGGAGTTCAGAGGTGGAGAGAGATGGTGGTGGGGTAGAGGTTCTCTGAACTGGGGGCTTGGCAGAAAGCACTGCTGGGATTTACTAGAGATGCTGGAGTGGCTTCTGTTGATCAACCAGTCTGGCGGAAGGTGTAGGAGGCTGCTATTGGCAGGTGGTGTAAAGGAGCAAGGGGTTCCCGGCCAGAACTACAATTCCCAACATTCACTTCTCCCTCCCTAGGCACACCAGGATGACAACTTCCATTTCTTACCTTCTTAGTGTGGAAGAGTAATGGGCTTATTTGGGCTTACTGAGGTTTGTAGGCAGGGAAACCCCGGAGAGGAAAGCTTTTCAGATCTCGGAACAGGCGTTTTAGGGATTTATGAGAAAGTAGAATCAAGGCCTCTCAGCCTAGGTGGCCAGGGGTGGGATTGGCCCTGCAGGTGGAATGGTTTCTCCCTTGGAGGTATGACTCCTCCAAGATGGGGCTCAGGCCTAGGCCTTCACGTTGTGTTAGGGGAGCAGCTCTGGCCTGAGTTAGGCAGTGAGACCTGCAGGGCGGTCAGCTTTACTGCCCATCCCACAATCCTCTCCTCCTGCCAAAATAGAAATACTTTCTTCCTCCAGGCTGCCTGGTGCGGGCAGAGAGGTTCCAGTTGGTCGTAGAAAGGAATGTCAGAAGCAGCTTCCCATCGTGGAAGGAGCTGAGCATGACAGGCTTCATCCAGAAGAAGCAGGCCAGGTTGGTCATTAGAGTGGTGGCTGTCCTCTGAGTCTCTGAGGGGAAGGGGAAGGGGAAGGGCCCGGTAGGACTCTGGGGCCCACAGCATCCGGTGCCTGCATTGCTAAGAAACCTATTCCTTGTCTCTCCCAACAGAGTCTATGTCCAGATTTTTCTGGCTGATGCCCTGATCCTGTCTGTGCCCAGACCTGTCCTTCACTCGGCCACCTCCTCAACACCTCCTCAGACAGAGCCCTCCCTCCCAGAGGGTCCCCACATAGGACAGAGCCGGCTGTTCTTGCTGTCCCACAAGGAGGCTCTGATGAAGAGGAACTTCTGTGTCCCCCCAGGAGCCAGTTCGGAGGTGCCCAAGCCCACCCTCAGTTTCCTTGTGTTAGGGAGCTGGCTTGGGGGCACCCAGAAGAAGGAGGGAACTGGATGGGGCCCACCCGAGCCCAGGGAAGATGAAAACTCAGATCAGAAGGTAAACTGGGAACTGGGGCCTGGGACCTGGGACCTGACCTCCTGTGCCCCAGCTCCTGTCTGAGGGACCCTGCTCTCCCCCTCAGGTTCTCCTCATCTTCCTCAGCTCCTCGGTCCGCTGGTTTGAGTTCTTGCACCCAGGGCAAGTGTACCGACTCGTGGTCCCTGGCCCTCCCGTGAGTGCCCTAGTTCACCATGCCCTTCCCCAGAAAGCTTTTTTTGGCTTGGGGTCTGGAGAGGAACTTCTAGGTCTAGAAGAAGGGTGGATTTAGATCACATAGAAGGCCTGTCTGTGTCTGGATCACTTCCTTCACTAGGCTCCAGAGAGGAAACAAAACTGGGTTGTAGTATGTTAGGAACCTCTCTCCGGACCAGGACACACTCAGAGACGATCATCTCCCCATTTCCTGGCAGACACCAATGTTGTTCAAGGAGGGTGGTTCATCCTGCGTATCACAGCGTCCTCCGGAGCTGGCTGGCTGTACGTCCTGCCTCACTGTCCAGGATGAGTGGACCCTGGAACTTGCGAGCTCCCAGGACATCCCAGAGGTGCTGGGTATCAGCAGGGCACTGCCTGAATCCTCGCTGACTGACCTGCTCAGTGACAAGTAAATGTCCCCCAGCTTCTCCAGCTAGTTTGGCTGCTCTCTCTTCCTCTGCCGTGGTTGCGTCGGATGAACAGCCCATTCTCTGCTACAGTGTGTGTTTCTTGCATGTGATTTAGCTCCTAGAGGAATGATGTCAGTGTAAGATGCAAGTTGTGTTTCACACTTGATTTTCCCCCAGTATGTTACTGTTCTGAAATGACTGTGAGCAGGCTTTCTCACAATTCAGGAAAAGCTTTAGCAATAAAAGGAAATATAAGAGACAAAAAAACAAGGACAAAAGCTGAAAAGCTTTAGGGAACAACCTTCCTTTAGTGCAAGAAGTGGCTGGCTTATGGCTTCAGGAACAGCTATACTTTCCTCGTGTAGGCTTTTTCGGGGTAGCTGCAGTGCAGTTGAAGAAGCTGCAGAGATACTTCCCCCCTGTGTAAGCAAACAAACACTCTACTGGATTACATGTGTAATTTTTACAAAATTGATCACTGTCAGAAGTGAAAGTTTTCAAGGACCTATGATTTGAAGGGAGGGGGCATGGGCCCCAGCATACAAAGCTGTGAACAATGGACTGACAGATTCTGGGTGTAAATGCAAGTGGAGATTCACCTCTGCTGGGGCGTTTCTTGGTGAGGCCTCTGGGTGCAAGGCTGTGTGGGTTTTGAGTGATCTGCACAACCCTGCTTTTCCCATGAACCCTGTTACTTTTAGCATGTGGTTTGAGACAGTGCAAGGCTTTCCAGGGCCTCATAGATAATGTTCTGGCAGATACTGTAACTCCTTTCTGTCCTTGGATCTGACTCCATTCTCTGCTTTCTTAAGCCTCCATTCTCACTGTATTTCTCTGACCTTCCAGTTTCACAGATTCCTTGGTGTCTTTCTCAGCTGAGATTTTGTCACATCTCTGGATAAAGCCTGGTAATGACACCTCTTTTGGGGAAAGGTATGAAATACAGTGGTGGGACCTTGTGATTCTGAGAGAGACCACTGACCCCTCGCCTCTCCTTCTGTAGGGAGCTCTGGGGCCACGAGACGGTGTGTGAAGCTCACCGTAGCTCTGGAGACGGCTGACTGCGAATTCCCCCCTCACTTGGACATATATATCGAAGACCCACACTTGCCTCCCCCACAGGGACTTCTTCCAGGAGCCCGAGTCTACTTTAACCAGCTAGAGAAAAAGGTTTCCAGGTGAAGATCTGTGTTGATGTCCTTGCCTCCCCTTCCTACTGATGTGGTTCTCTTGAACACTCGCCCCTACGTGTGTGGCAATGACAACTTCTCTTTGGTATTACGTTTACACGTTTACTGTGTTTCTCTGGCGTTTATGCCCTCTGCCCCTGCGAGATGTTCCAGACCAGTCCTTCCCTTATTCTTCCCTCTGCTCCAGTAGAGCCGGGGTTAGGGTATGTCCCTCGGGGGAGTGGCCTGGCCTGTAATGCAGTCCCAGCTCCTACCTCACATTGACTTCTTTCTCCTCATCACTCTTCCTCCTCTCCCTGCAGATCCCACAATGTTTATTGTTGTTTCCGGTCGTCTACCTGTGTGCAGGTCCTGAGTTTTCCCCCGGATACCACAATCAGGTCAGTGGCCCAGACCCCGATCCCTAAACTTCACAGCCTCACATCTGCATACCGTACTTGTTCCAGGGTCTGGAATTTTTGCCATAACTACAGTCTTCTCCACTCCTAGCAAAATATGTTGAGTTGCAAGGATTTCCTCTGCTTCAAATAAAAGATGTCCAGTACCTATCATTTTACCCAGAAAGATTTAGTGTTCTAGGATTTTCAAGGCTTTTCAGTCCAAAATACAAATCTTTCTTGGCTAACATCTTGGTTTTTCAAGACTGAGAAATAACTGATGACAATCAGAGATCAAGAATCAAAATGGGGGGACTTCCCTGGTGGTCCAGTGGGTAAGACCCTGCGCTCCCAATGCAGGGGGCTCAGGTTTGATCCCTGGTCCAATCCCTGGTCGGGGAACTAGATCCCGCATGCTTCAACTAAAGATCCCACGTGCCGCAACTATGAGCCCACATGCTGCAACTAAAGATCCCGTGTGCTGTAACGAAGACCCGGCGCAACAAAAACTAAAAAAAAAAAAAAAAAGAAGCAGCAAAATGGGGGCCAGGGGGCTTCCAGGAGAGCACGGAAGCCGCTACTGTCCCCATCTGTATGCGTGCTGAGTCCTTCCAGACACACCCTGCTTTTAGAACCCTGTTGGCTGTTTCTTGACCCCTTTCTCTTTAGTGCCCCCCTGCCCCACATCTACCTAGCTGAACTTCTGCAAGGTGACAAGGCCCCATTCCGGGCCACTGCTTCTTGCCATGTCGTTTCGGTCTTCAGCCTTCAGCTCCTCTGGGTGTGTGCTCATTGTACCAGCATCTGCCCGCAGGTATGAGAGGGAACAGGCCGAGCTGGGTGCAGGGTGCCAGAGGGATGTGATGGGATCCAGGGGATTTTCCCAACCACTTTCTTCATCCCAGGGAAGGTGTACTCGTCAGAGCCCTGCTTGCCCCACTCAGACGTCTATAAGCCAGGCCAGCATCAGGTGAGAGCAGAGCACAAGGTGGGTGCCCGTCCCACCACTTACATGACTTTGTGTCTGCTGTCCCAGTGTTTGCACAATTCCTGGCTTGTGGGAATTGCTTAATATTTTCAAATCAACGATGAGAATAAAGTGAGCTAACGGCTGGAAAAGATGGAGAGGGAGTCATGTTGGGTCCAGGTGACTGGCCACCTGGGTTCCCTGTGGGAGTTGCTATTTCCTACTCCCCATCCCCCACCCCCGCCCCCAGGCTCCTGGTGGAGGATGGGACTGCCGAAGCTGTGGTGACCTGCAGAAATCATCAAGTGGCAGCAGCACTAGGACTGTGTCCTAGTGAGTGGACCTCCCTCCTCGAGTTCGTTCGAGGGCCGGGGAGAGTGGCCTTGCAATTCACAGGGCCTGGAGCCCAACCTGAGGTGGGTGACATGTGGCTGGGAGGCAGGGGCTCAGATACCCAAATTCCTGGGGGCTTGGTAGAGAGCGTTTAGAAACTTGAGTTCTGTTGAAACCTGAGTTTCCCTTTCTAGTCCTCAGCCAAGACTGATGAGCCCTTGACCCTCTTCCTCTGGACACTGTGTACCAGTTTCTCTGTCCTCCGCCCTATTGTGCTTTCTTTTGAGCTTGAGAAGAAACCCTCCAAGATCATCCCGTTAGGTGAGAGTGGAAGGGGAGGGGTGTAGATAGATGGGTCCCAAGAGGAAGAGGGAGGAGGGATTGATAGGGGTTTCGGGAGTCGGGGAGGAGAATGGTGGGCGAGGACTAAAAACCACATTCATAGGACACGTGTTTTCCTCTCTTCCCATCTCAGAACCTCCTCGACCACAGCGGTTCCAGTGTGGGGAGTTGCCGTTCCTGACTCGTGTGAATCCCAGGATCCGACTGTCATGCCTCTTTATCCAGGAGCCTGAGCACCCCAGTGCCCTGGGGGCCTTAGCTTCCTCCTGCTAACCCGAACTGCAGTGGCCTGAAAGTTCTTCCTGCCCCGCTGGAGACCTTGAGGCCTGGGCTTCAGCTCTTCCCCCTTGTCGTGGCTCTTACCTTCTCTGTGATTGAACCAGGACCCCGGATCCCTGGATTCACAAAATGCTACCCTACTGTTATTTCTCCTATATTCTAATGCCAGCCTGCCTTGAGGAAATCGTGGAAACAGGCAAATTATGGTGCTGTTGCTATTTCCTCTCTAGTTGGTGTCAAGGCACCTGTGCTCACAGGTGGCCCTGAGCACCTGGGTTCTGTCTTTGTGTCAGGGACTTGCCCCTTGTGGGGGTGCTCCTGACAGGCCCCTTGGTCTACAATAAAGCTCTGGGGATGTTTCTCACTTGTGCTCACATGGGTCTCAGGCCTCATGACCTCCTGGCAGCTGGCCCATCGTTTACCATCATTTCAGCCCTTGTTTGCCACCAGTGCCAAAACTGGTTTGGAGAAGAGCTTCTGGTCCAGTCAAGTCAGGCCCTAAAGGGAGTAAATTGGGGTGTGGGGTGCAGGGTAGACAACATTGCCATGATGGCCTCAGTCAGCAAGGTTGGGCCCAGGAAGAAGTCAAGCCTGGAGTTGTTGCTAAGTATTGATATAAGGTGGTTATGGAGAGAGGGAAGCACCAAGCATTAGGAGGGGCGTGGGAGGAACTCGTAATGTGGAACCCCAGTCAAGGGGTCAGTGCTGTGGGTGTCCTGTGGGTCAGGCCTAAGGCAGATACTTGATCAACACCATGAGACTGGCAGGAGTTCCTAGTCAGAACCTACAGAATTAGGGGTTGCAGGAGCAGTTATTTGGAGATGCTCATGCATTTGGCTGGTGTTCTGTCGTTTCTTTCCTGGGAGCTGCTTGCTAGATAGAGGGGGTAAGGCCTAGCCACACCTCCAAGCGTTGTACAGAGCACGTTCCTTCCTTTGCATTAGGGATCTCTTTTAGTTCGTATTTGAGAGGTCTTTGGATCATGGCTGCTGCCACACACCAAGGTTTTTGAGGACTTGAAAATGGATTTGTCTCTACTTCAGCGATACATATGTGAAGATTCGAAGATCATAACTTTAGGACCTGGCCGGTTAGCTCAGTTGGTTAGAGCGTGGTGCTAATAACGCCAAGGTCGCGGGTTCGATCCCCGTACGGGCCAGTGGGGTTACTTTTATTCCCTCTCGTAGCCGGAAGTTTCCGACTGGAGCTAGTTTCTTTCCCAATCACAAACGACTGCGAACCCACTACTTTTCAAAACCTGAGTTGCTCGCTCACTCCAGCGCTCGGAAGGGCGCTCCCTGGGCTGGGAGCGGCCGCCATGTCTACTCTTCCCTGGGAGCGCACTGTTGGAGGCTGGCGAGAGAATGGGGAAGATGCCGGGACAAGGATCCCAGAAAGGTGGGGCGGGGCCGCGAGGGGAAGGTCGATTACAATTCTGTCCTCTGGTGTTCTCGCTGAACGGTCTCCTAACCCTGGAAGCGCGAAATTGTAGGAGGGATGGTGTTTGCGGAGCATGGAGACTAAGAAAGGCTTAGAGCGAGAAGCCAAGTTATAAACATGTAGTCGTGGCCGAGTGGTTAAGGCGATGGACTAGAAATCCATTGGGGTCTCCCCGCGCAGGTTCGAATCCTGCCGACTACGCATCCTTTTCCTTCTCCTTCTCCGACGCGCACTAACTGCATTCTTTCTGTCCTAGGTCTCACGGAGGATTTAATCCGATCGGTGCCGCAGACATCCTCCAACCACGCACATCTAGCTAGGGCTGAGATCTTTCATTTACATCTTTCAATATCCGGGGAAGCTCTTGAATGGACGTTTGACATCAAACATAATGATTTGTCAAAATTAATTTTAGAAAAATCTAAGTTGTGACCAACCTCCCGGCGATATAGTTGTGTATATCCCTTCAGAAGTCCTCCTAGTGGCTTCGGCGCCGTGGCTTAGTTGGTTAAAGCGCCTGTCTAGTAAACAGGAGATCCTGGGTTCGAATCCCAGCGGTGCCTTTAATCATCCGACTCTCGGGGGAAGACTGTATCTGTTTTTGTCTTTGAATCCTTACACTCTAATGAATTTATCAACTGCTTTTAGACTACAGTACGCAAGAGTTCCAGTTCCACACTCATTTCCTGCTGAGAGGAACAGCCAGTTCCGGTAGACTGCTCCAGAAGCTTGCGCCGTGACCAGGGCGGGAAGCCAGCGCAGGCCTACTCCTTCCTTTGCAAAGCGGATGACACCCCGCTGGTGCTGCTGGGCCAGCCCTAGCAGCTGTCCCACTGCCTTGGTCCTACCCCAAGAACATAAGTCGGTTTGTTTTGTTTGGTTCTTCATTATAGTTCTTTTGGTTTGGGGCCTCAGAATTATATATGTATATATATTTTTACAAATAATTCTTAATTTAAAAAATCGAGGGAGGGGTGCGTCTTCTATACGCAGTTCCTGTACCAGGCCCTTCACGTATAGCTGTCTTCACGAGCTGGTAGTCCGGGTTAGGAATTAGCAGGAGATACCGCCTGGCATTGCACCATCTGGTTTCCTGCAAGAGGGCTCGAAAGGGCTGGGACCCTGCAGACTGAGTGGGAGTAGAAGAGAGCATAGTCCCGGTGGGGCCTCCAGAGAGCCCGGTGTGGAAGGGCAGAACACATTTCTGGAGCACTGAAGCCGGGCGTGTGAGAGTAGAAGTAAATGCTGCGGAGAAGGAGGCAAGAATTAGGATCCGTGGGCTGCTGACAGGGCCTAAACCTCCTTGGAAGTTAGACAGAAAGGTCTAGACACCATCCTTTGCCCGGGAACCACTGCAAGATGTCTGAGCACAAGTTTGGCTTGAAGGAATTGGTATATCGAGGTGACAAGTCAAGTAAGTGACACAGCACCACCGGGACCAGCTTTGTGCCAAGCACTGGGCTGCATGCTGTGCATAACCAAATGAATAAGGCAAACCCCTTTTCTCATAGGAAGGCACAGTCAGCCACAGTGCACCAAGGGCCCCCTGCCCTTGGCCCCCACAGGGCAAGGACAGGGCTCTGTGAGAACACGGACAAGAGAAGTGGCATCTCATCGGACCTGAGAGTGGAGAGTGATCAGGGGAGGCTTTCTGGAGGAGGCGAGCTACGTCTTAAAGACCACATGGAAATTTGCCTGTGTTCCATTCAACAACTCCATACTCTGTAACAACCATTATTCTAGGCCCTGAGAATACAGCAGGGAACAATAAGCACAACAAAAAACGTTTTTAAAAGTAAATTATGTCATATGCTAGATAAATGCTACACAGAAGAATAACATAAGGGATCAGTATAGGAGGGGAGAGAACTTTGGGGGGTTGGTTATAGAAATGTCAAAGACTTGCACCTGTGCAGCTACAGAGAGGTGGAGAGGAGGGGAAGAATTCGAGACATGTTTAGTATAAAAAACACTACAGGATTCAGTAACTGATAGGATGTGGAGTCTGAAGAAAAGGGAGAAGCAATTCAGGATGTTGCCAGGGTTCCACTTTAGGGAAGTGCTGAGGGGAAGGGTTACTACCTTCTCAAATTCACTCTTTCTCACCCTATCTCTTTCAAACAACTGTGATTGCCCAAAGTTATACCTTAGAACTCAATGTTTCCGTGTAAAGCTTTGACTCCTGTTAAAATGTAAAATACTTGCACCAAGGTAGAAACAACATCAGTTGTTTACGTCTTAGTTCTTGGATTCTAAAAGTGGGGTCCATAGATATTGTATGGATTTTTCTAGAAAAGGTGGCCACAGCTTTCATCATGTTCTATAAGGAATTTAGGCTTCCACCTCTGTGCAGATTAAATGCGGGAGACCAGGTAAGACAGAGGTGACTAGAGACGTGGGGAAGGCTGGCGCCCAAGAGGAGGGAGACGGGAAATGGAAAAGGGTGGCAGGAGGGAGATGCCGGATCAGCCCTGAGCGCTCCTCACGCACCTGAAAGGCCTGGGACGCCGACAGGAAAGGATAGGCTGTTCTCTGCTGCCCTCCCCCGCCGTCTGGCCAGGGACACCTGGGAAAGAAAAGGCAAAGAGCTGAACCCTTCGCTGAACTCCCCTCCACCAAAGTATCTGTGGGTAGGGCCTTAAGAAGGGATGGGCCCACAAATCACACGACTGGGGTATGGAACAAGATGGTTCAGCCCAGAGATGCTACCGGGGGGTCGAGTTCAGGGGCCGATCAGAACCCTCCTGGGAAGACTCTCCAGAACAGGAACCGACCTGAGGGAACACGGTAGCTGGCAACTGACCCCACCAGACCCTGCCAGGACTCTTGGCGGCCCCCATGTGAGAGCACGGCGAGTGTATAAAAAAGCTTAGAAGCTCGCACAGTTTGGATAGCCCATCCCCCACCTGACCTCGCCAGCCACTCATCTCAATGACGCCTCCTGCGTGGGTCTTCTTGGCCCCAGGAATTATTCCCTCGCCTGGGCACTACCCTGCGGTCTAGGGAGACTGTGGGCTATCGAAGTGTCGGTCACTCCAGAAGGATGGACAGACGCAGGGACAGAAAGAGGGGCTGGTGTTCCCAGAGAGATCTCAGGACTCATTAATTTGTCCCCAACCAGGCACCTCTACCGCTAGTCTTCAAAGCTCTGCGCCGGGGGCTGGGTCCGAGGACGGCGGGCGGAGGCAGGAAGAGTCGAGACTCCGGACTACGGAGTGGCGCCAAGACAGTGACCGTACGGAGCGGGCACACGGGTGCTCGAGGCAGTCCTGGAGGGCTGCTCGGGGGCGAGGCCGAGACCACTCCCTCCCACTTCCCCGACGTTATTTCCTGGGAGGAGTCGGAGCTCGCGGCTCTGGAGCCGTGAGAGATTCCCAGACCCCAGCACCAGAGTACTGTGCGTCGGGGCGCGTGGTCCCTGACCGCGTGCCAGGATCAGGTCGCAGTGAATCACAGTCCTAGGACTGCAGAAAGCCTGGAACGACCTCTAAAGTCGTCCGCGGCCGCTACTTTGTGTCGGCTCGTTGGTCTAGGGGTATGATTCTCGCTTCGGGTGCGAGAGGTCCCGGGTTCAAATCCCGGACGAGCCCGGTCTTTGAGTTTTGCGGAAACCAGAGCCCCAAGGCGGTTGCTACTTGGAACGGCGCTGAGGAGGCTCGGCTGGAAAGTGATCAGCATGAACTGAGGGCTTGAAGGAGGTGTGCCGGGAGCTCTTTTGTTCTGAGTGGACACCCGGGTGGTAGAAAGAGGCTCGCAGCGCGCAGTCCTTCCCAGAGTGCCAGGAAGAGGGCAGGCACCTCCTGACATGGGCAAGACGCTCGCTTTCTGCTCCCCTCCTTCCCACTTGATGCTACTCCTCGGCCGCCAGAGCCTGGTTTCGGTTTGATTGATGTCCGTCAACTTACAGTAGTGGATGACAGTGAAACGGGTTGGGACCTATTTAGGGTTATGTCTGGGAGAGCCCCAGGACTGTCAGAATTCAGGTCTCTGCAGGCTTGGAGGCCGTCTTTCTCTCGGTCACTCCTGCTCGTTTTCGCCCTTCTGGGGCCTCGCGCTCAGTTATGGTCTAGAACATGTATAGGTTTGGGTCAGCATTTTTTAGTGGACGGAGGGACAGCATCCACAGGAGGCCTCGCCATTAGCTCGCCGCGTTCGGTGAAGATAGCAGATCAAGCATTTGGAGCGAACGGTGTTTGTCTCATTCCTCGTTAGTATAGTGGTGAGTATCCCCGCCTGTCACGCGGGAGACCGGGGTTCGATTCCCCGACGGGGAGAAGTGCTAGTTTCTTTTTCTTACAGCCACTAAATCTTAACTTACTTCGGAAGTACCCATCCCGGGCCCTAGGATGAAGATAAAAAGGAAAGTAGAAGGAGAGGGATCGTTTGTTCTGACTCTCAAGCTCACATTCTAAATTTCATGTTTGTTTTATTTCAAGTAGCTCTTATTTTAAATGTGTGGCTAAATTAATTATTCTCTCCATTCAATAGGTTTATTAGCCATTATTCTCGCCGTTCAATAAGCTTATTAGACGCGTTCATTGACGATAATTTAAAAAACACAAGAAGGCAAACAGCAAAACACTGTCACCCACGTAATTCGGGGGCAAAAAGAAGAGCTTGACATTACTATGCGTTGGCCGGGAATCGAACCCGGGTCAACTGCTTGGAAGGCAGCTATGCTCACCACTATACCACCAACGCCACGCTAGCGTCGTTTCTTATTGAAGTTCCTAAATACTGAGTTAGGTCTACAGGGTCGTGGCTTGAGTTATAATGAGTCAGGGCCTAGGCGAGCAACGGACGAAAGCGACGCCGACACGGAAGTAACGGGTGCAGTGTGCGAGGCACTCACGTGTGAGCGGCGCTTGGCTCCCGGCACCGCCAGTGAGCTCCAGTCACCACGCGAGGGACTGTTTGATTATACCCAGTCTACAGACGAGGAAACCAAAGTCAAGAGAAGCCAAGTAGGGGAAGAGCTGGAATCAAATCTAAGATTTATCCAGGGCGCCAGATCTGCACCGACACTTTATTAACCCCCAAAATAAATCTCAAACACATGAAGTAATTTCTCTGTTGAGTAGCTCAATGTGTACCGAGGTTAAAGAATTGGGCCTTAAACCAAGTGCGTCTAAACCCAATTTGTCCAGAGAAGGATGGTTAATCCCTTAGTGCGCGCGCGCATCTTGCCCACTGACGGCTCGGAGAACCGCTCTGACAAAGGGCCGGGCGGGGCCTGAGAATAAAACTCCGCCCCTTGATGCTGACGATACATCTGTTCACGAGGCCCGTCAAACGGCCGCTTCGGGAAGGCCTCGTGGCGCAACGGTAGCGCGTCTGACTCCAGATCAGAAGGTTGCGTGTTCAAATCACGTCGGGGTCAAGGGGTTATTTTCGGTAGCTGGATAGCTTTGCATGTGAGATTCTTTTTCGGGAAAGAAAGAAAAGAACCTTGTGTTATTATATGAAAAAAAAAAAAAAAAAAGGAACCTGATTGTTTCTGGGATTTTTTTTCCCTAAAGTATCTGAGTTTTCTACTAAAATACAAATTTTGGAACTTTTATTTTCATCTTACTGTTTCCATTAAATCAACCAATTAAAATAATAATACCTTTAATCTCATAGATATTTTAGATATCCTAACACAGAAATTGTTCATAAACAGTCACCAATTCTTGTTCCGAAAATGTATTTTGGAGCAATAAATGTTCTTTATTGAAAAGAATGTAGCAATAATGAATAACGTTAAAGTAATAATGATAATTCATAATCCTCCTAAACCAGTGATTTAATTTTTGGCAATTTAAGTTCCACTTGCCAGGGGTGTCCATAATCTTGTACTCCAGTATTTTCACTTATCATCGTAATAGGAATAGGATTCTATTACCTTTATAATTTTAATGAACATCTGACTTCAAGGACAATGCTGTAAGTTATTAAGCAATTCTTCTAAAGTTAGACATTCTGGTTGTCTGGTGTTATCTGCATTTTTTTCTCATTATTTAAAGTGTTACCATGTACATCCTTTTTTTTTTGGCCTCTGCTGAATTTGGTCTATGACATGAATTCCTGAAACTCCAGTTCCAGGGTTAAAAGTTCCCCTTAGCTGAACAGCTAACTGTACTGCTGTCCAAAAGATTGTTACTTTTTCAACTAAAAGCGATCTTTCTTTTTTTCTTTCGTTTCCTCTCTTTTGAAAAAACAATTATGTTTCCATTACCGTGTTCTTGTATTCAGTTCAATTTCTTTTTTTTTTTTTTTATGGCTTTAATCATCTCTGATGTTCCCTCCATGCGGTAGAACATAGGGGTATTAAATACAAATATTTTGTATTTAATTTGCGTTACATACAAATATTCTCCAGACTTCACTGCCGTCACTAGAAGCCCAGAGCTATGTGTATTTTTGCTGCTTCCGGTATATTGAAAAAAAAAACAACGAAGAAATTTAAGCCATCACTCCACAGGCCTTGTCTTTCCCAGTGGGGAATTTCTTCCTTGACATCTCTTTCCTTAACTAATAGCGCCCTTGTTAGTGTCACAGGCTTGGGCTGCAGGAAAGGAATTTGGGCTGTCTCACCACAGCGCACAAAGAATCTGTGCCTCGCCTTCCCCTCCTCTCCGTAGTCCCAGGACCGCCTTCTGCCAGAGTGGTCACTGTGTTACGTGTGTCAAGACTGAGGCTGACAGTCCGCCAGCCTTTGTTGCAGAAGCCAAGTGTGCTCGATTTGAGAACCGCTGATGACTTAGCAAGGGGACAGCTCAAGAGCGTTATTTTCGCTCATGGTTAGTACCATGACCTAACGGGGAAGGAGTGTGAAGCTGGCAGTCGGTAATCCTGCATCCCCTCCTCGGTGTCCACCCAGAACAGGGCCCCTTTAAGGAGATACAAAATAGTAATTTTCTCATTCTATCTTTCCTTCTACATTAAAAAAATTTTTTTATTCGAGTATAGTTGATTTACAATGTCGTGTTACTTTCTGCCGTACAGCAAAGTGAATCAGTTATACGTATACATATATTCACTCTTTTTTAGATTCTTTTTCCATATAGGCCATTACAGAGTATTGAGTAGAGGTCCCTGCGCTATACAGTAGGTCCTCGTTAGTTATCTGTTTTGTATATAGTATTGTGTATATGTCAATCCCCCTTCTGCCCCCAACCATAAGTTTGTTTTCTACGTCTGTGACTCTATTTCTGTTTTGTAAGTAAGTTCATTTGTATCATTTTTTGTTAGATTCCACATATAAGCAACATCATATGATATTTATCTATTGCTGCACTTTTTTTTTTTTGGCCACGCTGTCCTGCTTTCAGGATCTCATTTCCCTGACGAGGGATTGAACCCGGTCCAGGCAGTGAAAGTGCCGAATCCTAACCACTGGACCACCAGGGAACTGACAGACTTACTTTTAACTAGTCTGTGTAAATTTTATCATGTTCATGTATATTTAAAAACCAATACATCAACAGAATAGATAAATCTCACAAACCTAATGTTGAATGAGAAAAGTCAGGCGCCAGAGAATATATACTGTGTGATCTCATTTGCATAAAGGTCAAAACAGGCAAAACCAGTATGTGGGTTAGAAGTCAGGACAGTGGTTACTCTTGGGACAGGGGGGGAGTGACTTGAAAAGAAGGCTGGGGGTCCTTCTGGGGTGCTGGAAATATTCTGTTTCTTGATCTGGGTGCTGGTTACCCAGAGGTGTTCACTTTGTGAAAATTTGTCCAGCTGTACATTTTCCATTATGTACACTTCAATAAAACATTTTACGATGCATCAGAAGTGTCGTGTAGAGGCTTCTTGTCCCGCCACATGGGCAGGGGCACTGTCCCTGCTGATCCAGTCCCTGAGGATGCACACATGGACCTGGAGGGGGCCTCAGGCCTCAGTCTCAGTGGCAGGGATGTTTGGTCCAGGCCTGCAGTTTGTACCAAAGACGAACACTTGGGCTCTAATGGCCAAGAGCAAACCCCAGCGATGATGTTTGACCTGGGAATGCTCAGGAGGAGTCTGGATGGAGGAGAGCAGCCAGGTCTTGATGTACCTACTCAGCTCATCAGCGTTGCCTCAGGTTTACCTTGAGGAGGACAACTTAGTGGGGAGACATGGGGAGTATTGGCTAGGCTCCTCCAACAAGGCCCTTCCAGAACGTTCTGAGTCTACTACTCCTCGTCCCTGGAAGGGGCTTATTGGCTGACGATGAGAATTCATGTCTTGAAATTTCTTTGTGGGGGAGGGGGGAGAGGGGAGAGGGGAGAGAGGGGAGAGGGGGAGGGAGGACTTCCCTGGTGGTCCAGTGGTTAAGGCTCCACACTCCCAAGTCAGGAGTCCCGGGTTCGATCCCAGGTCAGGGAAATAGATCCCCTCATGCATGCTACAACTAAGACCCGGCATAGACAAGTAAATAAATTTCCTTGGGGGATATTCCATTATCAGAAATAAAAGGACTGACATGTGTGCCTAACAAACATTACGGTATCCCAGCCATCCAGCCTGACCTTTGGAACACGCTACATTCTGACCCTTCCCAGTCACTGGAAAATTCTACTCCCACAGCTCTGGGAGTAGAATAGTGACAATTTCCCCTCAAGGACACCTCTCAATGTTCCTTGGCCAGTAGCCAGAATCCCCAATCTAACAGGAACTGGGAGGCAAAAAGCAAAGCAAGAGGAAAGAAGAAAAGAGTTAGACCTGGGGGAATTTGCTGATTTACATCTTTATAAACCTGGGGAATCCCTGTGCGAGAGTGGTTGCTGAGCTTGCCTCACCAAAGAGAACAGACCACAGTTTTGGATGGGGCTGCACTGGAGGTAGATTGCTGGTACTCAGTGTGGCCCACAGACTGGTGTCACTTCATGAACTGTTACTTTTATGTCCGAGCTGAGTATAGAATTTGAGAGCTACGTATTTAAAAACTCTTACAGTATTTGTCAGAGTACTTTTATAAACGTTGGTTATAACCAAAAAAAAAAAAGTGAGCTTGTTATTTTTATATTTTTTAGATTTCATTTGTTAAGGAACTCATTTTTATTGTATTTTATAAAAGTATCAATCTGTGATAGATTGACAATAATTAAGGCTGGTTCTTCCCTACAGATCGTTTGACGAGCACTGGGGTAAATAACAGAGATTTTGTTCACTAACTTGAACAGGCAGCTGATAGTTGCCTAGCTGCTAGAACAGATAGGTTTTGTTTTGCTTTGTTTTTTGTGAATAATGCAAATCTCAATTTTATGCTGGCCCATCAACTATTCCTGAAAGGCCAAATGTCTTCCGACATAATGTGCAAGTGGGAATTTAAAGACTCCAGGGGACAGAGATACTGTATGGGATCTAACAGGCATATCCCACCCATGCACTGTGTCCTTGACAGGTTCTAGAAAAGTCTCCCTTCACTAGATTATGAGGCATAAAGTATGCTGCAAGTGACAGGATTTTTGTAAAGCTCTTCATTAGCTAGTCACTCTATGCCAAATATGTTGATAAAGGCACAGAAATTGAAATGGGCTCCTTGATCTTGGGAAGTGGGGTTGGGCTGACCCTGAGTGAAAACAGCACTGTACCTCCAGTGGCACATGCCTATTTCTACCACCACACCCCCGATCTGCTTTAACTGTAGGGGCTGGAATAGATACTCACGGTTACCAGCCTCCTTTGCAGTAGTCATGTGACACAGTTCTAGGCAAGGAGATATCTACTGTGAACTTTTTTTTTTTTGGCTGCTCCTTGGGACTTGTGGGGATCTTACTTCCCTGACCAGGGATCAGACAGGGTCCCATGACAGTGAAAGCACCGAGTCCTAACCACTGAGCAGCCAGGGAATTCCCATATTGGGAACTTTTAGAAAGGCTTCTGCTTTTCCTGATAAAAGAGACAGAGACTGTTGGAATCCATCTTGCAATCATAAGGGAAAATGTTAAGAGAATCACGGAGAGGCCAATTCAGACCTCTAACATTGTTCAGTTCCTGAGCCAACTATCTACTTTCTGATTTCTTGTTATGTAAGATAAAATAGATGTCTACTGTTTATGCCATTGTTAACTGAGTTTCCTGTTACTTGCAGTCAAAAGCATTGTGAACTGATCTAGAAACCCATTAGGACTTATTTCATTTACATTGGGTTGAATCATATGAAATTGGTATTTTCTGTAGGTCAGAATGATTGACTGTCAGTAGTTTTGCATCATTCAACCCAAATGACTACAAACACTCTAGGTCTGTAGATGTGTGTCAGTTAGTATGCTTTTAACAGCAAATAACAGAACTCTTAACTCAATGCATTAGAGAAGGAGACCTATTGGGTCATGGAAGGAAATGGCTGAAATAGGCATCCAGAGGTTCAACACTGTCATCAAGTTCTCGGGTTCTTCCCAGGCCTCTCTTCTGCCTTCTACAATGTCAGCTTCGTACTCAGCCTGCTGCCCGCAGAAGGACCACCACCAGCAATGCAGGCTATGTGCTTTCTTGTCCAGTTCCAGCAGGAGAAAAGGAGCTTCTGTACAGCATTCTGGACAAGAATCCTAAAATTCCCACTAACTGACTCACTAAGGTCACATGCTTATCCCTGAACCAGTGACCATGATCCCAGAATAAAGGGTGTTGACTGGTATAAATCAGACAGGGTCCACTCCTGGACCTGGGATGGGGTCAGCTTCCCTCTCAGACCCACAAAAACTCTAGTTGCTTTCAGGAAGTGGGAATCGCTGGGAGAATGGATGCTGGCTAGATAACCACAAAGTCCTCTACAACGTGTCTCCATCAAGTTAGCGATTTGGGGTTGGCAGCAACAGAAACCAACAACACAGAATGGGGAGACAGGTGGTTCCCTAAAGCAAAGTTAGAGTGTTATTATTAGATGAAAGATGAAGGGTGCTGGACAGGCAGTATTTACAAATATCCACTAGTTATTTCATAGAAAGTCCCAAAATCTATTTATTTAACCCAATAATGAAATTTGGCGTCGGAAAGAGCAGAGAAGGCAGTGCGGCAAGAAGGAGAAAAGTGAGAGTGGGTCCAAGCAATTTGGCCTTGGTCAGGGGACCTAGCAGAGAAAGGTCCTCTGGTAGAAAATTCTTATAAGGAATGTGAGTGAAAGACTCAAAGAACAAAATAATAATGACGTAAGAATAAACGCACACGAACTACCCTGGTGGTGCAGTGGTTAAGCATCCGCCTGCCAATGAAGAGTACACAGGTTCGAGCCTTGGCGGGGGAAGATCGCACGTGCCCCTGGAGCAACTAAGTCCGTGCGCCACAACTACTGAGCCTGCGCTCTGGAGCCCACGAGCCACAACTGCCGGTGCCTAGAGCCGTGGTCCGCAAAAAGAGAAGCCACCACAATGAAAAGGCTGCGCACCAGAAAGACCCGATGCAGCCAAAAATACAAAAAAACCCACAGCACTGTAAATCAACTATATTTCAGTAAAAGTTATTTAAAACTTAAAAAAAAAAGAATAAACACACATGCAAACGAACAAACAATAAAACTTGAATAGGGAATCTTAGTATATCAAGGCATTTAAATTCCCTTGGGAATGGTGCAGTTTGTTTAACAAATGATGCTGGCATAACTGGCTCTCTGGCAGAAAACAAAGTTAAACCCTAGTTCATACATACACACAAGGATAAATTCCAGATATATCGATGACTTAAATTTTAAAAACAAAACAAAACAAAACAAAAAAACCCATGAGACTATTTCGGGGGTCGAGGGAAACTTTCCTAAGCAGGAACCCGAGCTGCCCCGGCGCTCGCATTCCACCTTTTCCATTGGGCCCCTAGGGCTACGTAATGGGACACCCAGCCAATGAGGACTGGGCATGGGCGGCGTGCTCAGCCAATGGGGCCAGGGCGGGAGATTTGAAAGGACCTCTGCGTGGGGGCGGCCGGGCAGGTTCAGTTGTTTCCCAGCGGCGAGGGAGGTGGCTGTGCCGCCGGCTCCAGGTGAGCTGTCCTCCTTTCGGGGACCTTGCGCCGGGAGAGGCCAGGTGATCCGGCAGGTCGGGGGGTCCGTTGGGCGGGCCCGCGCGCACTCTGCCGGGCTGCTGGTTGCTCTAAAGTGGAGAGAGGGTCCTGGAAAGGGGTGAGGCCGGTAGCAGGGCTGGGGCAGCGAGGTGAGCTCCGGAATGCGCCCTGATGAGGCCAGCTTGTAAACCTGCTCCCTTTCACCAGCCCCAGACAAGCGCTTCCGGCTAGATCTGTCCGACCCCTCACTCTCTCTCTCCCTTTTTTCTGCTGCTCACGGCTCTGCTTCTCTTCTCTGCCCAGTTCCCTCCCCCTTCCCTTCTAAGGATGGCCCAGAAGGAGAACGCCTACCCCTGGCCCTACGGCAGGCAGACGGTAAGGGCTTTCCCACTTCCCCTCCCCCCACCCGCGTGGCGAGGTTCCACTTGCAGATTTGAGGTCCTGCAGAGGGCGATCCTCTTACCACTTCCTTCCCGGCTTTGCACCAGTTTATGGGCCCCAGTCTGGTCATTTGTAGCCACATCCTATCAGGTGCTGCCAACTTGAGTTTGACCAGCCTGTGAGGACCTCTGCAGAGCTGAGCCTATTTGTCACATCCAGATGACATCTGGGACTGAGCAGGCAGGGTCTGGCCTTTTGGCCATGATTCCCAACCCTTGTCCTGAAAAAATAGGCTAGGCAGGAAATAGAAATAGACTCTGGAAGGATTTAGATAAGTTTATAAGTTTAAAAGGTCCAGGACAAGTCTAAATTAAGAATTTAGAATTTATTTTAATGACTGGTGTGAAGTAAGCATTCATTGGCTTTATTTTCCAGTTGTCCCAACACCTTTCGCTGAAGAGTCTACCTTCTGATTTGAAATGCTACCTTTATTATATATATTAAATTCCCACATATATGTGGATCTATTTCTGCACTCCATTTTGTTCAACTTGCTTATTTGTAAATTCCATGCTAATATCACTGTTTGCAAACAGGTCTGTAGGGGCACTGAGGCTTTCTTCCTCACTTGGCTAAAGAAGAAAGAAGGGGCCCTGCATGGGCTTTGCTCTCTGTTTGTGGGGCTTGAGTATCCTGGGGGGTCCGTATGTCCACTTGTCCACTAGCTGCCTGCCTGGTGAAGCTCTGAATGAGGCTGTCAATAGTGGAGGCTGAATGAGAAAACATTGTCTTGCCTACACTGGTCACTCCTAAAAGAAAGGGGTGTATATTACTCAGAAGTTGAAAGTGAAAAGTGGTCCAGGGCCATTAGAGCAGCCCTCAGTGTCCCTAAAGCCTGTTGTTGCAAAGGGGTAAATACTGAGATTTGCTGAACACTCAAGGCCCCAAGGACCTTATCTGAGACTTAACAGACTGAGCTTAGGGGACCATGAGAATACCTCTGTGCTAAAACTCCTTTAATTGTGTGTGTTCATTACCCTGGCCTGTACTGCCCCCTGGGGTGGGGGGCTGGGTGAATGAGTGGTGTTATGGACAAGACTTTGAAGGTTGGACAACCTTGGGCCTGAGAATGTGGAGTGGGCCAGGGCCAAAGAGGTGAGAGGTTAGGTGTGAGGGTAAGTCCTTATCTTAGGCTGACTTAGGTTGTTTATTAATAACTCATTTTATATGGGGCTCTGAGCAGAGTCTTGGGTCTGAGTAGCAAAATTGTGGTCTCAGTGTTCCTCTTTGAACTGGGGATGGCGTAGGTGGGTGGGTGGCTTTATAGCAAGTCCTGAAATGCTGCTTGTAGCACATTCCAACCCGGTCACTGGGATAAAGACACCCTCAGAGCTCCCCCCTGGTCCTTCTCAGGCTCAGTCTGGCCTGAACACCCTGCCCCAGAGAGTCCTCCGGAAGGAGCCTGTCACCCCATCTGCGCTTGTCCTCATGAGCCGCTCCAATGCCCAGCCCACAGGTAACTAGGACAAGGGGAGGGCATCGACCTGAGGGGACTAGGGTCTGGGAAGGTGGACGGGGATGAAAATGTCAAAGGATGGCCTCAATCTCCCTGTTCTTTCCTTAGCTGCCCCTCTCCAGAAAGTGGTGGAGAACAACAGTGGGACCCCCAACTTCTCAATGTAAGCGCCCCAAGCCTTGGGGTGGCCAGAGATGGGGAGGGACAGTGAACAGGTAGGAAATGGGGGAGGTAGAAGGTAAGGGCAGGAGGAGTAGGGAGGCAAGAAAGCCTGATCCAACCTCAGCTCCCCCGGAAGAGAAACAGGGCTGCGGGCAGAATGGGCTGAGGTGCAGGGAGAAGGCAAACACCTCAGAGGACCAACTAACCGGTACTCAGCTGCCTACCACCCCCCCCACACCCCCCAACAGGCGTTCCTTCACAATCGACGACTTTGAGATTGGGCGTCCTCTGGGCAAAGGCAAGTTTGGAAATGTGTACTTGGCTCGGGAGAAGAAAAGCCGTTTCATCGTGGCGCTCAAAGTCCTCTTCAAGTCTCAGATAGAGAAGGAGGGTGTGGAGCACCAGCTGCGCAGGGAGATCGAGATCCAGGCCCATCTGCAGTACGGGTCAACACCCTTTGCGCCGGAGCGCCCCTGGCGCCTCAACCCCCGGCTCCTCTTCCAATCCCCCCCATAGCCGGACTGTCTTCTCTGCAGCTGTGGTCAGGCAGCCCCAAGGAGCTCTCAATCCTGGCCAGAGCCTTGAACCCAGAGAGCCGCGTCCAGTTCCCCCTTAGCACCGCCAGCCTGGTGTCCCCTGCCTGGCCCAAGCCTGACCCAGTTTGCCGCAATGGGACCTGTCATCTTTCCCATTTCCTTATGCCAGGATGCAGCCTGATGCTTCCTCTGTCTCCTCTCCCAGGCATCCCAACATCTTGCGTCTGTACAACTATTTCTATGACCGGCGAAGGATCTACTTGATTCTGGAGTATGCCCCCCGGGGGGAGCTCTACAAGGAGCTGCAGAAGAGCCGCACTTTTGACGAGCAGCGAACAGCCACGGTCGGGGCGGGTGGGCACCTGGGGCACCGGCCGGGGGCTGGAGGCTGGGGGGACGCTGCTCGCAGCCCGAAGTCCATCCTTGTCTGACTGCCTGTATCGGCCCCCCAGATTATGGAGGAGCTGGCAGATGCTCTGATATACTGCCACGGGAAGAAGGTGATTCACAGAGACATAAAGCCAGAGAATCTGCTCTTGGGGCTCCAGGGAGAGCTGAAGATTGCCGACTTCGGCTGGTCTGTACACGCCCCCTCCCTGAGGTATGGTGGGCCAGGAGGCCGGCCCTGGGTGTGAGGCTGGGACATTCAAACTAAAACCACTCCAGATCTTGTTACCCAGAGACATTTTGGATTGTTCTCATGTAAATATACAGACGCAGCAATATCTTTACAAAAATAGGAGACTCTCTGGGAATCCCCTGATGGTCCAGTGGTTAGGACTCAGCGCTTTTACTGTTTTGGCCCAGGGTTCAATCCCTGGTTGGGGAACTAAGATCCTGCCAGCCATGCAGTGCGGCCAAAAAAACAAAACCAAAAATAGGAGACTCAGTTTTGCCACCCAGGTTTCTCACTTTAAATATATTGGAACCTTCTTGCCATATCACTGAGAATACTCCCACATCATTTTTAATGGCTTCATAGTATTGCATAGTAGAGATGTAACCTGATTAATGTAAGCAGGATGTGCTTGATGGACATTTGAGACTTTTCCTTTAATTCTAAGGGGAACATTGCCCTCATATCTGATTATTTTAACATACAGCCCTCAGTGTGGAAACGCAGAGGCAGTGTGTAAGCCCACCTCTGGGGCTTTAGTGTATGTCTTCACCCCACTCCTACCCCAAAGGCTCCGTCAGAGTCTGGTTGGAACACTCCCCTGGCACATCCTGGGGTCTCTGGGCTCCCCGTCAAGCTTCAGGGAAAGGAGAGAAGGTCTGGATCTGGGATCCCTGCCCACTCACCCCCCCTCCAGGAGGAAGACAATGTGTGGCACCCTGGACTACCTGCCCCCAGAGATGATTGAGGGGCGCACGCACAACGAGAAGGTGGATCTGTGGTGCATTGGAGTGCTCTGCTACGAGCTGCTTGTGGGAAACCCCCCCTTCGAGAGTGCTTCCCACAACGAGACGTATCGGCGCATCGTCAAGGTGGGAGGCTAGCCCCAGGTGCCTGGCCGGGGTCTGTGCTGGCCCAGGGGCCAGGGGCAGGGAGTGGGCATATCGTAGTTGTGGGGCTTACGTCACTCACCAAATAGAATGGGCAGTGAAGGGAAAGCAGCCAGGATGAAAGCTGGGGTCCTCCTTCTCCTTTACCTCTGCAGGTGGACCTGAAGTTCCCCCCTTCCATGCCTGCGGGAGCCCAGGACCTTATCTCCAAGCTGCTCAAGCACAACCCCTCAGAACGCCTGCCGCTGGCTCAGGTCTCAGCCCACCCTTGGGTCCGGGCCCACTCCCGGAGGGTGCTGCCCCCCTCTGCCCTTCAGTCTGTCCCCTGAACTGTCCCTGTCATTTTCTCAGTTGTGTCTGTATGTCTGTATATGTGTAGTTAGGAGAAGGGGTCCCTGGCCTGTTCCCGCATCTGTCTTCTACCTCCTCTTTATTTAATAAAAGCTGAACCTTTTTGTACTGATGAGTGTAGATGTTTACAGGTGGAAATTGCTGTGAACAAAGCCGTCACCTGTGGGGAGGAGGTTGGGGAGTTGCCCATGCCAGGTGCCAGGATTGGCATTGCATCACCGCCCCTGGGAGCACCCTGCCCTCTCAACTCTAACCCCCACCTGGTCAGCTCCACCCCACCCCCAAGTCTTTTCTTTCCCCTGCTCTGACTCCGAAACCTGGAGATGCTGGGGACCTCAGCTCCACTCTGCTATACCTGCACACCAGCCATCTCTGCCCACCTTCTCTTACTACTTGCTCTTAGTTGACCTCTATTCTTTCCCTCTTCTGGTTCACTCCTGCCGACCCAGGAGCAATTGAACATTGTTGTACCCAGAAGTTGTTTGTTTTTCTGCTCTGATGAGGATCTAGCACAGGAGTGAATAGAAGCAGTAATCTTGTTCCTAACCTAAGGTTTAAGGTTTCGCTGCTAGATATATGATGCTTGCTGTAGATTTTTAATACATGTCCTTTATCAGGTTGAGGAAGGCCTGGTCACTTCCTAGTTTGCTAAGGGTTTGGGTGTTTGTTTTGGGGTCGCCACAACAGCATGTGGGATCTTACTTCCACGACCAGGGATCGAACCCGCGCCCCCTGCAGTGGAAGCGTGGAGTCTGTTGGGGGTTTTTTGAATCATAAATAGGTGTTGACTTTCACCTAATGCTTTTTCTGCATCTGTTGATTATTTGCTCTTTTAAGCCATGTGGTGAAGAACATCAATAAATGTTTTTATTTTCATCTCAGTTACTCATGCTATATTCAATTCCTAGGGTTGCTGTAACAAATTACCACAAACTCGGTGGTTTAAAACAACAGAAATGTATTCTCTTGACAGTTCTGGAGGCCAGGAGTCCACAATCAAGTTGTCTGCAATGCCATGCTCCCCTCAAAGGCTCTAGGGGAAAGTCCTCCCTTGCCTCTTCCAGCTTCAGGTGACTCTGGGCACTTCCTGGCTTGTGGCTACATCACTCCAATCTCTGCTTCTGTCTTCACACAGCCTTCCTGTCTTCTCTCTTTTCTCTTCTGTGAAAGCTGGGGTCCTCCTTCTCCTCTACCTCTGCAGGTGGACCTGAAGTTCTTATAAGAACACTAGTCATTTGATTTATGGCTCACCCAGATAATCCAGGATAATATTGTCTCACGATCCTTAATTACATCTGCAAAGACCCTGTTTTCCAAAAAACATTGCATTCATAGGTTCCAGAGGTTAAGACACAGACATATCTTTTTTGGGGCTACCATGCAACCCACTACATATGCCCATAGATTAAAGCAACTGAACGATGTTATAAGGCTTAAAAAAAAACACCAAAAACCAACAGTCTGGGCTTCCCTGGTGGCGCGGTGGTTGAGAGTCTGCCTGCCGGTGCGGGGGACGCGGGTTCGAGCCCTGGTCTGGGAGGATCCCACATGCCGCAGAGCGGCTTAGGCCCGTGAGCTACAATTACTGAGCCTGCGCGTCTGGAGCCTGTGCTCCGCAACAAGAGAGGCCGCCATAGTGAGAGGCCCGCGCACAGCGATGAGGAGTGGCCCCCGCTTGCCGCAACTAGGGAAGGCCCTCGCACAGAAACGAAGACCCAACACAGCCATAAATAAATAAATAAATAAATAAAAGATCTACTCTCTAAAAAAAAAAAAACCAACAGTCTGCCCATTTCTCTCTCCCCACAGACAGCCTATTCCAAATCCTTTCATGGTTTTGTTTTGTTTTTGGTATTTACCATGTATTTCCAAATCACAGGCTTCTGTTGCTACTTCTTAAGTTTTCAGTTTGAGGCTCTATTGTTTTCCTGCTACAAAATGTACAGATTTCATTCTTTCACTCCACTGCCACCATACACATGTGCATTTTCTGTGTCTACATCCTTCTGATGTAGTTATATCAAAATTTTGGTTAGATTTATTCGTTTGACAATAGTTATTGAGTGCTTTCTGCAGTCCAGGCACTGTTCTAGAGGCAGGGGAGTGAATAAATCAGAAAAAGAAAAAATCCTCTGAGCTCAGGAAGGTTGCAAATCTAGAGGATCAATGTCAGTATCCAGTGTGTATGTTATGACCATGAGATGCCAGCCAAACTGACTCATGACATTCTATACCTTTCTTTTGGAATAGATGTCCCTGAAGTCAATAGCCTGTGTCATTTTCTCACCCCCTCTGAACAGATCACACCTCCAAATTCTCCCCCAGCCTGAGCACTTAAAGTTATCAACAGTCATCAAAGTGTCACTTCTTTGCATCATATGGGCCTGAGATGGAGTATGAAAGGTTAAAAAAAACCCATTCTTAGCTCATAGGCCATATAAAAATGGGTGGAGAGCTGGATTTAGCCCACAGGCCATGTTTTGCTGACCCCTAATGTAGTGGACACTGTTGTTGCTCCCCCATAGCCCCTCCTCCGTCCTCCATTGTGTTGCTGCTACTTCAGTTTGGAGGGAACTGACCCACCTCTAGCTCCAGGAGGAGCATAATTGTTCTAACCTAATCAGTTAATTCTTCAATCACCTTGCCAGAGTTATTGCTTCCAAATACCAAATCCTAAGTCAATAAGACATGGTATCACCCTGACCAAAGTGATTAAATTGGGCATGTGAACCAGTTTAGGCCACTGAGATGTGACGAGAGATTAACTGGGGCTCTTGGGAAAGATGCATCCTTGTTTTTCTGTGAGGTCTAATGGAAGCTAGTCCTTTCTCCCCTTCTGAAAGGTATGGGAGTATATCAGCCAGGGCTTCTGGTTGCATGCAACAAAAAACAATTCAGGTTCATTTAAGCAGAAACAGACCTTATTATGAGCATCCTGGGTAATTCATAGAATCTCTAAAAGGACTAGCCTTGGAGTCTACAGAGTCAGGAAAAATTCCACTGCAGAAGTGGTCCAGTAGAGCATGGTGGAGCCTTAGCCATGTGCTAGGGAAGCTGGGAAAGTGACTGCTTGGTATTCCAGCTTTTGTAGTGGGAGATGGGCTCTGCCTAATGAGGTGGGAGAGTCCTCAAACATTGGGATTCAGATCCTGGGAGGCCCAAGAGAATGACAAATGATTGCAGTTTATGGACTGAATATTTTTGTCTCTCCAAAAATTCATATTTGAAGTTGAAGCCCTAACTCCCAATGTGATGGTATTTGGAGATGGGACCTTTGGAGGTAATTAAGTTTAGATGAGGTCATGAGGGTGGGGTCCTCATGATGGGATTGGTGTCTTTATAAGAAAAGGCCAGAAAGCTAGCTCTCTCTCTCCATCATATAAGGACACAAGAAGGTGGCCGTCTGCTAGCCAGGAAGAGAGACCTCACCAGGAGCAGAATCAGCTGGCACCTTGGACTCACAGCCTCCAGAACTGGGAGAAAAAAAAAAGATTCTGTTAAGACACCCAGTTTATGATATTTTGTTATAGCAGTTCAAGCAGACAACTATAATCCCCAAAGAATGACAAATGACATAGTGCCACCATGAGGAAGCCCACTTGGGATAAAGCTATTCCCTCAGAAAGAAACCAGGCTGTTCATGACAGCCTTAGGGCACTGAATGCAGGCTTCTCTGACACCTTAAGACCATTATTGTATGACAATAAATTCCCCTTGTTTTTGTTTGTTTGCTTTTGATTCAACTTGTGTTTGATTCAACTTGTGTTTTCTGTCACCTGCTGAATACAGAGCATCTGCTTGCTGAGGAGTAAAAGGAAGACAAGGTGGGGGGTGTCATTCCCAAAGAGAGGGGGAGAAACTTACAGTAGACCATTGGTCTCATGCTGTATTAGTCAGGGCTCTGGGTGCAAGTGACAGAAACACATCTTGAATGAGTTCAAGCCAAAAAGGGGAAATTAATGGCTTAGGGTCATTTAATTAATAAATATTTATTGAGCACTACTATACGCTAGGTACTGTTCTAAGCGCTGGGGCTACAAATGAGAACAAAACCGACAGAAAGTCTTACCCTCATGGCACTTACATGAGCAAGAAAGCAAAATATATAGTATGTCAGATGGTGATAAGTGCTCTGGAGAAGAGGTAAGGAAGGAAGTTGGGGAATTGCTGGAGAAAGTGGTTGAAATTTTAAACAGACTGTAAGGGGAGGCCTCACTGAAAAGATAACATTTGAATAAGGACTTGAAGGAGAGAAGGGAAGGAGGAATATCCAAGGTGAAAATTTTTCTTGGTAGACCCAGTCTCAAAAAAAGGGGAGGGCGGGAGGGGAGTTGCAAGAGCAAGTGTAAATCCCTGAGGGGGCAGCATGTCTGTCTTGTCACAGGAACTGTGAGGAGGCCAGGGCGGCTACAGCAGGACCAGTGAGGGGAAGAGAAGGAAGAGATGAGATCAGAATGGTACCAGGGCTCTGACCTTCAGGGCCATTAATTTATTGAATATTTTACGTAGTGGCAAAATCACACACCATCCTCCAAGAGGAGAGAGACTCAGACCTGGAGGGGGCAGGAGACAGAGAACAGAGTGCCAAATACACAGGAAAGCCCTTAAGCCCACTTCGCTGTCCACTGTGAGTCGCTCTGGGCAATTTCATCTGCTCGGTCTGTTAGCCGAGGACGATGGAACGAACCATTCAAGCTCTGCTGAGAATTCTGGTTTCATCCTTCCTGATCAACTAGTTGCGGTTGAATCCCGACGGTCCAAGCAGGATATACTACTTCCATCCCCAAACCCTCCTGGGAACCCCAATTCTGGTCGGCACTGGAAGTATTTGTTAAGCAGCAATTGTGGGCGTGACAATTGTGGGCTGAAAGAGCCCTAGCCCCGCCCCCGGAGGACTCCGGCATTTCAGGATCTTCACCTTTAAGATCCGCCCCCTCAACTTTTTGAAAGGGCGGGGCGACGAGCGCAGCTGTCACCTCCTTCTTTCCACCCCGCTGGCTCTCACGTGCGTTCAGTCGTTCAATAACAGCTCCTCTCCTGGGACTTCCTGGTTGCCGGGACCAATCAGAGTGTTCTTCCCGTCCTGACCATTGTGAGCCCGAGGCCAATCGGCGCGCCTCTACAACGCCCCTTAAAGGCGCCGCCAACGCCTCCCGAGCCGGGGCGAACCAATTCCTCGGCTCCTGCCCCCAACTGCAGTATGGAGTCGCCCCGGGGGCGCCCTGGGCCCGAAGCAGGCCTTCTAGCTCTGGGGGAACAGCAAGCCGCGATCATCGGCGGCGGCCCGGACCGAACGGCCTCTGAGCCGCCCTCAGGCCTCCGGTTGTCCGAGGAGGAAGAGGCCAAGAACGTTGGGGGCGCGAGCCGCATCCCCAGGGCGTCCCCGAAGACTTCGAGCTGCAGCTTCGTCCACCCTCCGGAATGGGAGGCTCCGGAGGAAGAGCCGGGCCGCGGAGGGACGCCTTCTGGGGCAGGGAGCAACCAGGGGGCGCCGGGTCCCGAAAACGACCCGCATGCATCCTCCCGGCGCAAGGAGCCCGAGGACAGGCCTGCATCCGAGGGCGTCTGCCGTCGAGGAAGCCCTGGAGGCGGCGGGTTGGATGTTGAGCAGGAGAAGGAAGATGACGATGAGGCGGCGGCAGCCAGCAGGGCTGGCCGTTCCTTCTCCAGCCGCCTTCAGGACAGCCGCAGCCTGGACGGGTTGAGCGGGGCGTGCGGCGGCGCCGGGTCCTCAGGGGGTGCAGAGTCTGGCGCGGGTGGCGGGCGGCGCGCCACTATCTCCAGCCCGCTGGAGCTCGAGGGCACGGTGAGCCGCCATGGCGACCTCACCCACTTTGTCGCCAACAACCTGCAACTCAAGATCCGCCTGAGCTGCGCCCCTCAACCCCCGCCCCCTGCCCCTGCGCGGCCCTGTTCGGCGCCCCCACCCACTCCGGCCATTCCTCCCATCGACCCCGACGTGCTGCGGGACCTGGAGAGGCTGAGTCGGGAGCTGGGCGGCAGGGTGGACCGTCTGCTTCGCGGGCTGGGTGGTGCGGTGCAGGAGCTGACAGCGCTGAGCGTGGGCTGCATCCAGACCTACCGTGATGCCGTGGACTCCCTAGGCGAAGCTGTGGACATGAGCATCAAGGGCATGTACACTCTGCTGGCGCGCTGTGAGGAGCTGGAGAGGGCTCTACAGCCAGTTCAGGGACTGGCGCGCCAAGTCCGGGATATCCGACGCACCCTGGAGGTGTTGGAGGCCCTGTGCAAGTGACCGGGAGGGCAGGAGAGGCCTGGCAACGCCAGGGTCCAGCAGGATCCTAAGGACTCTTCAGGGAGCCCTGGTGGGACTTGCCCGCCGAGGGAAGGCCTGTATATTGGAGGCTCTTCCAGATACATTTAGCAGGCCCGCGACCACTAGCTGGGCCTTATGCAGGTGTACACGGGGAAGTTCTAAAGCTTCTCCTGGTGGGTGGGGATGTTGCTCTGCTTCTATTCAGTTGGCCATCTGCAGCTACCTTGTTCTCCCAACTCTCTTCCCTAGTTAGAGCACCATCTCTGGGAAGCCAGGGCTTTAGGTCTGGGCTTGGGAGACATGACTGCCATATGTTCTCAAGAAAGGAGAACAGTGGAGGCTCCAGCCCCACTGTGGCCACCCTGACCTCCAGTGGTCACATCTCAGGTGCCAGGGGCTGTGGGAGCTTGAGGGATCCTTGGCCACACACCATGCAGACAAGGATGCACACTTGCAGATGGATAACCCACTGCTTCTGCCCTCTGGCCCCCTGCCCTCCCACTTCCCCAGCCATAACCTGGGTGGAGCTAGAAGGAATGTATTGCATGGTAGAGGGGGTGAGTTGGGAGGGGTCTCACTGCTCTCAGGGTTCAGATAGAATTGTTGCTGGCTGTGAAGCCCACCTGTTGTGGAGTGTTCTAATCAGTTTTGGCTTTCTGAGTTCTTGTGGAATTAAAGTGCTGCTGCTGCTAAGGCTGAGACTGTGTCTGTGTGGGGTTAAGGGATTGATGAGCAAAAGGTATGGGCATGAGGATCAGTCTTTTCGTGGAGTTTTCTTGGGGCCAGTGCTGCGAGTGGGGTGGGGGTCCCAGGCCACATGGGGAAGGATATGGTTCCTGCTCCTGAACAGCAGAACGGAGGGGAAATATAAGACACAGATACGGGCTCAGAGACCCAGTAAAAGCAGAATCAGAAGCAAGGTGATTCAGAAGAGAAAGGGAAGGGGTCGTCTTCTCAGTTCCTGAAGAGGTCAGGCAGGGACTGGGCAAACTGGACATCTTGGCTCTGGAGAAAGACTGGAAATACTTGCTAGCTCCTTTCTTGACCTCATTTCTCACACTCTGCTGATCAGTGCCACATGTATGGTCTGAAACAATCTTTGTTACAATCCCTGGCAGCCTTCCGTTTACAGTCACGTAGTAAATTCCAGGACCCCCCCGTTATGGTCAGGAGATTTGGAGACAGAGATCACAGAAAGAGATCCAGTTTCCTTAAACTTTTCTCCTCTCTCAAGACACTATGACTTGGAAAGTATTTAAACACGTTTCTCTTTGGGGTGTGAAAAGTTCCGGGATTAGGAATGCTCCACAAGCCTTCCTAAGCAACAAGAAATTAGCAGTACAAATTTTCAAAAGAAAGTTAAGCTACTGGCCCGTACGGGGATCGAACCCGCGACCTTGGCGTTATTAGCACCACGCTCTAACCAACTGAGCTAACCGGCCAGCTGATATTGGCCTCAAAAAAATGAATCTATGTAAAATACAAATTACTGATCAGTCCTGTCTTCAGGAAAATTTAAATATGGGTAAGATTGTTTTGGGAGACAGGAAAACAGAATACGAAAACTGAATCATTTATCGTTTCGGGAAGCAACATCCAAACCAAAACACTGACAAGCACAGATAATGCCACTCTATGGTGCTTGATCGGCAGATCGAGGTGCAAACATACAGCTTAAGACTGACAACATGCACGTAGCGTTGACGCACACAACCGGAAATAGAAACGGCCGCCGGATAGCAACTGGCAGATTCCCGAAGAGATGTGGAAAATTATGTATATAAGCGCCAGATGCCCACAGCTCTTTCCTCGCGGTGTTCGCAAAAGTAACCGACACCTTCGGAGGCACCGCTGGGATTCGAACCCAGGATCTCCTGTTTACTAGACAGGCGCTTTAACCAACTAAGCCACGGCGCCCGACTTAAGTATCTTTCCCCCTTGTTTCCCTGGCCAGGTCAGTTCCATGGCAGGTGACTGAATGCCAGGGTGACTTCCTCACCAACCTTTGGCCGTACTGGAAAACAGGGTAGAAGGCACGAAATCCGCGGCTGTAACCGAGAGAGGGTGAAGGGGCGACACAGAAATTGAATCCTGGCAGACCGAAGGTAAGAAGAGAAATTCTTGGATTTTAAAAATCGAAGGCAGGCCGCGGAAACCGCAAACCGACGAGGATGGGATTCGAACCCACGCGTGCAGAGCACAATGGATTAGCAGTCCATCGCCTTAACCACTCGGCCACCTCGTCCACAGCTAAACGCCTTAGGATCTCTTCTCTGGGGTCTGGACTCTTCTCAGAGTAAGCGTGAGCCCGACTACGTCGCGAAGGGAGGTGCGTCCCGAGAGATCCCGCCCAGCGACTCGCAGGGCTCTGGTTGCCGAGCGACCTTCTTGCTTGCGCCAGCGCCCGACCCTCTGGGTTGAGCGGTACAGAGCGTGCGTCAGTCCTCAGGAGACCCGCTATCCGCCCAGATTTACAGTACCCGGATCTACCACAAAAACTACCGCGAGATCATCGCGCTCTCCCGACGGGGCGACTAGGCACTTCGAGCCAGGACCCTCCCCTTCCGGCCCCTACGAAGTGCTTCTTTTCTGACTTCCGCGATGGGGCTCCAACCGAGTTGAAAATGAGAAGAAAAATGACCAGAACTTTAGAAAGCTGACCCCGACGTGATTTGAACACGCAACCTTCTGATCTGGAGTCAGACGCGCTACCGTTGCGCCACGAGGTCTGCCGGCTGTAACACTGGACAGGTCTCCTCATGACCATTGGACGGTCAGGCTGCCGGGTCCCGATGATCGAGGCGCAAGAGCCGAGGGCCTTCCGGAACTTCTAAAATCCCGCGGCGTGGTGCCTGCGCTCTCCCTCCGGCATCGTGGGACCCGCAGGGCCCGCCGCACCCCGCAGGGCACGGCTTTGCGGCCTCCCGGCTCAGCGGTCCCTCCGACCCCGAACCCGGCCTCCTGCTGACCAGCAGGCGGCCCAGAGCTGGTTCCCTGGGGGACCCAGAACTCACAGCCCAGCGGGGACGGACTGGCACAGAAACATGTGGAAGGACGGATACCAGGCGGAATGTGGCGGAGCAGTGCCAGAGCTCTGGGCGCGTAGGGTCAAGAGATTAGCTCCCCCAGCGGCGGTCTCCTCCCGGGCTGTACACTACAGTCGCCTGCAGAACCTTCCAGATAGCCAAGCACAGGCCCCAGATTTGGAGATTCTGATTTAAAGGTCCAGGGTAAAACCCCGGCGTCGATAACTTTGTCAATTTTGGCAATTCCGAGGAATCATTTACCTACAATGAAATGTACAGATCTTAAGTGTTTAGTTTGGTGAGTTTTGACAAAGAACCAAAGAAGACCTTTCCTTCACCCTAGAAGGTTCTTTCATGTCCCTTCCCAATCGGTCCCCACCGCTCCCTTCCCAGAGGCAACCACTCTTCTGATTTCCATCGCCATAAATGCAGGTATCTTTTGAAGCTCCCCAGGTGAGCCAGAGCTGGGAACTTATGAAGAGTGATACCAGAAGCTTGCAGAGATCCCCCATTTGCTTCTTGGATGGTAAGAGGAGTTCAAGGGGCCAATATGGTGAAAGAGGTCAGGCTGTGTCTCACTCCTTCCAAGCCAAATGCCTGCACTTTCTGCATAATGGCCATCCCGAAAGTTATCAGGGACCAGGGACAAGTCAAAGCCCGCTGAGGAGGTTGGCCTTAATTGACTTGGCAACATCTTTAAGAGCCTTCTCCCTTGGTTGTCAGGACACTGCTGTCTGCTGACTTTCCCCTAGCCTCTCACCCTCCCCCCAAGTCTCTTTTTCTGTCCTTTTTGCTAGGAGTTTTGTCTCCTCATGCTACACGCCTTCCCTGGAGTCAGCCATCACCTGTGTGCTGAGGACTCCTGAATCCCACTCCAGCCTCTGGATTCAGATGTCTAGGGCCTGCTGGACACCTTCACTTGACCCTGTCATCCTTCTGAAACCCCGCACCTTGGGTGAGACTGGAATCCAGTCGCACCTCAGATGGGACTCGAATCCACAATCTCTGGCTTAGGAGGGGACTCAAACCCACAATCTCCCAGCTGAAACGGCACACTTCCTCTCAGCACTTATGAAGC